>NC_137973.1:86720100-87320100 GCF_963924665.1 Micromys minutus | reverse complement strand
GAGGAAGTGACTGGGGCTGATAGACCCTAAGACAGGGTCACCCTGACTCTATGAAGTAAACTCTGCCAGTTGAGATTTGTACACATCTCTCTTTGTAAAATGCACATGATGAATCCTTGTTCATCACAAATCACATGGGATAAGCTATATAATTGGCAGACTGAATTTTTTTCCTCTCATATTTTCTCGTGGCCAGCAAATAGAGGTCATAGGGGGTCTATTGTTTAAGATTTAACTAAAGAAAATAGCAAGATTCTAATTGCCTCCAGTAATAAATTAATTATCCACATGACTTGAGAAAGAAAGAAAAATAATATTTCAGGGGTGAAATCACATTACAGTGAATTCTAAGAGCAGGCAATTTATTCCACCGACTTTGGTTTTATTTGCAGAGTTTCTTGAAATAAGAGCAGGTACAATTTGGTGATGTTTTATTTATGCAGACATTTTCATAGCAGTGCTGCACTTTGCATTGGGATTTGACAAATATAACATGGTTATTTTTCCTTCTTTAAGAAAAAAATTAAGATATTATAAGATGGATGAAAAAAATAATCATTGTAAAATAGAAACACAAAACAAAATCAATGTTACCAGACAGACAGACATACACACACACCTACACACACATACACACACACACACACACACACACACACACATACACACACACACATACATACACACACAAAACACACACACCCATACACTTACATACATGAGAAGCCATGATCTAAGCTTTAAATGCTTTGTAAGCCAGGACTCTCGGGAATTGCAATAACTATCCATTCGACATTAAAGAGATTTTGATGGTAAAAAATCTTTCTTAAATGTTTAATTATATTAAGATACATTGAAAATTTCATTTGAGCCTTATTTCATGTCTATTAGTGTGTTCCTGAATGTATGTGTGCTTGCCCTGTTCATGCACTGCACAGGAGGAGCAGAAGCTGGCAAACCCCTGGTACTTAAGTTAAAGATGAGCCACCATGTAGGTGCTAGGAACGGAACCTGCATCCGTTGTAAGAGCAACAAGCGCTGCTAACTCCTGAGTCCTCTTTTAAGCCTATTTAATTGCTTTAAAATACATTCAGATTTTATTTTGAAGCATGTTACCAGAAACAGCAACATTGCTTTCCTTGATTGGCACATGCCCTCTCTGAAATACTGTCACTTCATTCTAGTATGTAACTGAAAACTTAACGAGGACACTGGGAGAACGTCTGGTCAGCCCTGGCACAAGTGAGACAGCCCACTGGCTGTGCCTTTGCCTCTTTACCATCTAGCTTGCCAGGGTGCCAAGGCATGGAAGTATGGCCATCCTTCTAGGACAATTACCAGTTAGCAATTAATTCTTTTCAGATAGTTGCATTTCCTCTCTCCATTCTATAAAGCTAACCTCAGATGCTCCCGTGTGTGGTCTACACCATGTGTTGTCTACCTACACAGCATGATCACTCCAGTCCAATATCTTTTGTTGTCAAATGACCTGTACTATTGCACTTTTAGACAGTTCTGTGCATAGATGTATAGAATCAAACATGACTGACAATAAATTGTAGAGAGCCACATTTTAAAAAGAATGATTGGTATGACTATAATTTCATCAGTTTTAAAGAATAAAATTATATAGTCATTAGTATTAACTCAAAGTTAATAATAATAGATATTACATACTAGTAATATAAAATTAGTTTTAGCTGAAGAACTAAATGTCTACTGAATATTTTCTGCTCCAGGATATAGCATGTCTTCAACTTTTGTTAGAGTTGGCTGATATTTTGATTCTGATTATATTATCTTCCTCATATAAGTACATAGTACAAATAGAAACATGTACTTATAGCATTTCTGAAGTTTCTAAAGATTCTCTCCAAATTGCAAGACAATATTCATTTAGTAAGTGAGTGTTTATGAAGCATAAGTGGGCAAAACTAACATCACTTTCAAAATAAGTTCTCACACAGTTCAGTCCAAAGACACATTAATTAACATGGCCTCTGAAGGACGGGGGTGGGAAATCTCACATTCAGTAGTATTTGTCTGAGCAGCATGTGGACATCCAATGTGGTGCACAGTGCACGGTTATATGCTCATAACAGAAGCTGCCCCAAAGCCTCATGGTACAGCACAGGTAGGCACTGACAAATACCTTGGATTCACTGTGTGATTTGTTTTACAACTAATTTTTGGTCATTGAACATTCAAAACACTATGCATAGTTTTCTCAACCTCCACATTCATTTACCTGACTACAGACGGGAAGTGGCCCTCTGCTCAAGAAGCTAGGCTTACAGGAAGTAACCCAACACGTGCACGCCCCTTGTGTATAGTGATCAGTATATTATAAATTTTTAACAAAGCTTTTGTAAGAGAACTTTTGTTAGTTTTAAACTTTCATAAACTAATCTGTAAATAGGAATATATGGTCACTGCATTTTCAGAGGAAAAATGTTATGAAAGAAAAGTTTCAGCTATTGTTACTAATCCTTTCCTTCAATTTTTAAAATTTTACTTATAGAAAACTAATGCCTAATAATCCTACTTTCAAAAATGTAAAAGAAACAATACTTTTCAAAATCATGTTGTGGATGAAACCAATGGTTAAATAAATGATTTTACTAAAGATGGTTTTATTAATGCTTTGTGAGTTGTTCTATTTAACCAGAAACCTATGGTAGGTGCATGCAACCAGAGGAGAAAGTTTTTTAGAAGCTGGTCTGGACATCTTGCCTTAAAGCTTAGTTATTCTCACAGAGTGGGTGGTGTAAAGGGAAAGCTACAAATGCCAACAGAACACTTTAGATTTTAGTAGTTATCCATCATGTCATTGTCTAAAAATGCTTCTTCTCCATAGCTGCAGACTATGAACCCAAGGAGAAATGTGAGGGCTTTGAGAAGATGTTTCTGCTCAGTTCACAAATATCCTAGAGGACATTTTCACCCTAAGATTTATAAGTTAGGCATTATTGTCCTGAGCTGTTTGGGTATCAGACAAAACTGCAATGCTATAGCCCCAAGTAGTTCAGGTAGTAGATATGTCAGAGGAGTCAACGTACCTGGGGAGGGGAACAGTCATATTAAACTCCATTATTTTATCATTTAACTAATCTGTAGAGATGATGCAGTAAGCACTTTATAGGCAGAAGGCATGGGCAAGCGCGGAACCCACCTACAGTTACTGACCCAGAGAAAAGGATGTACAAATACCAAGGTGCATGGCAGACCTGTCCCTGTGTTCACTTGTACCCACTGCCTTTGTCATGAGTCTAAGAACCTACTATGGAATTCCAACTTGAACTGTCCGTAATGCCATGAAGTTACATTGCTTAAAGGGAAATGATTTGTGAGTAAGAAAATAGCATTCAGCAAAGTTATGAAATAATTAACTGTTTTTCTGCCCAACTTAGAACCTGTGCACGGCTACTTCTGTGTGTACAAGCAAGTTTTCACTATTCACAAAAATGAGCGACCAGATATACCCAGGAGCATTAGGCTCTAAAACTTATTTCTACATTAAGACCACCACCACGTGATACATATTTGTTAGTAAAAATCATCTTATTGAATATATTTTATATTTCCTGCAGTGAACAATTTGGGGGACAGACCTGTATTTCCTATGTCATTTACTGTTTAGATTGTCCTTACTTCAGGATGGTTCTAGAAGAGTGTCTGATATGCTTCTCTCTTTCTGAGTAACAGGATCAGGGAACCAAGAAAGAGTTTAACCTTGCGGACCGTGAAATGAATAACTGATCTTGTTTTCCCCTGTACTGACTGCTAAAATTCTTAGGGGTGAATATTTTACGAATCTCTAAAAAGACAGTTTTAAACCACACAGAATTTTACAATGTAGGCTCACCTCTGACTACACCTCACTCTCACTTTCTTTATCTTGGCTCCTGTTTCTTCTGTTTGTTTTAGAAGAATAAATACTTCTTCATAAGCCACTTAAAATCCCTTCCATAATAAAAGTGTTAATAAAACATGGTGTTTGAATTTTCTGTCTGTCCACTTTACAAAGGCATTTTCAAAACATGTCTCAGCCAAGCAATGATCAGCATTGCTATAGTTTATAGATCCCTGTATAGAAATCTCTGAAAGGAGGCAGAGTCCAGTGATACCTAATAGGGTAGACTGTTGCACCTTATCCTTGGAACAAAAAGGAGGTCACAAACTGAACTGCAGAGCAGGAAATATAGCTGCTGTATGCACTGGGCAGCAGCCAGCTGCTTCAGAAGGAACTCTGAGCTCATACTGCCAGGTTGCTTATCCCATAGTGTGCTGCAAGCAAAATGTATTGTACCCACTGCCTTAAACTAGCAACTGACTCCTGGGCTTACTAAGCAGTCCCAGATGACTCTGAATTGGAAGCTGTCTTCAAAAGTGCTCACTCCCGAGTACTGTCTGCCAACTGCATTACAAGAAGCCAGAGAAGCCATTACAAATGTGTTATGTCACTGTGACATAGAGTTATGTGCTTCCAAGAAGACACATAGAGCAAATCTCCCTGAAAGAAGTGCTTGTTAATCTTATAGGGCAGTTTGGTTGGATCGACAAATACCTAGGTAGCTAGTGGAGCATGTATCTGGGCAATGTATGCAATTGTGAGGCCATTTTTAGAGACGATTAGATCATGAGGGCTCTAAATTGATGAATGGTTCAATTCATTGGTGATTTATAGCATTATGCCATTCTTACAAGATGGTGAGATTTAGGAGGTAGGCTTACTTGATAAATATGTTTCACTGGGTATGTCCTAGTAAGATACTTCATACATGGACCCCATTTTGATTCCTTCCCTCTGTTTCTTGAAGTCCATGATACAAAATGTTTTTGCTCTATTCAGGAACCAATACAGTGACACACTGATCAACTTTTGAAACTAAATACTCAGGTAATCCTCCCAAGGGTTTTTTTTTTTTTTTTTTTTTTTTTTTTTTGTTAGAGAGATGAGTAACAAATGTGCAAACCTGATTCCAATAGTTGGATCATTGCTGGGTTTAAAAAGCTGTATAGACGGATTTGCAAGAGAGATTTAGAAGAGTCTGGAGAAATAGACTAAATAAATCCTGAAATGCTAGAGGTAGAGATAATTGGCAGTTCTGGGAGACTCAGGACACAAACTGCGGGTAGTACTGAGGGAAGTGAAGATTTGTGCTGATGGGGATAGAGAGCTAGCCCAGTGGCTAGGAGATTCCATGCACCTGCAGAGGACCTAAATATTGTTCCTAGCACACATGGGACAGCTCACAACTCCCTGTAATTCCAGTTTAATGGGATTTAACGTTCTGACTTCTATAAACACTCACTCACAGGTCAAAGACTTTAAAAGTAAGTTTGTTCTGATGGGGCTTAGGACAGTAGTGAAAACATTAGGAAATAAATAAAAAGTTCATATTACAGTGGGGACAGAATCTGTCTAATGTTTTTTATGTCCTAAGATTTTTAAATGAGATTGAATTTAAATATAGAACTCCAGAAAATAGAAATTTGAATATGATTTAGGACTTGGTGTAGTAACTGCTCTCTCCTTTTAACCAAGTAAACCATTGGGTTCAAAATGCAGTCACAACATGAAGGACAAGCATTGTGCTCAGAAAATGGGTGGTTGGAATCTGTAGACAAGGGTCAGTGGCTGACAAAGGGATCAGTTCTACCAAGAACAACATGTGTCCTTTTCTAGGGAGTACAAGACCTCCCCAAACCTTGTCTTTTACAGGCCACAGATTGCAAAGTAGTCAGCTCATCTGATGGTCTTTCCCTTGAAGTATAAAATTTGTCTGGAGTGCCTTTTTGACAAGGGGTTGCTTTTCAATGAGTGTTCTAGGTTCAACACCCAGGTATTCAGAAACTGATGAAGCCTTAAAACAATTAGGGCTAGGGTGATGTTCACACTGGCAACCCTTTTGACTGACTCCATGATGTTGGCAATGCAGATATGAAAGACGCTAGAGCTGTAGGGGTCATGGAGGCTTTCACACAGATTCAAGAACAAGACCTTGGAACCTAACCTCTGTATTACATGGCTTATGCCCATTTAGATGGCATTATATATATATATATATATATATATATATATATATACATATATGCATATAAAAGCAAGATTAACCATCAATGGCTATGGTGACTTCAGAAAGTTAAAGCCACTGGAAATGCAATATCTTCCAAAGGACACAAGTGCATAGTTAGAAGGGAAGCCACATGTTCTCCAACTCAATGACTCTGATTAAGAGCTCTCCATAACAACTTGGGCTTAAATTATGACACCATATGCACATCAGATACTAGACATAAAAGTAAAGGGCCTAGTTTTTGCTCTGATGGGTTCAAATCTAACTTTGAACTAACCCTTTGCTATGTTCTCCTGCCAATCCCATTCGAAATGGAAATACCCACTCTGTGACAGGCATACAATTGCATTATATTTTATAGGGATTCGTGTCTAAGAATTTTTCTTAAGTATCACAGAAGACTTTGGATTCTGTCTTAATTAGAGTTATTATTGCTATGTTGAAATACCATGACCTAAAGCAAGTTGGGGAGAAGGGGTTATTTTGCTCATAGTTCCACATCACAATTTATCATTGGAAGAAGTCAGGGCAGGCACTCAAACAGGGCAGGAACCTGGAGGAAGAAACTGATGCAGAAGTCACAAGGGAATTCTGTTTACTGGATTGCTTATCATGGCTTGGTCAACTTGATTTCTTATAGAATCTCCAACCACCAGCTTAAATGTATCTCCACAACAATGGGCTGTGCCCTCACTCATTAATTGTTAATTAATAAAATGTCCTAGAGTCTTACTTACAGACTGATCTTCTAGAGGCATTTTCTCAATTGAGGTTCATTTCTTTGTACTATGACTTATGAAATGTTGACAATAAAACTAGGTACCACAGACTCCAAATTTTAAGCCATTAGAAAATGTTGGGACTATTCGGACTTTGGGATCCTTAAATTTGTACTGTGTGGTCTTTGCCTCACAGGTAGATCAATGTGATTCAGGATCGGGACACAAGGAGTGATTTGAAAGTGAGGTGTTTGAGTCTCAAGTTGACAGAACAGACTTATAATACTTCATCTCATTGTCTACTTAATTAGATTGACCATGTCCAGAGTAGTCTGCACATTGAAGTGGATGCATTTCTGAACCTGCTTCCTGGAAAGATGATCTCAGAAGGGTACTGACCTAATAAATTGCTTGATAAAAGCAATTGCACTACTGCGGATTTGTGAGCATGGAAGGTAGTATCCGATTGAAGGAAGTATGTCTTCCAGTATATCCTAAGGGGGTGAATCTTTATTTATCTGACCCCTATTTTGTTTCTATGCTATGATGTAGGTTGCCTTGAAGCATCACATCATCCCTACCATGATGAAATGAAACTTCTGCAACCCTGAGCCAATATGAGTTGTTCTTTCAGACACATTGTCATGGGGAGAGAAGTGATCACACTGAATATTGCTATGTTGATTCCTTTGCACAAAGAACTGAAATACATGACAAGAAGAGAGGGGAAGGACTAGCTTTATTCCTCCAGTATAAGGGAGGCCTAAGGGGTTCAAGTCCCATAAATGGGTTGGGTATATTATAGGGTTTCCGAGTCCTCCCATTTTCTTTGTTGGTCCTTACCTTCCTGTTATTTCTCCTCATAGACTCTTTTGGGAACAAAAAGCCATCATCCAGTGTTAATACTGGGACCTCTGACTTGAAGCCAATCTTTCATCTCTACAAATTTTATTCTTAACTAGCATTGTTCCACATAGTTAGAAACTCCACAAGATTAGAAATTTCAATTTATCAGCATTATATTTTAGATAAACAATAAATATTAACTCCTTATTGAACTTATTTGCTAATTTTTCTACGTTACTATAAACTATGGCATAGTACATTTGCTTTTAATTTCCTGAGTTTAACTCAAGGACTTGAGTAGTTTTTTTTTTTTCAATTTAGAAATTAGTAGTAAGACAATTATCCACCTTGGTGGGGCAAATTCCAGAGTTAGAATTTAGATATTCTGATTTGTCATTCTTCTCTTCATAAAATTGTTTAAATAAATAATTTAAAGGTATCAAAATCGCACCAACAAAGTCCTCTCTGTGATGCCTGGTGTGTACAAGATTCCCTTTGTTAATCTACTTTCAAAAATAAGGTGTTAAAAATCCAAGTCCCCTAACTACAATGTTACCCATTGAGAAGAAGCTTTGGTGCCAGATGTGTCACAGACTCATGACAGACACAATGCATGCATTCTTACTTCAGTTTCTCAGTTTATCTTGGTGAGTAAAGGATTGACAAATCACTTGGCAAAGAGCATATTCTTCTAAATTATCCAGATAAGTCGAAGTGTCTATGCACATCCACTTATTTTTGCTCATTGAGAAGAAACGTAACTTAAGTAGGATTAACATTTTATGACACTTATTTAGTTCTTGAGTTGACTGACAAGCCTATTAATGTATTCCACGAGCATTATTAATGTAATTGGAAAATGTCCCACATGCCAATCAATTTATAATAAGTAATTATGTTCATAAATACTGTAAAATTATTAGCTTTTAATTTGATCTTATGACATACCTTCAAAACAGTTGCGTGGATTTTTCTATTTCTAAAGGAACAAAACATAGAAGCAAGCTTTCAGCAAGCACATTCTTCACTTCTCAAAGGTTTATGAACATTAAATGACCTTGAGAAACTAGCACTATCTGAGAAGACATGCAATCTCTTTAAACCTGCATAACAGTGTAATACAGCCTCTGCAGTAAAAAGTTGAAATTAAACACCAGTGGATATAAATAGGTGCTTAGAAAGGGCATGCATCCTATTGTCCAGTTTAAGCACGTGGATGTGACACAGGGAAGAGTGAATGAATTCGGGATACATTGAGGTGTGTTGAGTAATATAGCATGGAAACCTACAGGTGGCAAAGGACAAACCAATGTCACATCATGACTGATTCATACATTGTCAACCAAATATTTTCTCTCAGAATACAAAGGAGCCTGCCATACATTTTTCCCCCTGGAGATTCTGATAGAAAGGCAAAGAAGAGGAGAGATTAGACAAGCACTCTTTCTAATGTGCTTTGCAATTTTGTATTCACTTTGAAGGAGACCAGACCCTACCCTCTAGATTGCTTGTAGCATCTCCATGAAAAGATGGACTTTGGGCTGTAGATATAGGTCAGTGCTAAAGCAATTGCTAAAAACCTGACCACATGCCTCAGACATCCATCTCACAAAACCAGGTAGAATCTTGTGAAAACCTGACTTGAAAGACCACATATCACAGCAGAAGGCAACAATGTACAACCTAGTGATTTGGTTTTCATTATAAACTCTTTCCTTAAAGAAAACTGTAGAATTGAGAAGTTTAATTTTATTATGTCTGAAATATTTAACTGCAATTGAAGTTTTGTTTGCATCAAGGTTCTTATGGTATATGAGGGAATAGAGGGCATTTGCAAAGGATATAGATGGTTACTGTATTGAGGCATTAACTCATAAACCAAATTCAGATCCAGCCTTGACTTACAAAGGGAGAATCTTGAAGGTGGCAACCTAGTCTCCCATTCAGTTTCACCAGGAACCTAGTCCTGGGGTGGGTCATGCCATCATCCATTTTGTTACTAGTCTTACTAATGATTACCACAGCATTGTCTTGAGATCCAGAAAACAAAACATTTTCGTGAAGACAGCACATACATTCATAGGACAAGTATTTTATATAAATTATACATTTTATGCACTTTTTACCCTCCCCGGATTAAAATCATACATTTTCTTGAAGAATACTTGCATTTGGCAGAACCTGGGGCTCTTACCGCTAAGTATAAAAGTGGGACAACAATGTTTTACAGATGATTAGTTGTCTAGCGTGGTTATGTACCGAAGCTCAGTCGGACATAAGGCACTGTGGAGAGCATTACAGTTACTCGGTATTTATACTTTAAGTGAGTTATTCTAGAAGGTTATGCTTTGCATTTTCACTCAAATGTGAGTGGAGAGAAAATGTGCAGGAAGGTCGGGGAGGCGGCTTTTAGAGTTACCACTCACAATTCAGAACCCTTTTACTTTTCAATGTATCTGCTCTGGGTTTTTAAGTACTTATTTTAATGTATCAATTATGGATCTTCCAAGATTTATTTCAGAGATGACTCAAGGGAAGATATGAAATATATCATATACAAAAATCATAATGTGGTGTTAATGGTCGTTGCCTGTTCTTGTAAGTGGGGATTCCTGGATTTAAATCATCATTACCCTTTAATGGAACCTAGAAGATAATTCATGGGATAATGACAACACATTCTTGAATATTGGTAGCTGCTTCTAAGTCAACTCAATACCAGTGTTAAATATTTCACGCAGAGATTCCACAAGGCAGCCCTTCTGGAACACGGGTCTTTAACTATCTCAGTATTTGACTTCAAGGTCTTCCCTCCTAGGGAGCTCGCCGGAAAACACTCACCTTGCACAGTGAGGTGAACCTGCATCGTCCTTGGGGTGTGTTGGGTCTGCACAGAACAGGTGTATGGGCCATCATCTGTCACATCGACATTCTGTATCTGGAGGCTGTAGTCTCTTTTGTTCAATGTAGAGATGGAAACTCGAGGGTCCACTGACCACTTATCACCTCCAGCAAAGATGATACTTGACCTGTTGAGCCAGGCACCCTTTGATGCTCCATCTTCCAAGTAACACCTAGACATCAAGGGAGGGAAGGAGGGAGGGAGGGAGGGAAAAAAGGAGAGAGAAGGGAAAGAATGAATGAAAGACTGTTAATCAGAAAGTAAATTAATAACAGCATGTTTGCTCTGCATGTCTGCCAAACTCTCTTCACATTCTCTCTGTCTATATAATGGTTACTGTAAAGGCCACATCATACCTTTCTACATGGAGTCACATTTTTGACACTTTAGGAAGTACTAGAGGTCTGAGAGAGTCATCTTTGAGCTGACCTATCTCTGAATGAAATGTAGCAGTTATACCAAACATAAGAGTACCACGTAGCTAATAATCCTAAGAAAACCTGACAAGTATCAGCCTTTTAAAAATGAATGTAGGCCTTCAGTGTACAAGGGATAAGCTACTTTTACCAAAACACAGCTGCCATCAGTATAAGGCTGGCCTTAGACCTTTAGTGACAAAGATGTGTTGTCTTTTCAATAAATTATCTACTAGGTTTATTCTTTTCCTATGAGACATTCATTATTAACAAACTGTTACCACACCCCTGTTTATGGCTGGGGTCATGCATGATCCTTGTTCTCTAGAAGGTGCTGTTAGTGACAAAGACAGACAAGGAGTCTCTTGTAAGTGTATAAGGGAAAGGATGAATCAATGATATCAGACACAGGTGCACGGAAAACGCACAGTTCTCAGGCCCAGAGAGGGTGCCAAGGCTGGATATGGTGAGACGCCCTGGAAGATGAGTTATCTGAGAAGTTCAGAGGCGTGTGAAGTCATGGTACCACAGATGCCATTCTGCGGGTCTTCAGGTGAGAGAGTGATGGGCCGAGCCAGAAATGAGCAAGATGTGCGGTGAAGGAGACATGAACGGCAGGATGATGGAGACAATGGAGGACAGCAGGCTTGGTGACAGTTAGTATGTCATAAGGTGAGACCTGAAGCCAGATCCAAAGTCAGATTCTAGAACAAGGTTCAGAAACACAGTCCTATGATCAGTAGAAGGCAGCAGGATGAGGCAGAAGCAGAAGGGCTGCGTTACATGCCAGTGATTTTTGCTGAGGCCTAACATTCAGCGTTTCATTTTGAAGAAAAGAAAAGGATCTGTTACAAATTAAAGGCTGGTTTTCTTAAATGAGTACACAAAATGCCTTGAGAAGGAGAACTCCTACATCTGAAAAGTCTGACAGCCTTTCCACAGAATGCCTTGGGGGACTGAACAGGGAATCTGAGATTGCTACAAAATTGCAAGATGAAGGCCACTGGCAGCCACTGCCACGTTTATGAAACTAATCAGGGGGTGGACAAGGAACAAGGTTCCGGAAGAATCCAATTTGCAGTCAGCTTCCCCATCTACAGAATCCAAAGCAGTAGGGGTTGTAAAGGTCATTTTTAATTGAAACGCTTTTCCTTATGTATTCAATGAAGAAAATAAAACCTCCTTATTGCTATAATTCAACAATTGCATTATGTTATTGATTCTTAATATACAGGATGAAAATAGAGGGGACGGTTTTCTCATTAAACAAGATCGCATCCATGCTGATATCTTGTTGAACTTTCTAGATTTAGTATGTGGATCCTTCAGTGATCCTTGTGTGACCTCTGCATTAAGGGTATTCACATAGTAGGGTGCTTAACATAGCCCTGGAGGCTAAGGCTGGCTACTCTTTTATCACTAGAAAACAAATCAAGACCTGTAGGTTAAATAACTTCTCCAGAACTCTCCATTGGTGGGTGGGTGGGTGGCAGAATTGCATTGGCAATCAGGGCTTTTTTTCTAATCCATATCTGATGATGCCATGTAGATCAAAGACTCTTCAAGATGGTTTCAGAAGTGGAAAGATGATTAGAATGTTGCAGATGTTACTGCGAGTAATTTCTTATTTACCGAATGTGACCGATTGCTTAACCTGTTTATTCTAAAGGAAGCAGAAAATTAATTATGAATGGGTATTTTGCCATGGAAGTTTGATTTGGTGACTCTGCTAGGCTGCTCCCTTTCTCTAGAGACTTACAAAGTCTTGCTTGTCTCTGAGGTCAAGAAGACTCTCCAGAGTAGCTGGCACCTCCAGCCCTAAACTGTATCTGTTGTTCTGGTGTAGCAGAGGCCACCATGGAGAAACAGACTGACCTTTGCCAAGAAAACAGAAATATTTTCTGTTCTGTTGTGTCCTTGGCTGAGAGAACAACAGTCCATAACTGTCACTGGCTCCAAAGCAATACTCTGCAAGACACATGTTCTTCAGGAAAATAAGAATCAGACAAAAATATGACTTGTGATCAGTTCCTTGCATTTCAACACTTTTCTTCTCCATCACAACAACCGGAACTGAAGCAACAAAAACTACTGTATGTGGAATTTTACAAATAGACTGATAATCAGCCTTAGGTATGTTATGGGGGTTTCTAAAGTGGCAGGATATGGGCAATGAATGTATATAGCTTTAGGGTTAAAGCTATGACTGCACAAAATGTGTTAAATAGGCCATGTTCATACTTGTGTATGTGTTTCATTATATTTAGTATATGGAGTCTTTGAGAATAAGGACAGTGCTTGGTTTTTCTGGTCATTCTTCCCTGTGTTGTCTTCCATGAAAGCATTTTTCTTTACAAGGTATGGAGTTAGCTGATGTGTTAAAAGCTCACTAAGGAATGAAAGCAAACCAGGTATGGTAGGGTGAGAGTGAAAACCTTGTGAGAGACTATGTTAAAAACTTATTCTTCTGACCTTTAGTAAGCAAAACCTTTTGTTTTATGACTCCTGGAGTCTCCAAGTAAAAATCTCCATAAAATCTGATCTGTGTGGAACTTATAATACAAATTACATAGCAAAGTCCCAGAAAAGGAAGTGGGAAATATTCTGATTGTGTGTTCCTGCCCATGACACCTGCAGTCAGATTTCTTCTGCCTAAAAGATAGGGAAAACTCTAACACTTAAATCAGGTCAAGTCAAGACCTCCTGTTTCTCTAAAGAGAGCCATGGTTCCCAGTGGTCTCTGAGAGTCCTGGGTATTGAGGGGTTTCTGACCCTGCCTGCTGTACTGATGGTTCCTCTGTGGCTGTTCTCAGCCAGCCAGGAGCACCTGCCTCAGGTATTTATGTCACAGAATGACGCTTCTGTTAGCATTCTCTTTTACAAGTTCCATATTTTACTGTTGTCATCACTAAGTTACTTAAAGTAGGCACTGACTATATCACCCACCACTTATCCCAGAATCCTCATTGGACCTGCGGTTTACCTGACCAAATTGAGAGAGGTGTGAAATGATGGACAGACATGGGGGAGACAGCAGGGGAAGGACTAAGCCAGTGGTTCTCAACCTTCCTAATACTATGCCTTTAAATATAGTTTCTATGTTTTGGTGGCCCCAACCATAAAATTATTTTGTTGGTACTTCATAACTGTAGTTTTGCTACTGTTATGAACTACAATGTAAATTATCTGATATGCAACCCCAGAAGGGGTCAGGACTCAGGCTGAGAACCATTTGTCTAAGCTGATCACATACTGAAGGATCTGAAGTAAGTCACAGCAGTACTGTTTGACTTGAGGAGCTCTCCAAACCAAGAGATGCTGTATGGAATGTTCCAGACAATTTGCATCATCAGATGGGTAAGCCAGGTGCTACTTTGCTTCACAGATGCTGAGAGAAAGAGACAGACGGCTTGCGGCCTGAACAAATGAACCATGAGCCACAGTGACATAGATGTGGCACTTCCGACAATTATGGTTCATTCTGCAGGGATATGCATGCAAAGGAAGGGACAGGCAATGTGAGGATGTTGGAGTAGTATGGAGCTGACACCTATTCTCTGACCAAGTGTGAATGCAAAGGGCAGTAGCAAGAGGAAGTGACACCTATTCTCTGACCAAAACCTCATTGCTTAATGTCTCAGGATCCCTTTGAAAAATAGACAAATAACCCAAGTAAAATGTTTTAGACCAAACATTTATTTTTATTAATTATAGTGTGTCTTTCTAGAAAAGCTGTCCTTTTTATTCTTTTTAAAAGAAAACCTGCTAAACTACACACCAGGATTTGTTGGGAGAAAGAAGCCCTAAAAATACCCTCGTCAGCAAAAGCTGTGTTAATGACACACCAAATACAACTCAGAGGCTTACATTACCAGTCAGTCACTGTTTTTCATATTCATGTTGACAAACACCTGGATATTGAAAAATGTACAAAACACAAGCTTGACATATTCCACTTTGCCTCAGCTGTTAATCTTACAAATCCAGGCTGAGGAATGCTTGGCACCTCTGAGCTCAATTTTCCTTGTAGCTGATGCTAAGATGGGAAGCTGTGGGCTGGCTGGGTATGACACCCTCGCTGTTCCCACTAGTGTAGCAACTCTTAACAGATTCTGCTGAAAGTACTGCCCACGTGGGAATCAAATCCTGAAGGTGGGGATAGGGGAACTTATTAAAAATTAGCTTAATATGTTCCTATCACTGTCTAAAATTCTACTAAGAAAAAAAATCTCATGGCTTCAGAAGAACAACTTCATCATGTTGAGGTTTCCTATCATATGATATCATGGAGGAAGGTTGATCAGTTCTGTAAAGACAGGTCAGTTTCCTCACAATGTGTTGATTACCAAGAGAAAAGGAGGAAGGAATAATACCCTCCACTTCCAATCTAAGCTACTTGAGAATGACTGTGTACTGGAAGGGTGTACTAGTTAGCCACATTGCTCTCTTCACTGTGCAGAATGCCTGCCCCATAAATATCTCAATGTGTTTGTACCACAAAGTCTAAATGCACCAGAGAATTTTCAAAGGCATGTCAAAATTTACAAAACCCCATACAATTCTCCTGGTAACTTTCTCAAGCATTATTAGGTGGCAGTATTTTTCTAAGTAAATTATGCATTTTTTTAAAGTCTGACCTCACAAGTCTTTGAGGTATTTAGGTATGGCCAAACATTACCATTATGACCATTCACAATAAGGAAAATAGTTATAGTGCAAAGGAATAACTTGTAGAATGCATGCATATTGAAATCTGTGATGGATATAAGTATCATTAATACAGCATATGCAGTCACTATTATTGATGGAATCTGCACACTTACTGTTCATGGAAATTATACCACATTAGTGATGTATTTGCTTTCCTATAGTATAAGGAAAAATTACTAACACAAATAACATTGATTTCTTGTGTTGTGAAAGAAGAAAATCTATATTGTATATATTTTATTCAAGTTATTATTTGTGATTATCTTTTAAGTATAAATGGGCAAAGAATTGAAAGCCATAATCTTTCTCTTCTATTAGATTCAGTGTATCTTTTTTTGTTGAGATTCTCAATCCACTTAGACTTGAGCTTTGTGCAAAGTGAAAAACATGGATCTATTTTCATTCTCTTACATACAGATTGCCAGTTAAACCAGCACTATTATTGAAGATGTTTTCTATTTTTCTACTGGATGGTCTTGGCTTCTTTGTCAAAGATCGAGTGTCCATAGGTGTGTGTGTTTACCTCTGGGTCTTCAATTCTATTTTATTGATCAACCTGTCTATCCCTGTCTACCATTGGTTATTATCACTATTGCTATGTAGTACAGTTTGAGGTTAGGGATGATGATTTTCCTGTGAAGTTCTTTTATTGTTGAAAATTGTTTTGGCTCTCCTGGGGTTTTTGTTTTTCCATATGAATTTGAGAATTGCTTTTACTATGTCTTTGAAGAATTGTGTTAGAATTTTGATGGAGAATTGCATTGACTTTGTAGAATGCTTTTGGTAAGATGGCCACTTCCACTGTGTTAATCCTACCTATCCATGGGACAGAGGGTAGGAAGAAGCCCAGAGAGCCAGGAGAATGAATGGAAATAACCAGCCTTGGGGGTGGAAGGTGGAAGCACCCTCTAGAAAGTACCAGAGTTCCAGGAGGTGAGATGCTGGGAGGACTCAATAAGAGTGACCTTAGCCAAAGTGCCCAACACTGGGGAGAGGGCACTCAGAGTCCACCTCTACTAGATAGATAGGGCCTGAAGTGGAGGGATTGGGTCTAACCCACAGTAAAAAAATTTTGAGCGAGAATTGTTCCTGTCAAGAGAACTTCAGGGACAAATATGGAGAAGAGACTGAAAGCAAGGACAGGGTGGAGCCTGAAACTATTACTGATGCTATAATGTGCTTACAGATGGGAGCCTGGTATGGCTGTCCTTTGTCCCTACCAGCAGCTGACTGCTGCAGATGCAGACACTTACACCCAACCATTAGACTGAAGTCCAGGACCCCTATTATTGAATTGGGGAAAGGAATGAAGAATCTGAAAGGGAGAGCAACCCCATGGAAAGACCAGAGGTCTCAACTAACCCATACCCCAGAGAACAACCAGAGACTGAGTCACCAACCAGGAACAGGCCAGTCCAATGCCCCTGAATATATATAGAAAGGACTGCTTGGTCTGACCTCAGAGGAAGAAGATGAGCTTAATCCTCAAGAGACATTAGGCCCTAGGAAAGGGGAGGTCTGGTAAAGAAGAAAAGGCACCCCATGGGAGGCAAGGGGGAAGAGTAGTGGGATGAGGGACTGTGGGAGGGAGGACCAGGAGTTGGGGCAGTAACTGGAATGTAAATAAATAAAGTAATTTTACAAAAAAGCCTTAATCTATAAGTAATAACAAATTTCCAAACATCTGAAGTGTTTCCTGTATTGTGCATTAAGGGTAAACATGACTAAAATGAAGCGTTGACAGTTTTTTTTAGATTCTGCTTCATTTGGAAATCTGTACCTCAGTCTTTCCTAAAAGCTAACTTTAAAGAATAATAGCAGTTTTGTAGTCTTATGTATCACGGAAACATACAATTTAATTATTAAATCTGCTTATAGGTATTGTGTAGTAGAGTACGGTGGCACAATATTTCAGAATTTTTATGATTTACAGGATCACTGAAGTTTTGTTATATATTAAACCAAATTTCCAAATAGTCTATGTTCACCTAGAATTATCCTACGGGCTTATGCAATAACACATTAATATATTTTGCTTTTATTTGTCTGTATAAGAGATACCGCTACATATTTCGGGGTCATCATGCATTATTTGCAAATAATTCACACAGCATTAACTCCTCTTAAGTAAAATCTAAGAGTGATGTAAAAGACACCTTATGTACTCTGAATGAAGAAGTCAGGGAATTTTTCATGAGCAAATGCATTCATTCTTTTACTCATTTCAACCTGTTATAGAAGAAAGCATCTTGCCCTGATAAGGAGGATGTATCCCCTCAAGTGGATGGCCCGTGTGGGAAAAGACACATAGGAAAGGCCTTGTCTCTCTCTCTCCACTTGCAAACACCCTGAGAAGCATCAGCATCACAGTTCTCAGGTCTGTGTGCACTGGCACTGGGAATTATGCAGAAGGGGACGCCTTGCATGCTGGAGAAACCCACTCAAGGCCCCTTGTTCTGATGGTTTTAAACAAGTCTCATGTCAGAAACTCCAGTCACCTCCACACTTTAAATTTTGAGCTCAGTGAAGCAAGCTTGCTTTCTCCCCACATGGACTGAAACGTGAGATATCCGAATCTGGAAGACTGCCAAGTCTTTTGCTAACTGGCAGGCGCTCCAAACCGCTGTGGGGATTTCTGTCTGCTTTGCTGTCTCCATGGCAGATGCTTCTGCAAGAGGTTGGACTTTCACTTCAGGAGCTATAATGGGGATGCATACTCCATTCAAATGCCTGCAGAAGGGTTTATCCTATCAGGGGCCAGCAGTGAAGGTGGAAATGCAGAGAACAGAGCTGCAGTCTGGGCTGCAGGGAAGCCTTGCTCTTTCTAGAGCTCTGTGTGGACCTTACTCCTGATGCAGGCAGCAAAAGCAGAAGGGACACATGCAGTAGCTTCTCTCATTCCCGTCAGTTGTGTTTGACTATACGCAATGCCAACCAGACACACCGTGCTGTGCATGAACAGTCAGACCGTTCCCAAAGAAACCCCCCAAAGAAAAGGCCACTTTCAGTGTCTGTGAATATAGATGTTGGAATAACAAAGTAAATTTCTTTTCTTCCTCACCTACAATTTCTCAAGTAAAAAGCATTTTGAGTACAGATTTCATTTTATAAACAAGTATGATTCACAGCATGAATGGTTAAAGCAAGCCCTGGAACTGCTGAATAAAGGGCCATTAATCCACATTTATCTAGAAAATTTAATAAGCCATAACTCAATATGAGCTATGTCTTAAAATATAAACTGGGGGTATCACAGAGGGAAAAGTGGTTGTGTGCTCTTATTATCTCAATGGACTTCCTGGCAATAATTTTAAGCTGATATATCCCCTCCCAAATTAAAATAAAATATAAAGTTGAACACAATCTCTAATTTGAATTTTATTAGATATCACTGTTTGGCAAAGGCAAAGTGCTGTAAAGAAGCTAATTTACCCCATCATCTCACCTGTGTGATGAGTTTGCTGAGCATTTCTACCTGACAGCTATCATTTGGACTAAGCTGGCCACTTCAATGTATCAGGAGTGAGCCAGATGTACATTAGTACAATTAACTGTAGCTATATTGTCTCACTGCCAAACATCAGGTTTCAGTACAAGACAAGCTGGACCCTATAATGTATAAGAAAATGTGATAACACATCAGTGTGCACACTGTGTACATCATGAACTTGATGTCTGGAATATTTATCCCATACTATGATCTCTTTAAACCTATAACTTCATGTTACTATAAATATGCCCCTGTAAATTTTTTTTCTCACTTTAAGTGAATCCAAAGAAGTCTGAATAACTGATTTGATGCTTACTTAACACTTATTTTATAAAGTATATAGATAATCCTTACTTCCAAAGGAAATACTAGATGGTTTTATTTTGACTTTCAGTTTTAGTACAAAATTTACTCCTAATTTAAATTTTGATATTTAACATCTCTTACGATGTTTATCTTCTCAGCTCTAAAATTAAACACATAAGCCAACGTGAAAATAACTGTGATCATAAAAATTCTAACACAATACAGCAAGTAAAATAAATGTCTTATTATTAGTAGTAAATAATTAATCAAAGCACATATATACTGGTAAATTTTTATTAAATACCTTTGTACTTTAAGAAGTTAATAATGTTCTTATTAATGAGAAAATTTATATGGATACATTGGGGGGAAAACGTGAACTTTGCTTCTGCAAAAAAGGGCTCAGAATTGGATCTTCCTAGATTTTGTGTTTGTGATCAGTAACTGGGAGAAAGTTGCTTTGGTAAATAAATCTCTGCAGTGAGTGGACCTGTCAGTATGTTGTCTGTCTTCTGCCTCCTAAGAGTGACGCAGTGACACTTCTGTGTTGGTGGCCATGCACCGTGGGTACTGATCTTCTAACTGAAGGTTCCATTGAATCTGTAAAGGGATTCCTGCTAAAATTACCCTTAGTATAAAATGTCCTGCAGCCTCCGGCATTTAATATCAGTGTCATAAGTCCTTTCTCCGGTATTTCGACCCATCAGTGTCTGTGACTCAACTCTCTCTGCTAAAAATGCCCAAGAAATAGCATGTGGTAGCATAAGCCACGTCACAGGTGGGCTTCCAGGAGGGGCTGTGCAGTGCAGGACCCAGCTCTCTTTGGAAGCTGCACACATCTAAAAGCACTGTGCCCAGTGCACAGTAGTTTCTTTTGCTTCTTTGCTGTCTGCATATTTGCCTCCAGATTTTCTTCTTTTAGGATTTAGTTTCTGCCCACAACAGTGGGTAAGGAGCCATTGCTGAGAATCATCACCATGTTTGCCCTCAGACCGGAGCCACACTCAGGCACTCTCTGAGTGAAAGATACAGTGGCCTGCTGTTTGCTCCATCCTGAGATAAGCCTGTGTTTAAAGTTTCATTTCTCAAAACTAAAACACAACAAATCAGGCAGTGCAGCCTGAGCTGCAATTGTCTGTGCTTCCGCTTAAACCTCATCTTCATGGATATTATTTGATTCAGACAATGTGACATTGCAATTGTTTTCCCTACAGTGTCAAGAAACTGCATGTCGGTGGAATATTCTTACTCTTTGTACTTGGGCCATCAGACCTCATGGGTCAGGGTTCAGTCATTCATGAGGAAAAACTAATTTGTCACTGACAGAATCCACATTCACCCACTTTCCTTGGTGAACATGCTGGTACTCACTTCAGCATAGTTTGTAGTTGGTGTAACACCTATCTGAACAGTGTAATAGTTTGTAGTTGGTGTAACACCTATCTGAGCAGTGTAATAGTTTGTAGTTGGTGTAACACCATCCGAGCAGTGTAATAGTTTGTAGTTGGTGTAACACCATCTGAGCATTGTAATAGTTTGTAGTTGGTGTAACACCATCTGAGCAGTGTAATAGTTTGTAGTTGGTGTTACACCCATCTGAGCAGTGTAATAGTTTGTAGTTGGTGTAACACCTATCTGAACAGTGTAATAGTTTGTAGTTGGTGTAACACCTATCTGAACAGTGTAATAGTTTGTAGTTGGTGTAACACCTATCTCAGCATTGTAATAGTTTGTAGTTGGTGTAACACCTATCTGAGCAGTGTAATAGTTTGTAGTTGGTGTAACACCTATATAAGCAGTGTAATAGTTTGTAGTTGGTGTAACACCTATCTGAGCAGTGTAATAGTTTGTAGTTGGTGTAACACCTATCTGAACAGTGTAATAGTTTGTAGTTGGTGTAACACCTATCTGAGCAGTGTAATAGTTTGTAGTTGGTGTAACACCATCCGAGCAGTGTAATAGTTTGTAGTTGGTGTAACACCATCTGAGCAGTGTAATAGTTTGTAGTTGGTGTAACACCTATCTCAGCATTGTAATAGATTGTAGTTAGTGTAACACCTATCTGAGCAGTGTAATAGTTTGTAGTTGGTGTAACACCTATCTGAACAGTGTAATAGTTTGTAGTTGGTGTAACACCTATCTGAACAGTGTAATAGTTTGTAGTTGGTGTAACACCTATCTCAGCATTGTAATAGTTTGTAGTTGGTGTAACACCTATCTGAGCAGTGTAATAGTTTGTAGTTGGTGTAACACCTATATGAGCAGTGTAATAGTTTGTAGTTGGTGTAACACCTATCTGAGCAGTGTAATAGTTTGTAGTTGGTGTAACACCTATCTGAGCAGTGTAATAGTTTGTAGTTGGTGTAACACCTATCTGAGCAGTGTAATAGTTTGTAGTTGGTGTAACACCTATCTGAGCAGTGTAATAGTTTGTAGTTGGTGTAACACCTATCTGAGCAGTGTAATAGTTTGTAGTTGGTGTAACACCATCCGAGCAGTGTAATAGTTTGTAGTTGGTGTAACACCATCCGAGCAGTGTAATCACCTGTACAAAGCACATAAATGATGAGTTGGGGAAGAACAATGGACACTGGGCAACTTTAAAAAATAAAAACCACAAAACATCATCACCTGAATTGGAATTCTTTCCCTGTTGAAATATTCTCATCCTCAGTGCTGTTTTATTGTTGTTCTGGTTTCCACGTAAAGGGCCTCATGCTGTTTTCTCAACAGTTCTCTACCTTGGCCATTAATCTCTCCCAGGAACCTGTCAGAATCCTTTATGAAAATCGAAATGTACTGTATCCACTTTTCTTATCTTTCTCAGGGTGTTATTTTGAGCAGCCTGGCAAGTTGGTTAAGCAGGAACTTCAGTGTAAAATCACATTAGTAATACAGCCACAGTCAGATTCTGTTACTACACCACGATGGTCTCTGATTGATCGATGCAGGCCTATTGTTTCACACTTTTCTCATATCCTGGGCTCCTTTATTTATAATTCTGTTCTAATTCAAAAGGCTTCATGGATGCCAAACTGTTTACACACACTTATCTTTTTTTCTGTCTTTAATTGGTCTCTGTAATCATGAATCCTTGGAAGAAACTACCTTATTTTCTTCTTTCTTTTTTAATCATTAGTTTTTTTTCTTTATGTGTTCAGAATTTCAGATTAATTATGTGTAGTTCTTTCAAGGCTTGCCTCCCTTTTATGTGTATCAACCAAGAAGGTACCAAGGGGATAGGCTATAAAATATAGATTTTTTCGATAGCTAATAGATTTTAAAGTAGTATTTTATAAAGTTATCAATAAATGGATGGATAAAATTTCCCTTTGAAATACACACCAGTCCAGTAATTAAAGGAAACTTGTTTTGGCAGATTATATTTTTGATTTTGCCAAATTCCAAATTGTCTTACTCATAATAGAAAACATTTGCCTGCCATCTTTAGCAGTGGCCGAAAGTCATCATTATCTAACAGATGCTGTGTGGCCCTGGCAAGATGGGTTGGTCATCACAGTGAGTATATGTGGGCCGAGATCATCAAACTCCATTTTTATGTTTAAACAGAGGAAATAGGGTAAAGTAAATGTACTTTTCTAATCTTACAAAGAAACTGAAATGCTTCAAATGAACCATGGTGCTTTCTAAATCCAGTTTCACTCCAATTCCCACAAGTGTTTTCCCTTTGAGGTCTATGTAAACAAACCAAAAAATTAAAAGAAACAAGAATACACTTTGCCTCGAACACAGTGGCGATCTTAAAGCAGCCACATAACAGTATCCCACAGATCACCATCACATCCTAAGATGTTCCTTGGCTGATGAGCACCAAGAAGGTGACTCATGTATCACCACATTAGAATGAGAAAACCAACTAGGGAATGAGGCCTGTAAGGCAGGAATCATTTTCAGAATTACAGATGGGTGAGTAAGAGTGAGAGACCAAAAGGAGCACAGAGCAATGGAAGAAACTAGGAAGGGTAGTTGTATGATTGCAAAATGTCTGCACAGGATGGAGAGGAGGAGCAAGAACCTAGGATCCTAACACCTGTGGGGATGAAAGCCAGATGAATGCGCATGTCTCAGAGTTGAAATTCTTTCAGTAGGCAATAAAGAAGTGTTCAGGATAGATAAGCAACAGTCTTAAGAAAGTGTTTATGAAGATATTTTAAAAATATTATATCATAGAGACAAGACAATAAATTAAGTGAAATTTAAGTTTTATAAAATCATCAAATGTAGCAGTATTGTCTGTTTTCTGTATTTTAAAGAAAAAAAAGATTTCAGAGCTATTGGGGTTGGACTTTCCCAGTTTAGGAAAATCAAAAATCATTAGTGTTCTAGATGTTTTCTTCATCAACCTAACTATGCAATAACTCATCTTCCTATCCACCTACTCATATATTCATCCATCTGTTCATCCACCCATTCATCTATTCATCCATCCATCCATCCATCCATCCATCACTCTGTCCATTCTGGAATCAACTTTGATTATCTCTACCAGAGCTCCTGACAGCCTGGATTGTTTTGTCAACAGCAACACAATTCAAAGAAGTTAAGGATGGGAAGCCATATCAAGACCTAGTGATTAGTTCTGAAAGATGAAAGTTTCAATGCAACACAGAGTGATCAGGTGAAGGGCTCTTCAACAAGCCAAACATAAATATGCAGAAGACGCCTTGAGTCACAGAGGCCAGTGGAGTGGGAGCCAGGCACACACATTTGCTATTTTTTTCTTGTAATATAGGGGCAGCATCTCTAAAAACAGACACTCATCTAGTAATATGGATTCAGACATCAGTACAGAGGAATGCCTAGGAATTACCTACAGTTGGAATTAATATTACCTGTTAAATATTAGATCATGAATTAGAAGCTTTATAAACAAAAACGTTAAGGTTCAGCATATTTAATGTTGAGAAGAATGGGAAAATTGTTACAACAACAACAGCACATCAAAGAAAAGGTTTTAAGAAGGCACAGTGGTCCATGATGCCTTCTTAGTAGAGAAGCCCGGAGACTGATAGCATCAGCCAGGATTCTTCTTGTGTTGGTACCCAGCATTCTCTCAGCAGATACCTAACGGTGCTGCAGGGAAGACAGCCATAGGGCATGTGCAATGCAGATGTAGTGAGGAAGGCCTGCCCTATCTCACTGATCAAGTCCACCTGTTTAGAAGGAGTGGGCACTTGCACGATGGGACTTAATGGTTTGTCAACCTCTGGTGGCTTCATTTTATTTGAAGGCTTTTACGTTTGCTTCCTCTGATGTGTTAGTTATACAGAACAGGTATTCCTTTATAGATAAAACCAACTGGTGAGATTATCTGTGTGGTTCCAAGTGTTTGAAAGGACACATTGTAAAGGGCGCACGTGCCTTTTGTTGTGTTGAAATGTATTCTTTGATTCTTGAGAATGTCCCAGTAAAAACTTTGCTGACCGCATGTCTTCCATATCTTATATTATTTTTAGTAAAGTTCTGTGTGTTTTAATTACTATTTTGTTATCAAATATGATTAAAGAATATTCACTTTCTTTATTTTTAATTTGTGTATATGGAGGCAGGGAACCATCTGATACCATGGGGTTTCTCTGAATGAAAGCTCTTCCTTTCCAGTTGGGCTAGTTGTTGAAACAGCTTTTTCAATCTGTCTTCACCCTGCAATGTCAAGATTGCAGGCACCTTCAGCCAGGCAACTGGCACAATCAAGATGTTAAAAATAAAAGCTATGCTAGCACATCCCTAAAAGTACACAGTGCAGTCATAAACCAAATGCTTCAGTCTTATACCTGTCAGTCACACATCATGAGGACTGCATAGAGATTACCATCAATTTTTCTATCACTTCCTTTATGAAATGTACTTATCAAAGCTCTAGACACTGTTCAAATATACAGAAGTACCGGACAAAGTTGGTGTTGCTACTAAGTTTTACAAAGGAGCAGATGCCTCTTGAGAGAACTAACAGCTCAATGAAACAAACTGGTTGGAACAAGAACAGGAGCCTAAAAGTAAGTATAAAGGAATCTGAGTTACTAGCATTTTCTTCAACTGTCCAGAAGAGATCAGAACAAGCTGTGTGGAACCACGTCTTCCTCAACACCACTGACATATTCACTGTCCTGAGTAATAACTCTATCCACGATTCTGGGAATGAACACAGACATAGGGGAAGTCAGATCACAGCTGCATGAAGTCAGTGCACAGTTGCCTAACACAGTGCAGCACAGGAGCCGAAGCTGCAGAGTCTTCTTCATTCCTCCCTCTCCAACCACAGATAAAAGCGCCTGACCCTGGGCTCTTGGACAGGGCTAAGCAGAGCAGTCCCCACAGAGTGGACAGGTCTCCATGTGTGCACGGACACAGGCCGGATGCAGCCTGCGTCCTCCCTAAGGAACCGCCATCAGTGTTGCAGCACGGGTCTGGTTTCAGCTTTAGCATTGGAAGAATAAACGTCAGCATTTGTAAGTACACTTTTATGTTCACCTTCCAACCAGAGTTTATCATTAAAACCATCAGCATCCTGTCTGTAAGAACACTCCAGTGGATGTCAGCAGTCATACCAACCACCATGAGCACCCTCCCACCCGAATCAATCATCTCCAGGCACCCCAGGTATGGTATGGAAGCCTGTGCGTGCACACACTGAGCCTGAGTCACTCCCTGTGAACAAGTATGCATTGATAACACGGAATTGGGTGTATTCGGTTCTCATGAGTGTTTCCAGTAAACCAGGTTGTTGGGAGATAGAACCTTGTGCCTCATACCGTGTGCTGGCTAAGAAAAGCTAAATCATTCCAGACATTGTACTGGATGGTTTTGTGTCGATTGGCACAATCTGGAATTATCACAGAGAAAGAAGCCTGGGTTGAAGAAATGGCTCCATGAGATCCAGCTGGGAGGCATTTTCTCAACTAGTGATCAAGCGGGGAAATGCCCAGCCTATTATGGGTGGTGCCATCCCTGGGCTAATAGATCTGCTGCATTCTATTAAAAAAGAAAAAAAAAAAAAGCAAGCTGAGCAAGCCAGGGGAAGCAAGCCAGTAAGTAATATCCCTCCATGGCCTCTGCATCAGCTCCTGCTTCCTGACCTGCTTGGGTTCCAGTCCTGACTTCCTCTCGTGGTGAACAGCAATATGGAAGTGTAAGCTGAATAAACCCTTTTCTCCCCAACTTGCTTCTTGGTCATGATGTTTTGTGCAGGAATAGAAACCCCAACTAAGATAGACATAGTAATAACAAACACAGAGTAAAAAGATGCAAATTTTGTCATCAATTGATGTTTACAAGTCTCTAAAACCCAGTATCTTTTGGTCACACATGTCCTGCTATTTCACCTTCTGTGGATTTTAATAACTACATAAGAGCATTTGGTCTAAGGTACAACTTCAGGAATGTGGGACTTTCACTAACACCATGTATTAAAAAGTAACTCAAAAGTCTAACCTGAAGACAGGGACTGGTTTCACTTCTGGTATCATGGAATTCTTGTTGTGAATCTCATGCTTGCAAACCCTTAACAGCTAAATAGGATCAGTCTCCCCCACCCTATGATATCCATGGAGTCATCATGAATGATGCCTGTCTCCAAGAGACCAGCTAGCCTCACTTTAAATTATTCTTTCATGCAGATAAGCGAATGGAAAGATGTTCCCTTCTTATGAATACTCACACCATTCATAGGGGAATATTTATGAGGTCCCTGAAAGAGAAAAAAATGACACAGGTATCCCCTTACTTCTTAGACTTGAAACTCAGCATGGGATAAAATCCAGGTCTAGTTGCTGGGGATGGGTCATGCTGCCGGAGTGCCATGACTGTACCTGGTACATCCTCCAGTTGCCATTCCATCTTGCCTGTTAGCCTCACTTAGAGATTTAGGCTGGAGAGAAGAGCAAATGGAGTAATTGCTGCACCAGGAATAATCCAAAGTAAGCTGCGTATCATCCTGTTCGCTCCACACAGGTCATCTTAACTCTAAAACCCAGTTTCATAAGCACCGACATTAATCCCAAGGGACATTCAAGCAAAGAATCTGTTCAGGATCCATGAAAAAGAACTGAGCCAAACTGTGTGTGATTGCTTGTTTTATTAATAAATGCAAATTACTGAGGGGATTTATAGTAAAAAGTATACAAATAGGCATGGGAGGAAAACTCAGAGGTAAATCAGTGACCTATCATTGGTGAGCCCCTTGGTTGAATTCTAAGTTCTGTCTTCTCTCTCTGTCTCTCTCTGTCTCTTTCCCTGTCTCTCTCTGTCTCTCTCTCTTTCTCTCTCTCTCTGTCTCTCTGTCTCTCTCTGTCTCTCTGTCTCTCTCTCTCTGTCTCTCTGTCTCTCTCTGTCTCTCTCCCTGTCTCTCTCTCTCTCTCTCTCTCTCTCTCTCTCTCTCTCTCTCTCTCTGTGTGTGTGTGTGTGTGTGTGTGTGTTTATGTGTGTTTTGTGAAAGCTAAAGTTATGTTTTAAGTTTATACTACTATGCTATAAGAGAGCTATAAGACAACAGTGGCTCTACCCTGTAAGCACTATTTGCTCAAGGACAGATGAAACTAATCCACACTTACCCAAGGGCAGATAACATCCTGAAATGCTGGGGGCTGCTACTCATGTGAGATAACAAGCTTGCATTCTCACTTTTGTAAATTAAGGCTGGATGCCCAACTGCAGAGGCTCTGCTTGATCTCTTGGAGGTGGGAGGTACATCATGATGCATGCTTGTCCCATTGAACATAGGCAGGAAGTGCACAGTCTAGTGGGTTTTGCCTTTAGATACATCAGCCTATATTAATTCTCTAGAATTCTCTGGGAATCTGACATAGGAACCTGGCCAGTATCCATCTTCCTGGCCAGTATTTAGTAAATCCTACTTCAAAAAAAAAAAAAAAAGTTTAGTGTGTGTGTGTGTGTGTGTGTGTGTGTGTGTGTGTGGTGTGATTGAGATCTATCTATCTATCGATCTATCTATCTATCTACCTATCTATCAACACGTAATAAAGAAGCTTTAAAGTGAAATTATAGAATCTGTATTTCACTTCTTCCTTCCTCACCTTGGCGGGTGTGGCAGCAGGTACTTTTGCTGACTGAGCAAGTCCCAGACTCTGGGGTCTGATACAACAGCTCTGTGAAACTCATATGTAACTAGGAAGTGCTTATTCCTCCACAGTTGAGCAGAATACAGTAAATGTTTTAAAAGAGGTTTAGAATACTAATATATTACTACTGTATGTGGTTAAAACTAATTCTTAATAAGTTATATTCCCACAGTTATCATACTGAAAATGTTAGTTGGGTTTGAAACCAATTGAACATATCTACTTATCTCAATGTTAGTACCAAATTACTTAACATGGATAAAATATCTATGTGAATAAAATACTCTGGCCAACCTTTATGCATAAACAGCACGTTGTGTCTGGCTTTGCCAAAGAGAGAATTCACAAGCAAGATACGGCTTTTACAACCATCCCTCTCACCGCCATTCCACCTACTGATTAATTTTCCTGAAATTCTGCTTCTGTTACCCAGTTCCCACCATCCATCAAATTACCCCTCATAGCACAGAGAATCAAATCCAAGGTCATTGTCCTGGAATTGCCAATATTTTACAGTCTGACTCCTATTTACTTCTGATCCATTTTCCCTTAGAACCTTACAGAACGACCTTTTACATAACGGGAAACTCATAACCAAATGATCACTGCACAGAGCTGCTAATGACGGATTTCCCTGAAACATTCTCCTTGTGTTTGCCACACTTTAGGATTTCGCTGAACTGTCAATGTGCATTTTAAATTCCCCTTTGAAGTTCTCCTTGCCTCTTGTGCCGAATGCATGGCATTTCTCCTGAAGTGCATATAATTAGCGTAGGTCATGGAAGACCTTTCTAGGAAGTTTCTACCCACCCACATTCATGCAGCGTACATGACCAGGACATTTTACAAATGAACCTGTTAGATGGCTTTAATGCCTGCACAGTCCTCTCTACTATGCTTCCCTTAGGGTCCTCATGCTTTTTAGCAGTGCTGTGGTTTGAATGTTAAATGTCGTCTCTAGACTTGTGCGTTTGAGCAAGGGTCCTCAGAGGATGTTTTGGGAGGCTGTGGAACCGTTCACAGGCATAGCCTTACGCTAGAAGAAGTGGATCACTGGGTCGGGGCTTCAGACTTTGTAGCCCACCTCCTGTTCACTTTTTGCACTCTGATTGGGCATTATGTGACTGGCTTCCACCCTCTTCCATCATCACGTTCAGCACACAGAGGACTGCTTGGCGTGGAATTGGAAGCCAAACTAAGTCTTTCCTCCTCCCAGGTGTTTCCTGTTAGCTATTTTTTCATGACAAGAGAAGTTTGTAGCATACAAGTCTTTTATTTTTTTTCCTCAAGGAGTATGTGTATTTTATTATTTTTACTTATTTATTTGATTTTAGTTTTACACTCAAGATTTTATTCCCCCTCCCAGTCCACCCTCCTAATGTTCCACATCTGATAATCCCCCAATGTCTCCATGAGGATGCCCCCACCCTGCCCACCTTGCCCACCCTACCAGAGCTCTAAACTCCCTGGGGCCTCCAGTATCTTGAGTATTGGGTGCATTTTCTCTTACTGAACCCTGACCTGAGAGTATATGTGTTGAAGGCCTCATATCAGTTGGGTTTGCTGCCTGATTGCTGATGTAGTGTCTGAGAGATCTCAGAGGTCCAGGTTAATTAACACTGCTGGTCCTCTTACAGGGTTGCCCTCCTTCTCAGTTTTCTCCAGCTTTTCCTTAATTCCACCACAGAGGTCAGCAACATCTGTTGATTGGTTGGGTTTAAATATCTGTATCTGACTCTTTCAGCTGCTTGTGGGGTCTTTCAGAGGCAGTCATGACAGGTCCCTTTTTGTGAGCGCTCCATAGCCTCAGTAATGATGTCAGGTCTTGGGGTCTCCCACTGAGCTGGATCCCCCTTTGGGCCTATCCCTGGACCTTCTTTTCTTCAGGCTCTTCTCCGTTTCCATTATTGCAGTTTTTTTCAGACAGGAACAATTATGGGTCAGAACTTTGACTGTGGGATGACAACCCCATCCCTCACTTGATGATACCCTGTCTTTCTGCTGGAGGTGGGCTCTGCAAGTTCCCTCTCCCCACTATAGGGCATTTCATCTAAACCCCTCCCCTTAGGCCCTGAGGTTCTCTCACCACACAGGTCTCTGGTGCATTCTGGAGGGTCCTCCCATCACACCTCCTGTTTCTAATCTTTCTGTTAGCTCTCAAGGCTTCAGTCCTTTTCCCCCACCCAATACCAGATCATAAGTCTTTTCCATTTCCTTATCTGTATATTAACCACACAATGTGCCATTTATGCCATATTTCGAATTGCAAATAAAAAGTTGTCATTTCCCTAAAAGCATCTAGATAAAGGAACTGGAAAGTAAGAAGAAATGAGAAAGGTTTGAGCCCCAGGGAGTCTGAGGTCTCTTATGGTGGTGTGAGAATAGTTCTGATCACCACGGGGTCCTGAGCATGGCTCTGATTCTCCATTCTTAGCATCTGGATGAGTAGGAATTTGAGAAACAGGAATTCTCCTAGCATGGTCTTTCCTTTAGGGCTGTTCTCAACTGACAAGTTCCCTTTATGTTTTAGATATAGTTTCTCTGGTGGATGGTTGTCTGTGTGACATCATCCTTGTCTTCTTGTCTTGAATTAACTCTCAATTGGCATTGCAGCAATAATGTTATTTTTTGTTAATAGAATAAAAATCAGTTCCATTATGTCAATAATAATGATCAAAAACAAACAGGAAATTTTATACCCAGTGACACTCTTCCATCTATTTCTATTGATAACATGTTGGTTATCTAACATTACCCTCAGTCCCAGAGCTCTGGAGAAGGGCTCGCATACCACTAGCAGAGAGTAGATAGTCAGTCTTCCTTTCTCCCTGCACCACTTCCCACCTTCAAGGTTCTGCCAACTGTTATAATGTCCTTCTTGTTACATAGCACATTTCCCCCCTGGCTAATTCTTAATAAATTACAAATGTCAACAACTCTAAACTCTAAATGAGTTCCTCCCCAAAACTTTCTGTTTCTTTGACAATAGTATTTACTAGAGAAATGTATCTTTAAAAATTGTTAGTTATTTTAATACAACCCATAGGTACAAAAGCACTAGAGTTTTCTATTTGTTTTTTAAATCCGATCTATTCTAGGCCTAAACAAACTGAACCGACCATTTAATTTTGCACTTTTTTTATAAATATCTATTTTTATGTGTTTGTTTGTGTGTGCATTACATGCATGTAGGAATCTTGCAGAAGTCAGAAGAAGGTGCTGGAGTGAAAGGGGGTTGTGAGTTGCAGTGTAGGCACTGGGAATGTACAAAACTTGTTGCTACCAGTGACACGAATGAGTGGACTCTGTCACTAAACTTCTAAGTGAATGTACCACAGATTTTAAACATTTTTTCAAAATGTTGAATGTATTTGCTCTTCACTGTTTCTCTCACACCATGTGGCTCCCAGGGACTGAACATGTATCCTCAGGTTTAGTTGTTGGTCATGTTATTCACTGAACCACAGATATAACTCCATTTCTCAAATTTTAATACTTTTGCAAAATATCACCATTATCATGAGAGTCAGTGAGCTGATATTCCCAAAAATCTTCAGCTAACACAACCTGTCTCCTAAGAAAACAGAGAGAACAGCAGAAGTGTGTAGTCCAGGTTGAAACCAGTTACCATTCCATGATTAGGAAGCCTCCTGGCTTGTCTGAGCTCCATTTTGATGTATTTGAGAACATCCCATTGAGCTAACATGACATCATTCTCCTGAAATCATGGTGATCTCCAGTCTGGGGATGGTTTTGATACTTACTGTGCACAAGAAAGCCACAAATATAGAAAAAAAACAAAGCTGCTGTCACCACGGCAAAGCAGTGATTCCATGAAATGTGGGGCGTTGTGTCTTAGAAGGAGATGAACCACAAAATGTCAGCACAGACTGAGGGAAGCACTTCTTGTTACTCCCCTTCCTGGAGGTTTGTGTCTAGTGTGTACTTGTCTATACTAAAGGTCAGCCTGGTCACCAGCATCCTTTAAAAGGTTATTTGAAACAAACGAGAAAACATGATTTTACTCCGGTTGTACACAGTTCTGTCAAGGGGGTTGGTGGGAAGTATATAATCAGCATCACAAACCCATGGGGGGTGGCTTTCATGTACTCCCCCTTTAAAATGATTTTTCCCCTTATTTAACTACCATTTTACAGTCTCTCACCTAAAATGAGCGGGAATGAACATTTGCAAAGGGAATTAAACCCTCTTGATCTAGCCTGGTCAGTGGTCAGGCTGTATAAGTGGGGAATTAGCCTGCAATCATAGATATAATGATACCACATTATAATGAAAATCTGCCCTCGCTGGCTCCATTCAATATACTTAAAAATCCTTTAGAAATTAAGTTGCACCTATCTCTCAGATAATGATACGTTAAATCAGATCTGATTATTGCATTTACAGATGCTAATTTGGAAGAATAAAAGTGGTTCCCATGTATTTTTCTCAAAGGATCTGTTAAAAAGCCCATATTTTTAGCTTGTTCCCTCCACATTATCTAAGGACTTTTTTTTGCTGTGTCTTTTATTCTCCCCCTCACTTTAGAAATAACTCACCCTACTAAACCCAGTGCCGAACAGACATCAGAATCACACACAATTTAAATATGCACCACAGCAAAGGAGTCTCTAAAAGTTTTGGTTTAAAAAAAAATGCCTGGGTCTGGGGGGATACCTGGCAGCCCATAGTACTTGCTGTTCTTGCAGTGGACCTGAGCCCTGTTCCCAGCTCCCAAGTCAGGCAACTCCCAACCTCTAAGGAACCTATGGCCTCCATGAACAAGCATACATTGGTACATACATATATACATACACTTCAAATTCTTTCGAAATGGTGAATGCTTATGATAAAAAGAAACCATGCAGACATAGCCACCAGTTAAAGCTTTCAGTGTCCTTTCATGGTTTACTGTTTCTTGCACATATTCCTAAAAAAATATGTGAACAAAATATTCTTCCATACATAGTCTTTTTAAAATGTTAGCATAATAAAAACATCTTACGTGCAATGGACTGTAAGCAGCCCACTTTTCTCCCTGATACAACTCAAGGATGATAGGCATCATTCTGGACTGCCTGCATGTCGGGGGTATTTCTTTACACTTGGCTGAGTTTTCACCCACAAACTAAATGTAGAAACAGACATAGATAATCCATTTATTTAGCAGGGTGAACAATCAGGGGGCAACCTGACTCTGGGGCTCTCCAGAGTAACTCTGTTTATAACAGGAACAAGGAACACTGCAAATCTTCATTCTGTTGGGTTGAGGCTGGTTAATTTGTAGTAGATTGTAGGAGCAATGTGACTCAGTACCTACGCCACAGGGGTGGAGCTGCTAAGGCTGTGTGAACATTTCCCTCTCTAAACTGACTTCTCAACTTGTATGCTACTTAACAGTCTCACCACCCTGGTACTCTGGGAAATTTATATATTTTACAAAGGGATAATCACACACACACACACACACACACACACACACACACACACACACACACACACACACCATGTTGCAATTAAACACTTTTGTCACTCATTATCTGGATATTTAGATTTGTATGTATGTGTTTAACAATTATAGGAGAGGTCATGAATTTGAGAGAGTATATGAGAGACAAGAAAGGAAAGAAGGGAAAAAGGAATGGGGAGGGAGCAGATGATACAGACACAGGGATGATGGCTTGCATGAGAATGTCCCCATAGTCTCATGTTTTGAACATTTGGTCCCCATTGGTGATGCTCTTTTTGCTTAGTTGTAGGAGGTTTGTCTTTGCTGGAGGAAGGATACCATTGGGCCATGGCTTTGAGAGATTAAAGCCTTGCCCTACCTGAAGCATACCCTCTGCTTTGTGTACAATGTTCTAGAGATAAGCCCCTATTAATTGAAATTTTATGCATAATTCTCTACACTCTAATAATTTACTTTAATTTAATAAATATTAAATGGTGCAACACAATCCAAATAATCAGTTAGGTAGAATTTGAAAACTAGCATTGGGGAAATGAATTGAGCTCAGCTCAATATATTCTGAAGAATGTATCAGGATATTAATCTTTATCTTTGCTTCAATATCAGTTTCATTTGATCATAAAAAAAGGAGAGATAGGAAAGAAAACATGATTTAATATATGAAAGGAGAAAAGGTCTTGCAGTATGGATATGAAAAGGCTTATATATGTGCATCATGATAAACATGACTGACCCGAGAGCAAAGCCCATTTATATATGTGCATCATGATAAACATGTCTGACCTGAGAGCAAAGCCCATTTATATATGTGCATCATGATAAACATGTCTGACCCAAGAGCAAAGCCCATACTGACGGCACATTAATCCAATAGCTATGCACAGCATCACCTATGCCGAACACTAACCTGACACCATCAAAACCAGGACTCAACCTCAGCCATTCAGATATTACAGGGCTTGAGAGTGGAAGCAATGTTCCGAGCTGATGTATGTGTGTTTGTGTGTGCAAGTGTGCTGGTGTTGTAAAATTCAAAATGAATACTTCCTGTAATGTTCAGGCAAGTTACTCCTTGTACTCTGTTAGGGAAACAACTTTTTTTGAATGACAACTACATTTGTAAACTATTTCAGTAAAGATTGGAATATTACCTAATAAATATATATTTTTAAACAATAATTTAGTTTTTATATGTGTGTACAGCTGGAGGAACAGCTCAGTCGATAAGAGTGCTTGTTGCAGAAGCTTGGAGACTGAGTTTGATCTTGAAACAAATGCTGCATGCTGGATGTGTGGTGGCTATTTGCAGTTCCAGCACTGGGGAGATTCCTGGGATGGCCAAACTCGGTATCCTCAGGCTTCTGTGAGAACCTCAGCCTCAGAAACAGAGGGAGGTGTTGTAAAGTATATCACACAAAGATGACCTCTTGCTTCCACATACACGTACACACATACACATATATGCACATGCATACACACACACACTCACACACACACACACACACACTCACACACACACACACATACACTCTAAAGGTGAATAAGCCCTGTCTTCTCCACAACCTGTAGCAAGTGTCTTGTTTCTTTTACTGCTCTGAGCCTCCTTGTCCACAATTTCAGTTCCTGCAAAGTTGACGATTTTGTAAATGCTGTGACTGGCTTTTTTAAGTATGAGCCCTGCCTTCCTCTGGCTTCCCATCACAGAGATTATAGGTGCCACCATCATACCCAGATATTCTGCATGTGCTCTGAGGAATCAAACAATTCACAGACTGAGCCATCTCCCCAGCCATCCATGTATATATATATAAAGCATTTTGCAAATTATAAGTACCCGGTATTTTCTAACTTACATAAAATAATTAAGTGGTCTTTTACGAAGCTAAGTGAATAGAAGGTCTGAAAGCTAAATTTTCTGTGAAACAAAGGGACTTTTCCAGACTGCTGAAAGTCAGCCCTGCCTCTTCCGCAGGAGGGAAAGTCATAAGCCCCTGTGTGATCGCAGCTTCTCAGCTTAACATTCTACTCTGTGACAGAGCAGGAGAAATTAATGCAGCTAAAAACAAAGATGTCTTGAAAACATAGAAACATGGCTGAGCATGCATAAAGAACAAGAGAATCAACAGTGGGTAAAATCTACATAACAGGTTGGCAAAATGGCTCTTCAGGCAAAAGTGCTTGTCCCCAAGCCTGACAATTTGAGTTCAGTCCTTGGGACCCACATGGTGGTAAGAGAGATCTGACTCCTGCAATCCATCCAATGACTTTCCTGTGCATGCTGCTGCTCACACTGACACCCATGTGCATGTGTGCACATATATACAGAGGAGTAAATGAATACATAAGTAAGCCCCTTCATAATATTTAATATGATTATGCTAGCAGAAAGCATGCAAGTGTGCAAGTGATTTTTCTTATGACTCTATATTCTGTAGGATAAATCTAGACTCAACCAGCTGGGATGTTAATATGGGACAAGAAATAATGGGTTCTGTTTGTTTCCTTTTTTAGAGACTCCAGATGAACTCAGGAACTGTTCAGGGATGAGAAAGAAACAAAAATTTCCTTACTGATGTAATAGTGTCTTACAAAAACACAAGAGCAGAGATCACATTGTTGTGCTCAGATGCATTTACAGAAAAGAAATGATTGGCTAACTGACATGGCTCTCAGAAATTTCAAACAAATTCTACAATCCTGCCAGAAATGTACCACAATGGCTGGAGAAGCCCACATGGGGTGGTCCTTATCACAGCAAATAGTCAGGAGAAAGAAGATGTTAGTTCAACCATCATCCCCAGCTACCAATTCCTTGCTGGTGCCTCTCAGGAAGGTAGGGTCCATGTTTTATATCACTGCAGAATTTTGTGATATAAAAGAGGAACTCAACATTTTAATTTTGAAGAATATGATCATATTTTTCCTTTGAGATAATTTAAAAGATTGAGGAAGTGACAGATATGCATAATTGAAATTTTACAGAATTTTATCACCCATCAAAATTAATCATTGTTTATGAAATAATTATCCTTTTTCAGAAACGAGCCTAGCTTGAGTCCCAACAAAACAAAAATGTATAGAAATGGTGGCTCTATCCTGAGGCTGTGCCTGCTCATGTTCTTCCTTTGTGTACATGATTTACTTCAATGAAAATAATTCCTAAGTTCTTTTTCCCCCCAGAGTGTTTATATCACAGACGTTTGGCGATTGGCTGTGTGATTATCCTCAGACCGAGTGACAACTAAACCCTGCACAGATGATCCGAGGAGAAATGGCAGCAGAGACTAAACATAGTGCTGACGGCCAGCGTTCTCTATATCACATAATAACTGGTTTCACTCGAGAGCCACATGCTGCCATGGAGCCACTCACAGGACAAATGGTGGTCAGTTGCTCAGAAGACACAGCTGATGGCTGTAACTATGGAGAACAGCCTCAAGCAAATGCGGCAGGTTTCTCAGGTTGTCACAGTCAAATGGTGCTTCCAGGATGCCTGGCTCCCTCACTGGTCTGACATTTCAATTTAGTGGTCGGCTGACCTTAGTAACTCTGGGGTGTGACTGTCTTTCCCTTCAGAAATTTAATGCATACAGTCATAAGTCACACAGAAAGGGACTCAGACATATATCACCGGGACTATCAAGTGTCTATTGCAGCAAAGCTCTACGGAAGAACCCATTCATGCCACAGGTTAGAAGGACCCACCTGTGGCCATTCATACCTCAAGCAAAACATGGGCCAGCTTAAGTAATACATAATGTATGCTAAAGTTAATATGCAGTGCTAAGTGACACTGGGGTGTAAGTTTACAGTGTAGCTAAGTGAGCTAAAATCTCAGTGCAGTTTTTCCGTAATTACATATTTAATAAGAATTATTTACAGGGCTTCATTAAGTACCCAGTGTAGACACTAGAGGCAGAACCATGGGAGAACACATGCAAACACAATGCCATTGATGTTCCGTCAAAAATTCCTAATTCCCATTATAAGGAAATACCTTCCTCAGTATTACTAGGGAGAGAGAACTACCATATTGAAACACTATTATGAGAAACAATCTTGGGAAAAAATTAGAATTATCATGGGGTTTTGTTGTTTGTTTTTGTACAGAGGACGATTTACAGATTTTAGTTTAAACATAACGCTACATATTCTTCAGATAACATTCAGGAATGTAGGCTGTGTCAATGCAAGTGCTTCTGCAATTTTATAATTAAAGACAGCTCCTTTACAGTATGTGTAGAATTGCCTGTAGAAAAACCCATGGCTGTGCAGTTTGCCAGAGCATTTTATTTAATTATTTTTCATCAGGACATGAATCAATGACAGACCTTGTTTGGGGAAGTAAGTGTTTTCTTATGGAAAACAAACTTACTGAACCAAAAATACCATATATTAAGAAGTTGCTTTTTACTACAGGAGAAAGTGGCTGCCTGGTAAGATACTTGGAGTGAATTCTCATAAGCTGCTATACTTTGGGTCTCAGAATCTCTCCTGGAAGAATATGTGTACCATCCTGGTGCGATTATCCAATTGAGTTGTATCAGATATACATATGTCTTTCTTCACATGCCCTGGGTGAAAGCACATGCATGTCGCTTCTGCATAACAGTGGACATGAGTGGCCATGACCAGGAGACTCAGCCAGTCAATTTCTTCTTTTAGTGCTCTTTCATGAAGATCCATTTGTTAACTCTATGATCTGGGCTTGGTGCTTCAAAATAAACAACCCGAATAAATATGTATGTTGTGAGAACAATACAAGAATTTCCCCATAATTCCTGTAGCCTGATTAGGAGACTTCGAGCTCATGAAGAGGCAAGCAGTGACTGACATGGTAGACAAGCCACTGGTACTCGGCTACTCCCAGGAAACCCAGATGTGCTTTCTTCCTGAAGAACAGAGAACCAGAAACTTAGAATAATGTCTTTTAATACTAAATGGCTACAGTAAATCAGGCATTACTAGGCAATATGTAGAGATATTGTTTTGGCCTCAACTGGTCTTTCATTCTGCCCTTCAATTTGATCATTCTTTACTCAGTGTATATTCTGGTGGCAGCTGCTGCGCTTCTGCACAGTACATATTGAAAATGTTAGAAGAAGTCTGTCTTAGTCAGGGTTTCTATTCCTGCACAAACATCATGACCAAGAAGCAAGTTGGGGAGGAAAGGGTTTATTCAGCTCACACTTCCATATCGCCAGAGGAACTCAGGACTGGAACTCAAGCAGGTCAGGAAGCAGGAGCTGATGCAGAGGCCATGGAGGGATGTTACTGGCTTGCTTCCCCTGGCTTGCTCAGCTTGCTTTATTATAGAACCCAGGTCACCAGCCCAGGGATGGCACCACCCACATTGGGCTGGACCCTCCCTCCTTGATCACTAGTTGAGAAAATGCCTTATAGCTGGGTCTCATGGAGGCATTTCCCCAACTGAGGCTTCTTTCTCTGTGATAACTCCAGCTTGTGTGAAGTTGGCACAAAACAAGCCAGTACAATGTGTTAAAACACAGCTGAGAACTTAAAGGTTTATTCCCATGTATTCAAACCTCATTCCATATGGTAGGCCATTGTGATGGTCAGGATAGGTAATGCCTTCAGTACCATGGGAAAACAACACCTTCTCATTAAATCTACTGCAAGACACCAGAAAGGACATTCCTGTTGAATGGCTAATTCGAAGAGAGAGAGTGAAGTGTGTTACAGGAGGGAGAAGCCTCATGGGGAAAAGCCCAGAGGTCAGCATTGGTAGAGCATAGACTAAACTTGGGGCAATAGACAAATCTTAGCACAGGATCTCAGCAATTCTAACGGGTACTAATGATGATCCATTCTAAAGATAGTCCTCAGGCAGGGAGCTGAGATTCCACTCTGGGAAATTCACTTTGAATTTATAATAATAGTAATGTACAAGTCACATGATCTTGGACATTCTTAAATTTATAGGGCACATATTCATTCACCTAGGTCAGTGGAATAAGGATGAAATAAAATATATCCTGAAACACTCACAAGCACAGATGAGAGCATATTCAGAGTGAGTTCACACTTGAATTTAGAGCCCTCACTAACTCTTGCAGTCCAGTGAAATAGCCATCAACCTTCACACTGAGTTTCTGCTCACAACTTCAGAACTGCACTTAAAAATACAGAAATGGGTTCTTACCAGACATAATTGCTTATGTCTCTGAGATTAAATCATTCTGGTTTTCCAAAGGACAGACACTAAAAGACTCACATGTAATGAAGTAGGGAAGGCTCAGAATTCTGCTGCCAGAGGGAGGGAGCCTGGGACCAAAGAACCAGAGACGTGAGAGAATGCTTGTTCTCTTGTGTCTTCCAGAGCCTTGATGAGGACTGCAAAACTGTGCCTCTTAGAACTGAGAGAGAATCGTCTCCCCAATATATGTTCTTTGTTCCATAGGCCTCAGAACCTCACTAAAGGACGTAACTCTTGGTATGAGCTTGACTAATCTAAAACTTTTTCATGCTCATTTCTTTCTTTATAAAACAAGAAAATGACTTAATTCCTAATAAGTGGGCTGTTTATTAATATTTGTGTGAAGTATACAGGGCATGAGATGTGACACACATAGACTATGTTTCTTCTTACAACTGGAGGACATATACAGGGCCAGAAGGGGCAGAAATGATCAGCAGTTGTGCAAAAATCAGGAGTGGCAGAAATGTCCCATGACTCAACACTTTGTTAATAATCCACCATATCTAGCTTGATTCTCTTTGATTAAGTTCACTTGCAAATGACACATCCCATATTATTTGATATCAGAATATGTGGTTTGTATTGTCAATTTAACAGATAAGTTATTTTCTGTCTTTAATGAGAACGCAGCCATGCACTTTTAGGGAGAGTCACTGAGCCCTTACAGCTGTGTGTTGCACCTCTATGGCCTTGCTTTCCAGTATGTCTGCTAATGCTAAATCAGTGACCCCTGCCCTCCTTGGCCTCCTACACCTCGTGAGGGCAGTTTTAACCCACGGCCACACTTCACAAAAGTACTCGCAGTCTATATGACCCTCTCGAGTCTGTTTTTAGGAAAATAATAGCGTAGATGACAGGAATGAACTATCCACTGCTGCACAATTTACCATGGAGTGCTGCCTGCCATTACCTCAGAAACACGCAGTATGGCAATCACTCTGAGCAGTGATAATGCATAATTGTATGCTAGTCATAAATTATAGGTGAACGGCAGCCCGAGCTAACGAGTGCCAAGCTGCTGAACAGGCACGGTAGTGATTAGAGGAGATGAGGTTACAAATGCATTAATTACTGATATATTACAAAGCCTTTCAAATTCAAAATGGCAGATTATAGAAGGAAATTCAAGGCTGGGACACCTAGATCAACAAAGTACCTTCCCTAAGGAAGCCTTGTCATCTGGAAGCTCAGAGGGATTAGTGAAGGAAGGGGAGGGGCAGCGGAGATGCAAACAAGCATCTGCAGAGACACTTTGTTCAAGAACATTTCTGCCAGATTTAATTTATTTGAATCAATTTAGAAAGAACTTGGTTATATTTAATCTCATTTTTCCCTTCTTTACAACTTAAAATTTATTTATGCTGTTCTCTGGTGTGGAAAATGTCATTCTCCGTTGACTGGCCATAAGTACCTTTTCTACTAGAGGAGATTTCAAAAATCTTTTTTGAAATGCCATAATTTTATCATTTTATTTCTTGTTTCATAGATATGATGTATTTGACTGGTATACTCAAGGTGCTGTGAAATTTCTATTTATCCAGATATAGCTGAACTCTGAGGTAATTTATGAGTTAGAACTCAAACTAGTGAACAGATGACTAACGTCTTCCCCCAGTACACGTTTAATTTTCAGATGTGTTGTATAGCCTAATAGTAGGACTCATCAAAAGAGGGATGACACTTAGACAGAGAGCAAGGGATGCAGACTGTTGGGAATGTGTAAAAGTTTCTCTAATGTCGTAATAAAGTAGAAAGTGTTCATGGACAGACTTCAATCATTCCGAGTTCTCTGTCACCAGGGGACATTTCCTACCTGCTTCGCATAACTGATTTTCTGTGATATATTAGGATCTGTCTCGTAATCATTTGTACAAAGCAACAGTGTATGTCTCAGTGTCTCAGTGACAATGGCTTGTCTGGGAAGCAAAGGCTTCCTGTGTTTGTAATCAGTTTTAAATCTTCAAAAGTTGCTACCTCGGTATGACCTTGCTGAATATGCCTTCCATTGCTCACGTTTTTCTCAAATATAATTTGGAAAGTATCAGTCAATGTTTTCTCACTCATAAAATGTGCAAGAATGCTATCATAGATTAATTGATCTTTAAATAAATTAACAGATTGTATTTTCTGTTTTGAGACTTTGTGTACTGTTCTTCCCCACACGTAGCATTTCTATGTTATTCTCTGTGACTTGTTTTCCCAGCCCCTTGAGGATGGAAACTAAGCTTCAGGACCGAGTACTTTCCCAGCTGAACACAGCATCTTTAGTGACAAATGTCTGATAATTCCTTATGAAACACAGAACAGTTAACAGTTATTTAACACACACATAGGGTTACCCGAAACTAACATTTTACTAAGCTAGAGTCTGTTCCCTACCTGATGCTTTTAAATTTTTCCTCTACAATCACCATACACTGAGATTCTTACCTTCACCAAAGAGGAGGAGAATACACATATTTATATCACCTTAGAACAGACACTTGAGATCTTATACTAAGATATAGAATGGATCAATTGGGATTTATATATTGGTGATAATACATTCATAATAAGCTCTGTATGTTCTACCAACCAGCTTGTATGTAGAGGCATGGTCCAAAGATCTTTACCTTGGCTCATTTAGTGTTCACACCGTCTTATGGTATGGGGAGTTCAACACACCCAGTGTCTTATTTTTATTACACATAGGGAAAAACACAGAAAACTGTGTGATCAGCAAATTCCATGAAACTGCCATATGTGTTATGATTAGTCTGAGAGTCTGTAGTGTTTGTTAGTGTCCTGACACTGCACCAGGAGTAAGTGATGGATGGTATCACTTAAAACCTGGTACTTCATGACCCGAAATGATGTTTTCATTTGTGTCACTGCCTCTTTGGGTTATAATGATACCATCTCATTAAACTGGATATAAAAGAAAAGATTTTTAAAAAGAAGTCCAAATGTTGGTCCTTAAAAAGGCCTAATTCCTGCACTCTAGGAATAGTATCTTATCAGGACAAAGATTTCTTGCAGATATGTTTTAGCAGCTGGAGATACCAGGATCTTCTTGTGATGGCTGGCGGACCCAGGATTCAATGGCAGCTCTATATGGAGCAAGTTGTAACCTTACACCAAAATGAGACTGAAGAAAAGCAAAGAAAGACTAGGGATTTGACATCAAGGAAAGAATGTTCCAGGGAGGCAAGAACCAATGTTTAGAGGCCCCAGGTCAAGGTTCAAGGGCAGAAAAAGGAGTGGACAGAGTCCGCAGGGAACAGTCTTCTGGATTCAGTTGAATATATGTATGTGTATGTGTGTGTGTGCATGTGCATATGCATGTGTATGTCTATGTATATGTGTATGTGCATGTGTTTGTGTGTGTGTGTTTGTATATGTGTACATGCATGTGTATGTTTATGTATATATGTATGTGCATGTGTATATATGTTTGTATATGTGTGCATGTGTGTACATATGCATGTGGTATGTGTATGTGCTTGTGGTATGTGTATGTGTATGTGCATGTGTATGTGCATGTGTATATGTATATAAACATTACCTAGGGCTTCACTTTTAGGAGGACTAAGGAGTGAATTCACTCTACAGCACTTTTCCTTTCTTCCCCCCAGCACTCTATTTCTCCTCTGTCTTCATTTCTCCCTTGTGCTCTCTCTTCCACTGCAGTAGCTGATTCTAAACTTTACAGTATTTCCCTTTGGTTCACTTACTGCCTACATTTTATTATAAGAATTTAGCCTGACCAGAGGCAACTGAGGCAAAAGTGTCCTTTCTCCTCACCTACATGTTTTTTCTCCTCCCCACAGATGCTCACACCTTAGTACAAGATCCCTTCTGAAGAATATCTACAGTATTGATTTCCACACAGTGACTGTTCTCTCAATAATTACACATTATCTGTTTGGCTGTTGTATCTTAAACATATTTCCACCTAATCACACTACCCCCAATACATAGCACATTCTCTTATGTGAGGAAATAAAGTGGATAATGCGACAATTATGTTTATTTACTTTGACGATTGTAAACACATTGGTATAGATTCTGAACTACATTATTAAATTTGTTTTTATTTGGGTTTTAATAACTATTAAATGTAACTAATAACAGTAGTATTCAAAATAAAGATATTCTACTCCACACTAAACCTGTTATACTGAAACTGTTAGATGAGAAAGTAGGGAAAACCTTAGAACTCATAGGCACAGGAGAAAATTTCCTGAACAGAACACCAATGGCTCGACTCTAAGGTCAAAGATTGACAAATGGGACTTAATGAGATTGCAAAGTTTCTGTAAAGCTAAGGATACTGTCAAGAAAGCAAAACGGCAGCCAACAGATTGGGAAAAGATATTTACCAACTCCACATCAGATAGAGGCCTAATATCCAAGGTATACAAAGAACTCAAAAAGCTAGACACCAGAGAATCAAACCACCCTATTAAAAAGTGGGGTACAGAGCTAAACAAAACATTCTCAATTGATGATTATCGAATGCCTGAGAAACATCTAAGGAAGTGCTCAACATCCTTAGCCATCAGGAAAATGCAAATCAAAACAACCCTGAGATTCCACCTCACACCAGTCAGATTGGCCAAGATCCAGAACTCAGATGACAGCAGATGCTGGCGAGGTTGTGGAGAAAGAGGAACACTTCTCCACTGTTGGTGGGGTTGTAAACTGATACTACCACTCTGGAAATCAGTCTGGTGATTCCTCAGAAAATTAGACATAATTCTACCTGAAGACCCAGTTATTCCACTTCTGGGCATATACCCCAGAGACACTCCAATATACAACAAAGACACATGCACCACAATGTTCATAGCGGCCCTATCTATAATAGCCAGAAGCTGGAAAGAACCCAAATGTCCTTCAGTAGATGAATGGATACAAAAATTTTGGTACATTTACACAATGGAGTACTACTCAGCTATCAGAAACAATGACTTTATGAAATTCTTAAGAAAATGGATCCATCTAGAGAATATCATCCTGAGTGAGATAACCTAGTCACAAAAGAATAGACATAATATGCAGTCACTGATAATGGGATACTAACCCCAGAAAGCTCTGAACACCCCAGAAACAACTCACAGACTATATGAAGTACAAGGAAAAACAAAGGTCAAAAAAAAAAAAAAAACAAAAGAAAATGAAAAACCATCATGCTTAATATTTACACACTAAGAAAACTCTGACTAATTCCAGGTTACATCTTGTTTTACATGTACTTTATGCTCACTGTAACTAGTAAGATCTTAATGCACACTATCAAACCTTTAAAAAACCAAGTACTGACAAAAGTGTATTCATATATTTTTATGCAAAAATTCTTAAAATCTGTACATTTATCTTTGTTTTTTTAAAATAAAGTTGTTCAAATAAAAAAGAGAACTCAGAGTTGCCTGTAATGGAGGTAAAAGAACAATCATATGTGAAATTTTACCTTAATGTTGGCCATGCATGCAATCATTTCTTGTGTGTAAATCTATTGGACATATTATGAACTAATTTAAATGTAATGAAGTTAATCCATTTTGAATTAAAAAAGATATTCTACATACTGATAAGATTTAAATTGTAAACATACAACATGTAGTAGTTATGAGAACAGCACTAATGTAATCAACACTAAGATTTGTAATGTTAATAGTGGCATATCTTAATCTGCCAGCAATATTTAAGTGCAAGATAATTTTGAGTTTTATATAATCAATAGTTCTTTTAAAAAAGAAATTATCCTGTTTAATATGCAATGTTACAAAAATCATTTTAGTAAAGTTCTAAATCTTATTTCATTAAAGATCAGCATCTTTATTTCTTCTATAAGTAATACTGTTAACACGTTCCGTAGAGTATACACTGCCTGTTGTGGTGTTCTTGATGTTCAGGGTGGGGTGCACAATAGAGACACCATATTTATGAAGCTCCAGTAGGATGTTTGGCATGAGGAGAGACCCTAGCTTCTTTTCCTTTGTCCATTAGTCCCCAAAGAGTTGTTTTCTAAGAAATTTATGTTGAATCACATATGATTATAAAATTATAAATGTATAAAATTATAAAGTTTAGCTAAAAGATATTTTTTACTTTTTCTATAGGAGCACCTAAAACATTCCGAATACCTTTTACTTGACAGCAAGGCTAGAACATGTGGTCACCCTAATTTCAGAAGTAGAAAACCAGTGTAACTTTATTTGGACGGCATAGGGAGGCCATGGAAGTTTCTGGCCCCTCAGGCCCAGGGCCTCCCAAGATGTATTGCCTTTGCTTAAGTCATGGAGAATTTGTCCCACATCATAAATGTGTGTCCAGGGACCCTGAAAACCTAGAAACCAAGGAGTACATGAATCCTACTGGTAAAGGCAGAGTAGATATGGGACCAGGGCTCTCTGGGGTTGTACTAGAACCACTGGCTATTGTATTAAACTCCTGAAGTAAACTGTGAAAGTCATCACAACTCCAAAAGTGAAGGCTGGGCCTTTGGAGAAGACTCTGAGTATAGCAGAAACCCCCTGGCTCTCCCCATGACCTCTGCCCTGTCACCCACCCTGTGTACTGTAGCGTGTGGGCTGTCAGACATCTTCCTCCTCCTTTAGTTTCTTTTCTACAAAACCAAGGTTTTAGGTGGAAAAATTTTAAAGATAAATAGCTTCTAGACTCTTTGAAAACACAAACACATATACACACATGTGCTTATGCACACACATTCACACACACAAACATGCATGTACATGTAAGCATACATCGTGTGCAGACATACATGTACATGTATGCATATGCATGCACACACATACATGCATACATGCACACATGTGCACTCCTGTGCATACACACATGCACACACATATCTGCACATGCACACACACTTGTTTGGGAATAAGTAATGACATTGAATTATTTGTCTGTATTTTAGGAAAAGGAAATTCTAAATTCTGGGCCAGAACCGGTGACTTGACTTCAATATCAACACGAGACACGGTGCTGTCCTCTTTCAGACCATGCCCATCTTCAGTCACAGGACTGGACTCTGTACTCATGGTTCCTCATGAGGTGAGAGCAGATGTCAGGGAAACATGAGCTGGACCACAAAATATAACAAAATTCCAACTCTGCCAGAAGGGAAATTGATGTTTTCATTCAAACTTTTTTTTATTTCGATGTTCTTGTTTACCTCAAGAAATCACATGCCTTCAGTATAAACTCAAAACATGCACATACTGACGAACTGTGGGGTCGACAGGAGCCTGGGGGAGGCATGTGCAGGGGAGAACGCTTCCTTCACCTCACTCTGAAATCCCAATTTACCAGAAGGGTTCCCGTGATTATGTGAAATCTACACACAAAATCTCATTGGTTTTTATTTTAAATATCTGGTAAGGAAATTAAGATAAATAATCTTTGTGTGGTACTGGAAGAGCTGGCAGAAGTGTGTGTGTGTTAATATGTATGTAATTATGTGTGTAATTATGGATGTGAGTGTGTGTTTGTGTTCCTTATGTTATCTCAAGTACAGATACCTACATATTGTTCAGTGACTGGAGCTGCACGGTGTTAACATGTTTCTTTGAGAACACACTCTCTCCATCATGTTAACATGTTTCTTTGAGAACACACTCTCTCCATTGTATTAACATGTTTCTTTGAGAACACACTCTCTGCATGTGTTAACATGTTTCTTTGAAAACACACTCTCTCCATTGTGTTAACATGTTTCTTTTAGAACACACTCTCTCCATCCTGTTAACATGTTTGTTTGAGAACACAATCTCTCCAGTGTGTTAACATGTTTCTTTTAGAACATACTCTCTCCACATTTCCTATAAAATACTATTGTTTCCAGGTCAGTGTCAGCTTTGGTTTCTGTTTTGTGCTGGTTTTTTTTTTTTTTTTTTTTTTTTTGGGAGGTCTTTTCTTTCAAAAGCTTTAACTGCATTGCGTCTGAGACCAACATGTATATTTTGAATGAAAAGTCACTAAATCATAGGAAACTTTCAATATATTTATAATAGATTTAAGTGGGAGTTTACACAAATTACTTAAAAGGTTAAAGCCAACATTTACTCAGTTTTTCTGACCGGTAAACTAATTCTATAACTTATTTAGAGGTGTTAAATATCCAATTAACCATGGAGATTTTATAATTATAGATGCCTAGGTCAGTGAGCTATAAAGGCTAAAACTACAATGCTCCAGTTTTTTCTTGGATTTCTATGTCTCTCAGATGATGAAGACACATTCTGCCATCCCTGTGACAAATGCTCTGCCTTCTGGGAATCTGGTCACTTTCAGGTGGTCCAGAAGTAGATATCATAAAGACTTCATAGCTGACCTTTGTAAAGATTCCCCGAAAGAGCTGAACCTAAACACCCTTCACTTATAGTTGTCTTTGTTTCATGTGATGGATAGATAAAATACTTTCCTAAAACACACCCCTCACCCACTACCACCACACAGCAGAGAATGTATTTGGTTGCATAAGTTCTTATTATAAATTTTAAAGAATATTTTCTTTGTAAAAACTGTACTGGAAAATGTTATAAAAATAAATGCAAGGCAAAAGAAAAATAAAAACACAATTCTTAGTTCTGGGACAAAACAGAAAATACTAAATGGGTGCCCCGTCTCCGAGAACACAGTAGGTATCTAATTTTGCTTGAATACATGTCTTTTAGTTTCTCTTGGTTTGAATGAGGCAGCACAGGTTTGAGTGTCAGTAGTGATAGGTCAGTCCTGGAAAACCTTCTGAACTAACCTCATTGACACTTAGTAACTTAACGATACTCTCAGCTTCAGTAATTAGGGCTGCTTCTTCAAGGTGATAGAGGAAGGTCTCCCACATGAGGGAAACTATATGAGATGCAGTGACCATATAGTATCAGAAATTTAAGTGTCAGAAACATCTCCTGTTGTTCCCATTGAGCAAATAAGGATTAAATGTTAAATTAAAACGAAGCAGACATATGTTTGCCTTTAGGAACCTTTTTTCTTTTTCCTAAACTTCAATTCTCTTCAACAGTTTGTATATTCGTTAGTCTGGGAGTTCCCGAAAACCTCTCCCTGTTTTCTACCCTAGATTCTGTGATTCACTGTTAGCGAATAGAGATGAAATAAAAATGTCAGTTCTGAGTATGTAACTAAAGCTCACCAACCTCAGCTGGAGACACTTCCTCACTTCACAAAAGTCACTGTCTGCTCCATCTGCCATTCAGGGGTGAGCATCAACTCAGACAACCCCAGCTACAGGACTACAAAACTTTTCAGTTCAGTGTAAAAATTCTGGATTGAACAAGGATATCCTTTCAATTAATCTCAAAATTAGCTAAAATTTTAATAAAAGAAACAAAAAGATTATGGGTACATTAAAAAACATGGTTCTGTGGATGCTGATATAGAACACTAGGAGAGCCAAGTGCATGCAAGACAAAAAAATCCAATACCAAAGGGCCACTGCGAGACTAGAAATGCCAACTTCCATAGTTGGAGCATACAAGAAATGTCTGGAATTGAAGAAATTCCCAAATAGCACAGTATGTTCATTATTTAGAACAAGGTGTCATATGCAGGAAGAGACAGAAATGGGTATTGCAAGCATAACTCCTGAGAAGCCAAGATTAGCACTGGGAAGATGTTTGTTAATTTTTGACTTGTATGTGATTGATGTAGACTGCTTTGATAATAGGAAAACTCTATCAAAAAACAAAAACAAAACATAAATTCAGATATAAGTGCTATCTTATTGGATCTATATGACCCTGTTCATCATGGGAGCTGCATTGTTCTACAAAAGACTGTGGTTTACAAAAGTTACTTTAAACACTCTATGTGTCAAATTTTTCTGTAAATTACAATGGGGAAGATATTGTCTATGTACAAACCAAAGCATGTTGTATCTATGTTACCTCATTCAGTTTCCATTAGAGCAAGTTAAAGATTGTGCTGTACATTTGACAGATAGCCACCTCCTCACCCAAAGGTAGAACAATGAAGAAAGTCAGGATATCAATATACCTGGCCTATATGACCTTTCACTGTGGTCTCTAGCCACATCATTTACAAAATGAGGTCCAAATCCCTTATCATATAGGGCCATAAGGTTCAACTTCCATTATCCAATTAACTAACTTTAGGCTCAAATTTAATGTGCTGTGATCCAGTTCCTCCACTGGATACTTAATGCCACCTATACCAACTCTCTGTCCTGAACCTCGAGCCTTTGGCCACCCCACCCCCACTACTCCTATGCCACCATTCACTCTAAAATGCCCTTCCTGTCCTCTCTTTTTCCCGATCTTCAAGTTTTAGACATCCCTCCTAAAGGAGATTCTCCTGAGTCCCAACCGGGTTTCACCATCTGGTTCTTTCAGCAGCAAAAGTAGTGAAACTCAATGTCCCCCAAGAACTTTTATGTATGAACATGTTTTGTCCTATGGTGTAGGTCACTTAGAGTATGACAGAGGGCTCAAAGGTCACAGGAGAGCTGTCAGTCTAGATAACCAGAAGTTCTATGAGAAATGGAAGCTTCTCACAATTTGAAAATGTATAGAAAGATATTACACAAGATGCTTCCCTGGAAAAGTTTTGTGGTTCATTATGCAATGAAAACAGGATGCAAAGCTCAGTGTACGATGGGCAGGAGTCTTTGGCAAGTGTCAGGAGCTATCACAGGACAAGCTAATAACTAGAAGGTGATCCTCCTGAGATGACTTCACCTTAAATTAACATCTATGATGAAACTCTTCTTGTAGGCACGGCCTAGGAGAAAATCATTTTAGGAAAGATTCATGCTATTAATATGCTTTCCCTATTATTATGACATATAGGACAGTCACTAGATATCATTAGCCCATCTGCTTGAGCAGATATCAAAAGAAAAGAACTACGATGTACTGTGTTGTGGTGATGCTACATAGACAAATGATTCCTTAATTCTTAATGATGACTCTATAAGAATTCTGAAATTTATACCTGTATTTATTAAGCTGTTTTACAGTGGGACTGCTATTGGTTCCTTTCTAATAGTCAAAACTGCAATAAGAATTCTACCAGTATTCCATGAGTCAAATTGTTCCTTAGATAATAAGCAGAGGTTCTACTACTCAGAGCACATTCCAAGAGGTTGTAAAATCATTAACCAAAGGTCATAAAAAGGGAACTAATCATTTATTATAGGTGCTAAGGCCAAAGACAAAATATTGACTTTACCTGTACAAAACTTTACTAATAACTACTTATTCTTTTTTAACTCTCCATGAACCTGTGGAGGTATGACAGGTGGTGAATGTTTAGCCAGATAATTAGTCCTAATGGATACACATGGAAACATTCTTTGACGCAAACTTCTATTTCAGTTTATGACTTGAATTTATGTATAAGTTTGTGATGAACTTTTTACCATGTGATCACATATTCTGAAAGATATATAAGTGCTGACGAGAAAGAGTCAGAACTCAGCTGAGGAGAACTTTCTAGGCAGAACTCGACTCGATAAGAACTTAGAAGTAAAGCCGTAGCATGGGGAGAAAAGGCGCTGAGAGTGAGGGAGGGTGTTATTGTGACTTCCGAGCAGGAGGAGAGGGCAAGACTAGAAAAATGCAGCAGAACGTTCAGACAGGCTTCTCTTTACCATGGCTCAGAACACATCATTTCTTAATAGCAAGGTAGGCTTAGTCTTACTAAAGAGAACAAAGCTTTCTTCTTACAGACTTGGGTTTAATTCATTTAGCAACAAAAGGGTAGAAGCTTTTTCAGGTACTAAAACTAAATCTCTACTCAAAGCTCATATGTTGTCCAACTTTGAACTGGTACCACCAATACAGAATGTAAATACTGTGAACTTTTCTTTATCAGCAACTCAAGTACATGGCACTCTCCTGCATCTCACATCTTCTGAATCTAGGAACAAAGGCTCCTTCACTCTTCGATTCTTCTTGTGGTGTGGACAAGGGCAGAGTGTCTTTAAAGATGCTGTACAACTAGCCTGGAGTTCTGACTGTTCCCTTCAGTTGAACATTCTTCATGGCTGAAATCACAGTGCTATTGATTTTTAAATGTTTGACATGTTCCCCCTTTGCCTTTGCAGCCTTGTAAAACTATCTATGACATCATTTACTTCCTCCTAACTATCCCACAATTCTTCTATCACAGTGGTGTATTTATTTGATTTTCATAAATGTTGACCGATTAGCATGGAACGGGCTGCTCAATGTTTGGATACAGAAAATCTCCAAGTGCTTTCTCAAACTCAAACAAAAGGACAGCCGGAGTGGAGCAAGATGGAATTAGCTGACTGAACTTTGTTCAGCTACAAAGTGCCTGTTTCCAAGATTAATTTTAGAAGACAGCAGCAATTATAAATAAAGGAAAATTTACAGAAGTGTATTTCAAGGGGAGAAGCCCTTGAGGGATTATCATCCATGCACAAGAAAATATTAGTACAGATGAGAAAATGAGTGTTTCTGTCTTGCTTGTGGACAGCTGGCTGGCACACTGCCTTCAGTTACTGAGGATGTGCACACAGTTCTCATGGATTCTTAGAACAAAGCAAAGCTCATGTATGTGTTACATGCATTTGATAAATCTGACAGAAATGTTCAGTCATTTAAGAAACATGGGACATGATCAGTTGATGAGGATTAAAGACATTTTTCACTATAAGTGATTTTTCATGCTCTTAGGAAGCATCTGAAAAATTCAAGCAAAGATGAGTTCAAAATTAGAATCATTTCAAAACAATAAGTAAGTCAAATGAAGTTTCTCTATTTTATATTGATAAAGATGCAGATAATTTGACATATCTAGTCTGAAAGAAAAAATAACATTCTCCAGAGAAAACAGTATTTAGATTAAAATCTCAGTAGAAACTTCACTGAGCAAGAGTCTGTGCTGATAGGGTTAGTCCCTTTCGATCATGGGTAAAGGTGGCTCCTCCTTCATTAGCAAGTGTTGCATAGTTCAGTGCCTGCAAGAATCTTTGTCCCAGGAAGTTGAGACAAGTTTTATACCCAGCAAACAGTATCAAATGCAGACAAGTTTTATACCCAGCAAACAGAATCAAGTGCAGTTCTGCTATCCCCAGCTGCCCTTGCCAAAGTTTAGTCTGCATTGTGAACACAGTGCTTCAGAGACAAAGACCTGGAGTGAAGTTTCACAATGAGAAGTGAACAGTGGTTAATATGAGCAGTGTCGGTATACAGGATATGGTAATGTATAGGAGTGGGCTATACTCTCTTACTCTCTCCTTGTTTACTGATGATCAATCAGCTTTTCCTCTGTAACTTTTCCCCTATTCATAACTTCCCCTAAGAACTTCCCTTTTGTTATGTATTTTAACACACTTTAAAAACTAACATATATCCATAATGAACATAAGGGTTGAACTATTTGGGGTGGAACTTTATGAGCCTTGGCATATGGTTTCGTCTTTCTTGGTCTTAGTGGGACTGAATGAGCAGTGTCTCACCTTACATATCTTCAAAGAAAAAAACATCACAGAATTCACACGAAGCACATGAAAGAAAGAAAGAAAAATAAAAATCTCAGTGTGAACACAGCATCCACTGAATATCCCATGATCCTTTGAGGAAATTTCCAAACACTGATGTTTCTGAACACCGATATTTTTCTAACAAGAGCATAAATGGATCAGTTTTAACTATGCTTTTTGTTTATATATGCATAGGCATCCTAAATGGAAACAATAATCACACTGAATTAAAAGAAACAGTGTAGAGTAACCTCAGCATCACTATAAGCTTGTAGCAAAGAGTAGTCCCAGTGACTGGAATTCCCATTGGGCAAGTGGCCTGGGCAAATCTTGGACCCAGGCAGGCTGTCTACTGGATGTGTTAATACTGTCTACAGTTCTGTGTTAATACTGTGAGATGTTGGGCTTCTTCAAATTATAAGAGTAATATTCTTTTCACAAGAGAAAGCATAACACTACCTACACATCAGCATGAATCCTAATTGTCTGGGAAGAACTGGCTTTCTGAAATGCTCAGAACACTACAAAACACAAAGCGCGCTTAGTTTTCCTTGAACTGTCTCCATTCATTTTATTTCTTGAAAACATTTCCTCGTGAGTCTATGAAATTTTATTTAAAAAAAAGCTCAAATCTCGGTGGTAAGCATTTTGTGTGGGGAAGCTCTTTTATTATGTAAGAAAACTGAGGGCTATGGAGGTTAAGTAGCTTGCCCAAGTTAATCAAACAGACACTCCCTTAATTGTGGGCAGGCTTATTTAAATGTGAGCAGGCTAATCCTGGACTCCCAGAGTTTTCATAAGGAGGAAGAATGTTCATTTGTGAGATTGCTAAAGAAATAGCTTGGAAAAAGTATGGATGTAGACAGTAAATCAGCTATGTATTCATTGTTTGAAAGATTCTTATTTTGTATGTATGAATGCCCTGCCTTGGTGTATGTTTGTACGTCACATATGTGCCTAGAACCTGTAGAGGCCAGACAACAGCGCTGAATCCCAGAACTGGAGTCCTAGCTGGCTTTGCAGTGTCGGGGAGGTGTTAGGAATTGATCACAATCCCTGCAAGAGTAGCCAGTATTCTTAATCGCTGAGCCACATACACCGTTTCATCAAATAATTTGGATGTGGAGATCATGGTGCAAGAGACACAGTTAAATACAGGATAGAGAATCTTGACTCTGTTAAGGATTCCTGCATGTTACACCTGTGGCTCCTCAGAGCTATAGGAATGGTGACATTTATAAATTGCTTAATTGGTCTCTAATTGGTAGAAAACTGGTATTGTTTTAACATGCTTGTCAGTCTGATCTAGTCAATGAAATACATTTCTTCAACCACCAGAACTTCTCATGTTTAAACAGGGGTAATTTTCGGCAAAGGAAGGAAATCAGAATGGAAAACAGTTGAGAAAATTAGCTAAGATAGCATAGAAAATGCTGTAAAAAGGAGAGAGAGAAAATCTGCAGGACTTGGGAATCTTGAAGCACTCATACATTTTTATTCTTTTACCTCAATCTTATCTGGAAAAGCAAAGCTAATTAAATTTGGTTTCAGTGTGTGAGAGTTCTGTATGTGGAAAGGTAATTGTTTTTTATCATTTCATAAAATATAGCTCAGCTACAAAAACATTTAATCCTCTAAATCCAGGATATTTATCACTGGCTTAAAGTTGGGCTCCAGGCCTTCCCCACAGCTGGCCATTAATCTCCCAGATATGCCCCACACAATAGTGCATTATGGGGCTTTAAAAGAAGCATTTGTCTTGGCTGAGTGAATGCCTAAGCTTCATTTTCTACTTCTTCAGATGTTACACCTCACTATTGGGACATGTCCTTAATCATGCCTGGTTTGCTCTGCGGAGGAGTCACCCTCCACAGTTCCTTCCACTCCTGTTCTTGATTGGTCTCCTCTCATGCCACCTGCTTCCCACTTGGTTTGTTTGTTTTTTCTGCTTTCATTTTTATGTTCTCTTCCACGAACATATGACATGAGGGTTTTCAAATTCCAGACACGTGCAGAGAGCTTCCTGATAGGGATGTGTGTGGTGGAGATGGTCTATAAAGAACGTTGCTTCAGAGTGCCCCATCCTCCCATTTCCCCGAGTTACCTATAGCATGAAACAGACACTCCCCATAATGCTCTGATGTTCCATAGGAGCTCCCCTGGAATCTCCATAGTCTAAATCCACTCCTGCCACTGTCTTTAGAGTATTGCTTTCTCATGCTATGATTCACTGCAGATAACTCAGAACTCTACAGCTGGTGCAAAGTTTGGAGGATCAGCAAGAGAATGTTGGCCCCACAGAAGAAGGAAGAAGGGCCAGTAAAATAGCTTGTAAGAGTAAAATTCACAATACCTGTTTTGTTGTTCATGAAGCTGAAATTTTTCCTGAAGGTTTAATAGAATAAAACAGAAGTTTGAGTGCTGGGGTGAGGTGTGGATCAAGAAGTTTCCAGGAAGAGGTACTGCCATTTTAATAGAGATACCTTAATAGCCTTGAAGCCTCAAAAAGTTAAGGTCCAGTTCTTCCCCAGACCTGCTAATACAATATATTCTTTAGCCTGAGCTGACTGAGTCCAGATAAAAGAGAGATGGTTTAGGGAGGTACTCAAGGGGCTGGCTGCTTGAGGGGAGAGAGAGAGAGACTGGAATACAAATCACTACACAGGATCTGAGATGGGCTGAGTAAAGGGGGTTGGAGAGGAGAATGGATAATGCTAAGCCCTGAGCACACCTACTGACCAAGGATGTCTGGGGAGAGGGGAGGTGCAAAAGAACTGGTCACTGGCCTCCAGACTCCTGCTACAGGAAAGGTGTGCCTAGAACATTCTGTGATCTCTTTGGATGGCACAGGGACAGCACCCATGGCAGAAGACGCCAGCTGAAGTAAGTTCCCCACCACACTTCAACTACTGAGTTCCATGAAAATAAACAGCCCTGCTTGTGGCACAAAAGGGAAGAAAATTATATCCATTCCTGGTCAGGGGAAATCTCAAATGTTGGGATGAATTGGTAAAATTAGGAGATTTTCATAAAATCGGTTTTATCAAAGCCATTTATTTTCTGAGTCTCTTAGCTCCATGTCTGTGCAATTAAGTCTCTGTGAGTTTGTTTATAACATAATCAGCTTTGCCACGTGGAACTTGAAAGCACAGTTACTCATTTGAAAGGATGCATTTTGGGTATTTTAAAATCATTTGGATATTTTTCTCCAGTCCTAAGCTGCTAATGAGAAAAGACTCATTTCTTGTTCACGAAGGCCACTGCCTTTCAGGCCACAGAGGAGCACAAACAAAGGAACAGTCTGACACCTGTAACAGCAGAGGGAGTTTGTGGTCCACCATCATGCCTGGTACCTGGTACCAAACCAAAGGATTGGGAATTTTTCTGTTACCTTTCATTTCCCTGGAATGTTAGACATTACACCCAGGAAGCCTTATCAACATCCCTGCCTGAACATCAGGTTGAATGAGGACTAAAATTGACATGTCAAAGTGAACTGGAGAAAAACCCATGGCTTAATCCTACACACAAACACACACACACACACACACACACACACACACACACACACACACACACACACACACAATTATAGGCGTCTAAGGAATTCTGAAAATGGAATAGTCTTTCTCTAGGGAACAGTACACCAATTGTTTATCCAATACCAAGTGAAAACATGCACTGAATAAATATTAGACTAAACAGGTTGCATATACATATTAAGAATATATATATATATATAAACCAATATAATTAATCAATATGTCTATATGTATCATATGTGTGTATGTATATATGTCTCAAAAGCTAAAAAGTTAAATGTAATAATATAGTTCTAAACATAAAATGGAAAGATATGGATTAGAAAGTAAGCGAAGGCTACATATCTTCCTGTCAGATGGTGCCTGAGGCATGAGCTCACACCAGTCATTCCTTGTAGAATGTAGTTTAGAAACAAACCACTCTAAACCAACTAGGTCTCCGCAGCCTGCTGCGGGAGCGCTCTCCCCAGCTCTGCTGTGGTTACTTCTCCCATGGATCTGGGCCCTTGTCCAGTCTTCCCGTTCCAAAGTCTGGCTGGATTGACCTGGCTGGGTTCCTACCCTCTAGTCCACCCGAGTCACCATGAATAGAGAACACCAGACCATCTTAGTTTAATATCTACAGAAGATACAACAGCTGGGCACAGAAATCTATTGTCCTAAATTCATCAACTATTCTTGATGAATCTTCCTGTGGTGGAAGCTGCCACCAGGTCTGACACTTTCCAGTCTACCTTTTGCCTCTTCATGCTTCCAACGGCACAAATGGGCCCTCTTTTTCTCCCATGTCCTCTCTTCCTCTCTCTCTCAACCTGGAAGGCCTGCCTCCTCCTTTTCACCCAGCGATTGGCTTCCTGTCTTTATTACTCAATCAATTAATTAGGAAAAAAAATTCCTCTACGATTCCTACAATAAATTCTCCTGATTTTGAAGTTCTAAACTATTACAAAAAAGCTGAAGAACCTGAAGGTCTAGCAGGAACTGATTTGGGGCAGAAAATCACCTTACATAATTCAGACGAGAAAGAAAACAAAAGTGGCTGGCATTGCAGGAAAACATGCCTCATGAGAGAGCTTTAAGTCCCTTGGGCATTACCACAGCTCCCTGTGGTGACACTCCCTGGCCCTCTATCCTGCTCCTCTACAAAGGCAGCTCTTATTGCAGGATATGAACCTATCAGCCCATGACCACGGACTCTACCTTGTTTCTATCCACTCTGGAAGACTTCTAGAAGCAAAGTTATTACAACTTTCTCCTCATTTCAAGTATCTAAACCATTCCGAGACACCCACGTGTCAGGAAAAGGAAAATAACCCAGAGATGTGGGGTAGGTTCTGTAAGAGAAAGCAGTAGAGAGAAGAGCCAAGGTGTGGAAGCCCTGCATCAATATGTAGACATGTTTGCTGAGCTGCTCCGGGAGGAAGTTCACAGAGGTGGACGAGTCCCCAAGTGCACATAAGCTGCAACCCTGGTTTGCCAGCTTTCCACTCACAGATGTTCAACGCAAACAACATAAATTAGATCCACGTTTTAAAAATGCTTCAGTAGCTGTTTGCAGAGGGAAGGAAGACAAGTGGCTATTTCGAAAGCTGATGTACAGGGTCAGAATACTCAACATATGATAAAAATTAATGAGCCGCTAAGATCCAGCTGCAGGTTCGATCAATCCAACAGCAGCGTTTTGTCTCCTGAGTAGGACAAATGAGCAACGACAGTCCATGTCTGGCACGTACCCGGCTGCGAATGTTATTAATGATTTCAATACATCCTTAAAAGTGACCCAAGTCCATTAAAAATCCTTCCAGCTTGTTCTTTAAACTTCTGGAAAATAAACTTTACAGCTGAACCTAAATTGCATCAGTAAATACACTACCGAGGACATTTAATTATATGTTTAGTTGATTGGTCCTTATATCCCCCACAATCCTTATGAGGAGAAGCCCCTTCTCTTTTGTAAAACATGAAAACAAAGACATTGGAAGTATTTTCTGAGGTAGTAGCCATCTTTGGGATCTCTCAAAAAAGGTTAGTTTTCTCATGTTTATACTTTTATACTGGAGACTGTTTTTCTGAGCTCTAGGCATCATGTAAATCCTAATGTATCTCTAACTATTCTGGCTGTTTTCCCTGAACCTTTCTGATCTCTCATGTATACCCTAAGGCCAATTACACTAACTTGGACAATGTACAAGGTCCACCACTTGATGTATGCATGTCATGTTAATTACTCTTAAAGGCTCTCCTTTAATACAGCACAATGTGGTTGTTAACAATTGGAGTGCTATCAACATTCGCCCCCAGTGTGTCTACAGCATTCCTTTTCTGCCATTTGGCTGTGGTGGAGTTTCAATAGTTTTGCTGAAAAACAACACGTCAGATGTGCAGAAGTCTTTCATAGAAAAGCCAGAAACTCTGTGGAAGTCCAGGATTTGTGCTCTCCCTGATACTCTAAAGGGCAAGGAAGCTACCTTTGCCAGAGTTTTAATGACTGCAGATTTCACAGCTGAGAAGGAGAGACATAGAAGACCTATGTGACCACTACTACTAACCAAGAACAAAGGAAAGAAAGAAAAGTAACAGCCTAGACAGAAAGCTAGCAAAGAGAACTCTTAGAATTATGATAAGGATGCTGAGGTGTAGCTTTTCACAATTCATTCTGATGGGATATGGGTTGAGAAGACTTTTTTTAAGGGGCCGGACACCAAAATTTGACTATCCTCTAGTGAGTATATGGGAACCCAAATTGATTTTTTTTTCAGGGGGATGGGGGGTCACAAGCTTTAGAGGCTGGACCTGGGAAATCTTAGAAGTGAGTGCTCAGGGTTCATAATATGAAATCCCCAAATATTTGATAAGAATATTTTGGAAAAAAAGAAGAAAGATAAATTACATCTGCTATAGGTACTGGAAAATTGCAAATTTGCAGAGAAAAGGATGTTACTGTAGAGGGATGATCAACAAAACCGCTGCCCTTGCCTCAAATTGTGTGCAATGGTTTTATTCTTAGAATTTTAGCTGTAATCATTACAACTCAGGTAGTATATCTGCACACACCCTTCCAGTGAGTCTGATGTCTTTCCCATCTGCCTTTAAGGGCATCATAATATCTAACACTCACATCCATTAGGCTGTTCTTCAAAAATATTTGCTCATAGACCAAAACTGCTTGCCAAAGTGCACCTTTAAATTTTATTTACATAATTTTAAATAATATTGTTTCTTGTCATTCATCACTTCTAATTGTAATTTACTTAGATTATATTTTTATGTATGTCATTTAGACGAGCTCTGGTCTACCAAGGTCACAGCTTATATTGGTAATTTTGGTAAGATATGCAATATGCATTCTGTCTGGCTATGTCACTAATATACTTTTTATTTTCACCAGAAGATCTGGTTCCCTTACTATGGAAACTGACCATAGGATGGAAGACAGTTTCAGCTTCATAGAACATTCTGCCTTACCTGTACAGATCCTGCCTGAAAAACCCAAACAAGGAAGGAATAAAAACATGTTAGTTCCATGCTCCTGATTCCTCTCCATTGTTCTTTCATAGGAAGCATGTCCTCATCACAACACCTCCATGGGACACCTTCATAAATACAGTGATGGCATTCCCTTTCTTTATGCCTAAAGTATCCACATAAGTCACAACCAGATGGTGTTCTCAGGCCCTCCTGGTTTAGTGTGTTCCACTCAACAGTGTTCCCTAGAATCAGTGTTGCTTATGATGAGAGAGACAGAAAGCTGGATGCCCTCTGTATTACACTGATTGACCCCACCCCACCCACTCCTTATAGAACACACACTTCATAGACGATATCTGAGCTACTGTACTGACCTGTGGAATTTGCTTAGCTCCCTTCCTCCACCACTCTCTTATGCTTCATTACAGCTAACATAGTCACATAACAGGCCTCACCTCAGCCTTTGCCTGTTACCTTCCTCTTGAGAGGATCCAGAATGCCTGCTAATTACTCTGTACAAAACGCACTTACTCTTATCATGTTCACACTCTTGAGTTTTATTACCTAGAACAGAGGCGTTTACCTGCACTGTGTTTGCTCATTCATTTAATCCAGTAGATTACACATTATTTTGGTAAGAGACAAAAATCAAACTTTATATTCTAAAATGTACCAATTTTGGATGCTTACTGAATAACAGTAAATTAAAAAAAAGATAGGTGAACTACTGCATTTATAGCATTATTCTGCATTTACCACAAAAATAACTTACTCAAGTTTCATTTTGGAAGAAGAATAATAAAGCCATAGGTTCTATTACTTAAATATTATTTGTTCACACCTATTAGTTTTCCTGCAGAAATCGAATTGCATGTGATATTTCACAAATATAAAAGATACATATAAAATATGAGACTTTATAAATTGCTACAAAATCCAAAGTTTTTCACTGTTAAAAATATTTTAAATATGTGAAGAGGTTACTAATGTGTGATAATCTTCAAAACGCCCATAATTGCAATTTGAGAGCAAAACCTCCACATATAAATGACATTGATCATATTTGTAATTTTTAAATTTCTAGTTAAACCGCAGATAATAAAAAGACTCAGGTGATATTAATTTTTACAATACATTGTCTTTAGCTCAGTATATCTAAAACATTTCAACATGTAATAACATATAATTATTAATGAGTATTTCATAACCTCTTTTATATTAATCTTGTAAATTACATATAAATATATATGTGTAAAATATAGTGTGAATTTTAAAGATAGTATATGGTCCATAATACATATTGAACATTCAGTAGTCACAAATGGTCAGTGGTGTTTCAGAACACTTGAGCAAAAATGCCACTTTTCAAAACAGTGACATGTATCAAACAAGTTTTCATGACTTTATAAACATGAGGTCTCTACGGTATTTAAAACGAGAAGAAAAAGACATTCAATTGTGCTAATGTCTGAACCCCTAAGAAGTCTAATCTTCAAATTGTCCAGAGCAAAGGTGTATGGGGGGTAGTTATATTTCCCACATGGCTTCTGATATACCCTTTGGAAGGGAAAAGAACTGTTAGAGAATGTCCAGGGTCACGGCAAGCAAGACTGAATGCCTAACACAGTGCTCTGACCTAGAGTGATCCAATGTGGACTTCCTGTTAAAGACTGCAGACATCTTTGGATTTGTTGTCTTGTCTAAGGCCTAGTAACTGGCACGTCTTCCATGCTTCTCACTTTGGACCCAGATGCCAAAAGGCATCCAGAGCAAAGTGAGCACTGGAAAGACACTGGAACACCAAATTCACAAGAAGCATCCACTTTTCTGCTTGGGTGATTCCCCTTGGCCATTGTCTAGAAGAACATCACCAAATCAAAACCAACACATGAGCTTAAGAGAAAGTACTACATCCAAGAACGCCACCCCTCAGGACAACGTCTTCTATGTTCACAACAGACCTACATCCAGGTCAAACTAGAGAGCTAAGATCAGGTCTTCAGAACAGAACATGTGTGGCAGGGTTGACTCTGCTGAGGGAAACTGTGAACAAGAAACATACAGTTGAGTGGAGACTATAGAAGGTTGCAGACCTTTGGACCTTGGGGCTATCCATGCATTTGTGAGCTCAGCTCACACTACCCTGTCCTGGATGCCAGGAATGATGCTTCAGGGTTGTCTTCTCTGCTGCATTTCATGATTAATTTTTAAATGTCTTTTTTACAACACTCCCTGTTATGGCTTGCTTTTGGAATGAAAACGTTTACTTCATGCCATGTCATAATGAAACTAGGTAATCTATGGTGTGGTTCTAGAGGCCTCACACTTAAGTCATCATATCTCAAAAGACAATGTAAGATCTGAGCATTGTTAGAACTGTACAGATATGGACACTTGAAGTTGGATATGACACTGACAAAGGATACACTTGTGATAGTTGTGATTAGTGGTTGACCTAACAGGGGTTAGATTCACCTGGGAGACTGAGGCAGACCTGTCAGTAAGATTTTTGCTAAATATAGTGGCTGCAACTCATGGGCTAGGAACTTACCTATAATAAAAAATGGGAAAAGGAGACAATCAATAATATATAAGAAGCTGAGTCCAAGGGTGTCAGGTAGGTGGAAAGGCAGCCATTGTCAGCTTCATCAGAGTGTGCACCTTCATGGTTCTGTAGTCTAGTTAATGAGGAATTGATGACTTAAGCAGCTTTGGGAAGAGTCCCTGAAGAGTATCCCAAAAAGGCTATATTTAAGAACCCATTGGTTTATTTAAGAGCACCGGGACATTACATACATCTCAGGACCCACAATCAGAGAAAGAGTTTTGGAGAATAATCAGAATACAAACAAATATACTATACAAATAATTATATATCTGAAGAGGTAGGGGTCGCTATATTTATAACCTTTGTCCATTAACACCTTCACCCCACAGAACCAATGAAAATCAGCTAATTGAATGAGAAGGCTTGAGAAGTATGTTTCTGTGTGATGCTGTCCACATCCCAGCATTAGAAAGGAATAAGATTATTATTCCCTACACAGTGAGTCAGACACCAGCATAGGCTCGGTCTACCCAAACTAGCAAAACCAAAACCCACTAGCAAAAATCACAGTGAGTCAGACACCAGCATAGGCTAGGTCTACCCAAACTAGCAAAACCAAAACCCACTAGCAAAAATCACAGTGAGTCAGACACCAGCATAGGCTAGGTCTACCCAAACTAGCAAAACCAAAACCCACTAGCAAAAATAGAGTTAAAAGGGTTTCAGCTTACCTTCTCTGACCTGTTTGAACTTTCTTACTGGGAAGGTATAATGCCTGCTTTTCTGTGACTCTAATGCCTGGGACTAATTATGCCAAGAAGCCTCAACAGTTTTACTGTCATTGACTGTCAGCAGTTTCTTTCTCTGATCACTTCTTTAGCCACCCATTACAATTCTAGCATAAGATTCTAGAAACAATTCTCTAGATGAAATTAAACTGAAGTTACAATTCTATTGTTTTTCTGTTCCTGCTAGCTAGCTTCAGTCTTCATGATTTGGCAGTGATCTAGAAAATAATTTGTTTTTCAGATTCTCTGTATACATCTCAGTCAGCTTCCCGGGCCATAGAAGGAGGTGGCAAATAGACATTAACCTGGAGGAAGAATAGCATCCAAATGAACCACCAGGGACCCACTGTGGACAGGAGTCTCTCTGTGTGGTGTTGGAAGCTGATTTTGGTTGGGTGTGTGTCTTTTGACAGCAATCAATTTGCTTTTACAAACATGTGCTGTCATAATCTTGAGATTATACTTTCAGTCAAGTTACTTATAAAGCCACATCTAGTCTACTTTTATTGAGATGTTAGGACCATGATATGCTGCAGTGTTTGGGCCTTTGTTGTTCCATCTTTGGCAGAGGCTACCCACCTTACACTATTTTATACAGTTCCTAATTTTAGGGTGATCCCCAACCACAAAATTATTTTTGTTAGTTCATAACTGTAATTTTGCTACGGTTATGAATTGTAATGGAAATGTCTGAGTATTCAATGGATTTTTTTCGTGATACCTGTGAAAGGGTCCTTTGACTGTCCCAGGGCAGGGGGGCGGGGGGGGGGCGGTGGTGAGACCCGCAGGTTGAGAATTTCTCCTTAGAATATAAAGGTTCACTTTGCTTTTCTCATACTTGCCCACAGAGATGATGTGAAGCTTCCGTGGGACTTCTGAGAACCGAGTCACTCATCACAGAAAAATCACAGTCATCACACTGGACACTACCCCTTTCTAATTAGCTCAGAAGGCATCTCACATTTTCCCACAATCTTTGCTTCAGTAGCGGCCGCCTCTTCCAAGGCTAAGGTGATCTTGCCTTCTCGTTATCTTTTTCCTTCTCACCAGTCTTTACCTGGGTGAATCTTTAATCTTTTATTCCCTCAAAGTTCCAGGCGCTATAAAAGGATCAAGAGACAGAACAATAAATAAGAGCATTTTTGCTTCCAGAGGGGGCCCTGCTGTGCCACATGCATCCTTCACTTGTGAGCTTTGACCTGCGCATTATGGGTAAGTGCTTTTCAGAGCTGAGGCTGAGCTCTCAGCAGACCTCTCTCCAGTCTTTGTTTTCCTTGATCCTTAAAAAACACTCTTTTCTCCTTTTATTCCCGAGAAACTGCATTTTTCTAAATTATCATTGCTTGCTTCTTTCAAGATGATTCTGGTCTGTTTCCTTCGCAGTCCAATTATTCCTGAAGGAAACTTGCAACAATGCTTCCTCTACCATCTCTCAAAAAGGAACATCAAGGTTCATTTCTGTTCCTAGCTTCTGGAACATCTCCAAAATGTTTACATCTCCAATAACTTCTCAAATGATTTTCCATTAGCAACAGTCAATATGGCTAAAAATCAAATTCCTTGTTACTTCAAAAATTCTTCCCTTTTGACATCTCTAAACGTCAATATTGTCCCAGTTACACAACCTGGAAATCTTGTAGTGTTATACACATATCTGGACTTTAAGTCTAAAAGGGTGTCTGTCTAAAACCTGCTGCTTTCATTGTCTTTTAAAACCTTTTTTGCACTTGGACTTACAATTTTGATGGTTGATAGATTAATTTATTATTTTGTATCTATTTATTTTTGAGGTTATAATATAATTATGTCATTTCCTCCCTTCTTTTCTTCCATCCAACCTTGCCCATGCACCTACTTTGCTCTCTCTCTCTCTCTCTCTCTCTCTCTCTCTCTCTCTCTCTCTCTCTCTCTCTCTCTCAACTTTTTGGTCTCTTTTAATTGTGTGTGTGTGTGTGTGTGTGTGTGTGTGTGTGTGTGTGTGTGTGACATTCCTAAACATATAAACACAACCAGATTAGTCCACATTTTTATCTTTAATCTCTTTTCTCATTCCACACATTATATATACTGGAAGCTAAATCCTGAATCTCTAATCATGTGACTTGGAGTCGCCCACCTTCCTTGTGACTGATGCCTGGAAGAGAATCCAAGCTGCTGCTGCTGCTCCTGCTCTAGTTTTCCCACTGTCTGACTTCAATGCTTGCTCCTCGTTTAAAGTCCACACTCCCATCTACCATTTTTCACTCTCACCATTCTTGCGAAGCTGTAGGCACAATATCCTGCCTAGTATATTCCAAACTGCAGCATTTAGATCACCTATGGGAGAGCAATGTGCTCTCTTCTCTCTGCTGCTAAAACCTTAGCAACGATCAAAGGCAGATGCTCTTTTTCACAGGACTTCCAGAATATTCACTTCTACTCCACAGACCAACATCACCATATTCTACTTTCCTATGAACCTTCTGGAAACAGAAAATTCATTATTTTATTTTGTTCTAGTCATCCCACTGTTTTATTTTGAAATAATTCACTGCAGTACCTTTCAGCATGCTTCGACTGAATGTATCATTTCATAAAATCAGAATAGCTTCAGAAGCCATGCATTGACAAGTATTGCCTTTCTCTCATTTCTTTCTACCTTATACATTTCTTGTGTATTTAGTTGGGAATATTTAATGACAACAATCCGTTTTTGTAGCTGTCTGCAACAATTTTAACAGTGATGTTTCAAATTTTTATTTAAGCTCTGAAGCCATGTTTCTGCTTCTCCAGTTATAGCAAGTATTACTGTTTAACATTTATAACATTGAAATGTTTATCTTTCATTTGCAAAACTTAACAATTTAAAATTAATTGTTTAATGCCTTTAAATTGAGAAAATAAATCTGAGGGGCTGGGGGTGGCTCAAGTGCTCAGAGTGTATATTGCTTTTGCAGAAAACACAGGTTCATTTCCCATATGAACCCATATGGCTGCTCACAACCATCATAACCTTAGTAATGGAGTCTAACACACTCTTCTTGCTTTCCATGTTCTTGAATGTATGTGGTATACAGATATCCAAAATGTTCACACACACACACACACACACACACACACACACACACAGGAACACACACAAATGCACACAAATAATAAATAAATATAAATTTCAAAAAGTAGAGAAAAATGTGAAGACAGCTGTAATTGTGGTTGAGTCTAAGGGTTGCTATACAATGGATAATACATTACAATTTTTAGTGTAGTTTTTAATCACGTAAAACAATTCTGCAACTGAGCTTCATGGCACCCCACTAAAACACTGTCAACCTAGTATGTGTTATATTAGATAAAGAAGCTGGGTCCTCATGGTAACCCTGACGTTATCTTGAAACTGATGTGTGTGTGTGTGTGTGTGTGTGTGTGTGTGTGTGAGTGAGTGTACACCAAGTTTTTAGAAAGGAAGAGAGTTAGGCAATCAACATGGCTTTCAGAGGGTTCTATGCCTAATCTCCAAAGGGACAGACCCAGCACCAGGTGCTCCCTCTGCAGCATGAACCCTCTAAATGACATTTCCTTCCTAGGTCTCTGCCCACAGAGGAAAGTCCCATGTCTTCCACACCAAAAATAAAATAAAATAAAAAATCCCTAGACACTTGGGTTGTAATACAGTAGCTTCTGTAGTAGAAATCTAATCTCTTCATTTAGTCTTACAATACTTGTTTGCATTTTTAAGCCGCTTTCGTTTCTCTTCCACAGAAGATGCCCTTCCTATTCCAGCCTACTTTCTTTCTAAGTGGATTCTTACTCATACATCAGATCATTATTTGAAGGAAAGATGCACTCCTTATAACATGTTTATTATTATACAGGCATTCACTTTTGCTAATTATATATTATTATATCTACTCAATCACTTCATAATGTTTATTATGTCATAGTCTCAAGTAAAGAATTTGGTACATCTGAATTACAGTTTTATTGTTTTGAAAATAAACACAATGGCTACCATATGCATATTTGTATGTATTATACATGCATATCTAGTATTATATATTATGCCACAGGTATTCTATATGAGAAGAATATAGAGTAGGGATAAAAAAAAATCATAGTGATGGTTTTTCTATTGCTATGATCTGTGTGGCAAATATCTTAATACATGACCCAAAACATCACAGGATCAGGATCATTTTTTCTCCAATGTGAAAAACATGATTGAATAGGGTGGTTTCTGCCTCTCCATCTAGGAAGCACACAGGCAGCAGAATTTCATCTCCTTTTCAGTTTTGCGTCACGGGTGAATATCAATTTCTAAAACATTCTTTCTGAGTCCCAATTATTTTGACATCACAAAATTACAGGGCTGGAAAGGAATATAAAAATGCCCACTCCAGGCTTCAATGAGACCATCATTACTTGGGAAAATCTCTTCTAGTCTTCAGAATTCAACTTTGAACAGGGTTTCACAACCCACCCTGTCCCTCAAGTTTTTCAAGTTTAATAATGTCCATCATTAGTTTCTACAGACAATTTGGAGATTACTTTTAATGGTAATTGAACCATTACCTCCCCCTCTGCCAGCACTATCTTTTTTTTTTTCCTATTCTGAGAGGAAGACATAATAGTAGAAATTCTAGAATGTTTGAATAGGTCAGAATAGTCAGAAGCTGGGACAAGTGGGTCTCAGCTCCAACATGAAGCTGTGTCTACAAGCATATGTTTCATATAAGCTTACTGATTCTGCTCTCTGAAAATATCTAAGGTGTATTATCCCATTTCTGTGGGCCTAGTGCACATGTACCTCAAATCCCAGCTCCCTTCTAATCTCTGGCAGTACCTTCCTCTGAAGTCGCATGGTCACAATTGACCTTACCTTATGTATGGAAGCCAAACCATTCTCCCTGAGCTTCATGGAGCGTGATTAAATGTGTGTTTTGTCAGTGTCCTGGGTCTCATTCAGTCTGTTTTCTTACAACGTCTTCTGTTGCAAACATCAACTCCATGACTAAGGTCTACCCCATGCTGGGGCTGTGCTGTGAGCTGAGGACACACATCCCTTAGTCATCATGGAGTCTGAGTTCGCAGTTCATTCTGGAGACCTGAGCATCCTCCTGTTCACTGTTTTAAAATGGCTGTCGTGCACAGCCATTCTCCTCTTAAATCCCCTTTAGTATATATGTAATTTGAACTTTGGATAAAGTGGATAAGTATGAATTTAACTAAAACAACTATCATGTATATGTTCTTTTTAAAATATTAAATACTCATAATAATTATATTTGACTCTCTGTAATAATGTGTTTATTGACAGGTCAAGTTGATTTGGAGGAAATTGTTCAGGAAGTTTACACCTGTTTAATCTTTATCAAATTAAAAAGTATAAATAGCTCATGTTTGATCAATAATATAATTTAAGGCTTCACTTCCTCCTAAATATATTCCATTGTTCTTAGATTTAGAGGTCCTTTTTGTTAGAGTTACCGATTACCACCATGCATCTGAGAGAAACTGAATTTAACTTCTTCACTTCTTACACTTGATCTTAGCCAAAAGGCTGAGAAGTGATTTTACTTCTTTATTTGGACAAAAAAAAAACAAAACAAAACAAAACAAAAAAAAAAAAACAAAAAAAACCAAAAAACAAAAGACAAACAAACAAACAAACAAAAAAACAAAGCAATACCTTTTTTGTATTGTATGACATGAAGTTTCCTTTCTGCTTAAATGGCATCAAACAATGAATCAATGAGCCATTTTCCAGACCAGGGGAAGGAGAGTTTGTCCTGCAGCATTTGCTCTTTGTTCTGCTGCTGACTTTACTCCTAGGCCCTCTTAGGTCCAGCACATTGTGCCTCTGAGACCTGGCCTGACTCAGGGCCTTCCTTCTGGAGCAGAGTTTTCACTGCAACAGGACCTCTAAGAATCTGTGTGCGTGTCAATATTGAAAAATATGTTTTCGCATAGGAGGCATAACTATGATCACAAGGCCAAGTATGTGGTGTATTAAGAAAAACCATGAAAACCAAAATATTAAATGATGTATGCTATCCCAGAAGAGGTCAACGGAAATAAAAAGCTAATGAAATGCAGGTACCAGCCACTTGTCAGGTCTTTGGAAGCAAAACTGTTTACTGCATGCACTGCTTACAGTCACTGCCCACAGCCGTCAGCAGCCCAGGGTACGAAGGGGATGGGAACAAGGGAGAAGTCGCACAGGGCTAGAGTGAGGGTTAAGTTCTAGCTTCTGTGGAAGTGCATTTCACAGAATTCACACTATGACCTTCCTAGTGACAGAGAAGACATGGTCGTCTCAAACCCAATGTTTGATGTTGAGATTAGGAAGGTAATAAACAAAACCTTTATTCTCTTCTAGTTAATTTTTCCCTTTTGTCACAACTTTTCAAAAATTAACATAGTGTTTTAACTATGTATAAAAATTTTTAGTTTCTTTTGAAGAAAATTAATTTGCTGCACTTAAACTCTTTCTGATCTGAGGTCACATTGCTTTGAGCAGGGAGAAAATACATTAGAAATAGCAAAATAAATAATATTTATCAATTATTAACTAATATATTAGCATTTTGTTGTGACCTTTTTAAGATGTGAGAAATTGTTATAAAGTACTAAAAATGTCACCACTATTAAGGAATAGATTGGGGTGACTACTCTCTTCTTCCCCAATACAGAGCATCTGTTGGTTTCCACTAAGTTCCCAGGCAATGCCGTGTTATTAAGGGAACATTCTTATTGATACCAGCAGGTGCTGGCTACAACCTGCTCACCTCTGTCTCCAGAAGCCTGTGGTCCAGTAAGGATATGTAGATGGGTTGTTAGAGAACAGAAAAGCAAGGGCAGAATGGCCAACTTGTAATAAATGCTCCCCTCATAGGCTCTTAGAGGACTGGTTGCCAGAGTGCTGGAGTAAGGGAACCATATAGCATGAGGAAATAATATAAAATCTTTATAGTTTTATTACTAATCAATGATGCCATATTGATTGTCTACTCTTAAATGTAAATCAATGCTAACTTTTAAAAATGCAACTCAGCAATTCATTAATTATTCTTCACAAATGGCAACAAAGAGTTTAACACAGATCTCTTGTGCTTTCTTCAAACCAATGCAAAGGATGAGTCACATGTCCTGTGTTGTATATCCATAAGCTTACTAGCAGTAATGGCTGCTAATGGGTCACCATCTGCAAAGCACATGAAGAAAAACTATTGAGGAAGTTACACCCATTATTTATCCATAAGGTGGTTTCAAAGTAGCACTTAGGAAAATGGAGAGTTCATATAGCTGCTTTAGAGATTTGGGAGTCACAGGTGCTCATATATGCATGCATGCATGCAGACTCACACACACACACACACACACACACACACACACACACGCCAGTGTACACACTAATGATGCAAAGACACAGGAACTCAGCTCTGCAGTGACATTTACAGAAATGGTTTCTGATTCAGTAACAACATATGTAGCAGATAAAAATGTTAGAGGTTCCCATCTGCAGGCTTGCTGTGAGTGTTGGGCTGGCAGGCCAGGCTGGACAGCCCAGCTGCTGATACTCTAATGGATTAATACTGACTCTTTTTAGGGTGCCTTGTAAATATCAACATTTGTGTACCTGAACCCAACCTGAAGCATCAGCACTCAGCCTTCCAGGAGACACCAGAGCCAGTCCGACTACATTCAGGCAACCCTTAATTAGAAAGCTAAATAACGAAGGTTTGCGAGGGTGGGTGACATTGCTAGACAAGGTAAACCATGTGGAAAGGAAGAAGAATCAGCATATCAAACAACATTAACATTAAAATCTAAAAGGTAAAATGTGGTACTTTTAAGGAGGTAGAAAATAGGATGCTTAGCAAAGGAACAATTCTAACTGAGATAGTGATTAATGGCCTAGAGCACTAAGTGTTCACCGGGCACAGGGACCTCTCTGAGTGTCCACCTAGCATGGGATCTCCCCACTAATCTGGGCTCATTCACATATGCCTGGTGCAGAAATTATATGAGACCATGTATATTAAAAAAAATCAAAATGATGTATTCTGTGGAATTTCCCAGATTCAATTTAAGACAGAGGAAAACTGAAATGTTGGAATGCCGGGAGGAGGTGTTTTACTCTATTTCATAGTCGTCATAAAACCTATAATTGATTTTTTTTTATCTTATCATTATCCTGGAGTTTGAGTATCTGCTATAGAGTTACAGGTTAGTTCAAAGACCAATGAATCAGAAAATAAAGGGTAGGAAATGAAGGCATATGTTTCTCTCATTGATTGATCTTTGTGCGATCAAGTATGGGTTGAGACACTGAGATGTAAATGCAGCCAGGGTCACCAAGTTTCTCATACACTCCAGCTTCTCATCGTGTTTACTTTCCATCCTTCTTTTTGCCTTAGTCATGTATATCATGATTACATAATACATACATGTTTATTACATATACATAATAATTTCAGTGCTCCAGAGATCTGTGCATACTGAGTCCAAGGACGTAATATTTGATTAATAAGAAGGAAACAAAGACAGATTTTGTAATTTGTCTATGGTGGCACACCTAGAAATAACTCTGTGAAAGACATAGGAAAACAATAACACCACCCCTTCTTCCTTCTGGATTCTGGGCTAGGTGTAGTAAACTGAGGTGGCTGAGTTTCTGCCAGTCTCACTCTCTGGCTGCTCCTCTCAGGTGAAGGCCTGGCAGTCAAGGCAGCTGCTGCTCTGTGGCATTGTCACAGCAGGACCTGCTGTGGTACCTGCTTCCTGTGGATAACTAATGAGAGAGGAAATGGGCAGGGACAGGTGGAGCTGGGGAATCCAGAACACCCTGCCACACAGCAAGACTCCGGAAGTCAGAGGCAGGACTGCGTTACTGCACATGCTAACTGAAGTGACTTCTGACTCTGCTCCTTACCCTTACACATTATTACTATCAACGATCGTGGTGGAGAACCAACATTACTTATCACATTTACATTTGGTAATTCCTGCTTTAACATTAGAAATATCCGGATTTTTCTTTTTCAGAAGTTTGTGAGGGTGATTGGTTGGACGCTTTGTCTTCCATGTAGTTTTATAAACCTTGACCTTGACAAGTGCTGAGTCTATCAGGATTACATATTCCCACCATTTCAAAGCAACGTAGTAGCCTGTGAGATGATCTTAGTGATTCCGGTAATTGCAAGCTTTTGTCATAAATGATCAGACATATGGATGTAGGAAAGATGTTGAGAAGGAAGAAAATCACAGTGGAGAGCCGGGTATATGACTAACCAGCTGTCTTTCACCACTGCACTCTGTGTATCCTATGTTCTCTGGTGTCTGAATGCTGATTACAGAGTTTATCAGACCTGCCTTCCAGTCTCCCGGCCACTTCTGGCCCTGGTACTTGGCTTTTCAGGACAGGTGCCATCTTCATGAAACCTATCAGTGATTTAAATTCCTTTAGAAAGCTCAATTTCTGATGGGCTGCCAGGTTTGCCATTCTTATGTCTGCCATTTTAATCACGTCATTTATTTAATTTCAAACTTCTTCCAGTGAACTCACATATATTGAAATAAAGTATGCAAATAAATTCCATCTCTGGAGAAGAGCAAATTCACCCGGGAAGTAGAAGAGATTCCCATTTTTCTAATGCACACTGGCACTTCTGACTGTCCACTTACATTAGCCTATGAAAGTATCCTAGCTCTGTGAAAATAAGGCTTGCCAAGAAGACTTGCAAATCTCACAGGTAGAACAGAAACAACCAGTGCATTTAAAATCCCAGTATTAGAATTCTCTAGCAAAAAATTCGATACATGTTCTACTAAAATAATTACTTTCCATCCTGAGAGGAAATGCCACAAACTAAGTGGCCCTGCTGGCATTCAGTTCTGGGCAGTGCGTGGCTCAAGAGGGCTGCTTCTGTGTCACAGAGGAAGGGCAGGGCCACATGTGTCCGGTAAGTTATGCAATTTGACATTAAGCTCCTAATGATTAGCCAAGTACCTAGCTGCATAATGAGATGAGGGAGAGCATGACAGCCATGCACACACAATGCTTTTGAGGAGAAGTCCCACTGCAAATGGTACGTTTAGCAACCCAAACACTATGCAGTGGCCCCAGATTCCCTCTAGGTCACCATGAGCTCTATAGTGCAACTTGCTATAACTAGAGTAGGCTGGCTTTAACATGTTCCTACAGTGTTGTTTTAAGGAGCCTAGGCTGGCTTTAACATGTTCCTGCAGTGTTGTTTTAAGTAGCCTAGGCTGGCTTTAACATGTTCCTGCAGTGTTGTTTTAAGGAGCCTAGGCTGGCTTTAACATGTTCCTGCAGTGTTGTTTTAAGTAGCCTAGGCTGGCTTTAACATGTTCCTGCAGTGTTGTTTGAAGTAGCCTCTGCAGCATCCTCACCTCTCATAGAGGCTTAAGCTTGAACAGAGGTGACTGCCCTTCATGGGAGGGTAAAGTAAGACAGGAGGGTGGAGGGCTGAGATGCCAATCTTGTTGTCAACATGACTATATATGGAATCAACTAAAACCCAAGCCCTAAACACAGCTGGGAGGGATTTGATTTTCTTGATTGGATTATTTGAAGTAGGAAGACCCGAACTAAATCTGGGCCATACCCCCTGGTGGTAGCCCTGCACTGACATATTTCTTTCCTTGTGTTAGAACCTAAAGCAAACTGAAAATCCCACCCCCATGGACTGAAAAGCTATGCGATTGTTGGACTTTTCATCAAAGATGACCATAGTTGGATTGGTTTAGACATAGCCTGTAATCCCCTTTAAATACATGTATACATACACATACATCAAATACATATCCATATACTTACACATATACATCACATACACATACAGCATATATGTATACATATACATCATATTCATACACATACGCATACACATACATGTACTGCATATACAGCATATACAACATGTACGGCATATGCAGCTTATACATACACATATGTATACACATACACATGTGCATACAAACATATATACTGTATATACAGCATATGCACATACACATATACATATTAGTTATTTTGCTATTATTATTAGTTTCAATATATTTTATATATACTCTCTAGAGAAAGAATTTATATATGAAATATAACATTTTATATATATATAAAATTATACAAGGCTTAGCAGGCACATTTTTGGTTTAGTTTTATGTGTTTTAGGGAGTTTCTGTTTCTCTATATTTTTATTCACCATCATGGAATCTAAATCTATTCCCTTCAATGTTCAAAATGCTTTCTCCTAATAAGCAGTTATTGTCATTAAATGGGCTTGAGACCAAGGATTAAGGGCAGACCCAGACTTGGTTCCCAGCCCCTCCTGATGGTTCAGAACCAGGGGTGCCTCGAAATCTCCTGGCTCCGCAGGAATTGCACATGCTGGTGCACAGACACAGACAAAGCACACTGTACACACAATAATTAGATAGTCAACACAGGGCCTTTAAAGGTTTTTAATTTTTTTTTTAGTATAAAATAAAGTGTTTTGGGGAACAGGGGAAGGGGAGTTGAGAAGGGAATAGAGGCAGAGGGGGAACAGAGAAGGCCAGGAGGGGTGCTTTTTTAAAAGATGTTGCCATTTATATACACGAATTTAGTCTGGAAGCAAGTAGTTCACACCAAGTTTCACTCCTAACAGTTAATATCCTGGAGCGCATAGAAATGAGTGACCATTTCCTTCAAAACTTTTACAAATTTTTCAGTTTGGAGTTCTTTTTGAAATTAGTGTCTCAGAGTGAAGCCAGCCATTAAATCCTTTTAAACTTCCTTTGCTCTCTCTAAGTCCAAAGACTGCAAACGTTCACGTAAGAGCAGGGAACGGTGCAGGAAGGAAGACATTTTCTCTTTTCCTGTGTAAACGATTTTCTGGGTCAAGCTCAGTGTGAGCTTTGATGATTGGCAGCAGAGGCTAAGGGGCTTGGAGGAGGCTGTTGTCTCCACCCAAGCCAGCTTTCCCCTGGCCAGGCCGTGCTGAGCTCCGATTGTCCACAGCTAGCGGCATGCAGAACTCAAGTGTCATAGGGAGCAAGAGAGAGGGGAACAGGGCAGGACTGAAGAAGCTCTTACACAAAAGTGAATTCTTAAAGAGTCCACTGTTATTTCCTTTTTGTTAAAATCCTATATGTTTGGAACTGATAAGCTTAGAATAATTCTGAGTAATTTATCTAGGGCATATTTTCCTGTTTTATGAGGCTTAGACGTTCAGTGAACCACTTGTCATTGATCCATAGAAGTGTGGGACAGAGGCCTGCACTGAGGTATAGGGGAGAGTTAGGGAAAGACATTCACTATGTCCGTGAGTGCTGTAATGGTGTAAATACACGGAGACATTTTACATATACCTTTACTAACTAACTACAATATCACTCGTGTAAATTTGCAGGGTGGGTGTCTGAGTTGATTGGTGGTTTGAGTGGATGTCAACCCTTATGAAACACCTTTGTAAAAGAGAGTGAACTGTGTATGACAATCGTGCTATGCCCAGATCTCATTGTAAAACTAGATCAAAGAGCACTTAGGGACCTCTGTGCAGTGGCTGTAACCTGAAGATGAACCTCTCAGGACATCTCTGCTTCCCTTGGTGCTAGCTTCTTTATTGTTCTAACAAATTACATCCGTTTCCCTTTCATGAGCCAACAGTATGTCCCAGCACATCTATCTGTGCAACAGTCTAAGGCACAGGCCAGGTCCTTAGCTGTAGGATGCTCTAATTTCTCATTTATAAATGTTTAGGGAGACAGCATCTCTCACGCTGGGGTGTTTGAAGATGCCATAAGTCCAAGTCCCCTCCTCATAAACTCTGATGACAGGGACTGATGAGTGATCACAGCTCATGTGTAATAAACACCCTGTATGTTTCCATAGGATCTGCAACTGAGAAATTCTTAGTGCTGACCACCGGCCTCTCCAATGTACTATGTAAGCTCCATGGTGAATGTGGCATTTAAACTTGTCTGGTGTAAGAGGTAAACTGTTTTATCCCCGGGGCCATCTTCATTGAAACTTCTGCAGTGTCTGCTAGGTGTACTTGCTGGGTTGAGTTTTAGAAATTCTCAGAAGTCACTTGCATAGAACACACAAGTAACATCCACATCAAATCCTTGTGCAATGGCACAGCAGTGTTAGAAAATGTCAAACCCACCTGACCTGCCACCGACAGCTTCCTTCACAAACACATCCCTGTTGCTGCCATAAGTAACCAATGCTCAAATATAGACTCCTTTCCTTGCCAGCTCAGGCCTCAAGTCAGCAAGCCACCCTATGTCCCTCACATGTTATGGACATCTCCACTCCTAAGTGACCTGCGTTCTTGTGAACAACCACATATGGATTCTTACATAAGATTCTAATTTTAGTTTCACTTAAATCTAAAAGAAGCATAGTTTTTTTCCCCAACTTCAGTTTTTCTTCCTTCTTTTTTAAAAATTATTCTACTTTTAAATGCTGTTTTGCTAAGTTTATAAAAAGCACAATCTTCAGATAAAAATAAACTCGGGAGAACATAGCCCTTAGTGTGCCCACCAGCTGCCATTCTGGAAATGGACATGTATGTTCTGAAGCATGGCAGGAACTGCATGCCATTCAAGAGGCTCCATGTTCCGAACCCCGGATTCTGCTCCCTCACAGTCCATTGGTATTTCGGGTAGGAGGCACTACATGCCAAGGTACTCAATGATGACAGTCAGGTGTTCTTCCTGTACTTGCCTCCAACGTCTGCCAACCCAGACACATTAAAGCATTGCAATCTTACAGAATTAATGAAACAGAATATAGGCATTGTGATTTAAGGATAGCCCTAATTGTGAGGTCAGCCATTACTAGTTAAATAAACCAGGTAAGTGAAAAACCCCCTAGCTTCTAAAAGCAGAGACTGGAATATACAGTAATGAAACATTTAAGCTGTCAAAAGCTCAAATGGAGGAATGACAGAAAGGAAGAGAGAGAGAGAGAGAGAGAGAGAGAGAGAGAGAGAGAGAGAGAGAGAGAGAGAGAGAGAGAGAGAGACAGCAAATAAACCACTGCAGGGAAGAAGCCTAGTCCCCATCCCTTCCAGACAACAGTGAGGTGTTATGATGATGAATGTCTACAGTGACAAAGAAGAGAGAGAGGGAGGGAGGGAAGGAGGGAGAGAGAGAGAGGAAGGGAGGGAGGGAGGGAGGGAGGGAGAGAGAGTGAGAGATAGCTGTTGGTTGCATTTGTCGTTGGATTAAAGGGTGGAATCAGAGGGAAATTGGGAAATCATGTGTTTATTTGTATTTTTCATTGAATGGCATAAAACTAAATGAAAGCCGGTTTTTAGCAGCTGTGTGAGGATCCTTGACCGCACAGACTACACTTGTAAGTCAGGTCAGATGCAGTCATAGGAAGACCAAACATTTATTTGAGGTACATAGATGGAGGAAGATAGAAAATATAGAGTTGCTGCCTAGAAGCAGAAGGGGAGAGAAGAACAAATGGTACCCAAAAATGTCCAATTTCAAAATGTCTATTTTTGTCTCTATTTTTCTAATTAGTATAAAGTCATACTCTTCCTTTTTCCTCCTTCTGTTCCCTGAAGAGAATGTGATGGAAAGGGATGAAAAATGCAATTTCTGCCTTATGCACAGTACACAGCTCTAGATACCTGCTAGGCTCAACTGAAGCACTGTGAAGTTCTCTACGGGCTATAAATAGCCCCTCTTAGAGGGTGGTGGGGGATTTACTCTCTGCAAGCAGAGCTATGTGTAACTCTGACAAACTTGGTGTAGGCTAAAGGAGGTCGGTCTTAGGCATAGAAGGGGCTGAGGCTTGGCACAGCAAATCTTGCAAACACATTCCTAACTTTAAACTCTTGCAGTAATGAGGCACTAGACACAAAATCCCAGAGCAGTAGGTGAAGTAAAACACAGCAGAGAACCACAGGTCCCAAGACAGACTGCAGAGAACACCAGTGAGCTCAGTGTGCCCAGGATGCTCACTGCAAGCCACGGCACACGGAAGCTGCAGTGAATATAGAGATAATTGAGACAAACCACGGTGGGTTTCCAGAATGGGGAGTCCGGGTTTTCGTGATGACATTGACCTTACTGACTGACATAGCAGATCAAACTAAGTGGGAAACCCGGAAAGCTCCCAGATTTTAAAGCTAATGCTCTGGAAGAAAATGTTTCCTACCACACAATGAGATCATCATAAACAACAAAAGGAGCTCAAGCAGGACTCCACAGAGGTGTCAGGAACTAATGGGCTGCAGCGTTTGCCCTCAAACATCTGCACTTCTATGGCTGTACAGTATGTGCTCTGCACACTCTGGTGATTAGAGAGGGAAATGGGGCATGGTGGAATTGTGTGGCATTCTGGTTTGGATCCAGGGTGTAGGTGATGACAGAATGACTCATCCTCTGCAGGCAGAACCATGGGACTCAAAGGAAATCAACTTTGGCTCCAAATCTGAGGAGTTTAGGAGCTTCCAGAATGGGTGATGTCAAGTGTCGATGGAACCCACCGTGGTCAGTGTAGAAAGGGGGATACTGGAAGACGTTCAGGAACTTTGGAGATTGTTTGGGGAATGGGGTGTGCCCAAGACCTTGCTGTGATAATCAGCTTGGAACTACATAGAAAATGAAAAAGCAGCTGTCTGTACATTCTGTTTTGTACTGACGAAAGCGTTTCCAAAACTGTAGATTGACCCACTAGACTAAGATACAGGCAAGAATGCAACTATAAAACCTAGAGAAAAGACAGTGAAGGATTGCTCATCACTTGGGTCTCTCTTCAGTAAACTCTGACCACAGGAAAAAAGACTGATAACTTCAGCATATGTAGAAAGACTTCAGTCCCAAAAAGAATCACTCATGAATCCTGATATATTCTTGGTGCAAAACAGACTTGATCATATTTGAATATCTCTGCGACATTCTCCTGCACAGAAATTTTACACGTTTGTATTTTAATATAATTTGCTCTGTCTTTTCTCATGGAAGTTTTCTCTTTTTATCCATGGTTAAAGGGCAATTCCCCTTTGTAAATGCCAAAGTTGAAGTATGTGGTTTTTGATTATATAAGAAGTTTGTAACCAAACTGGTCTTCAAAACTAAAAGTAGCAGTTAATGATATTAGAAGTTATTAGGTGAAGGTTATGCTCTGTATAACTTAGAGCATGTAGAATGTTCTGAGATATATTAATTTTGATGAAGTTGTAATTTTCCTAAAATCAAGTTACCTCGCTGACAGCATCATAAACAATCTATTGTGAAGACCCCCTACTCTGATATTTGATAATTAGCCCACATATTTTGTTTAACTGAAGCAGTTCTGAGGACTCTGGGATTCAGCTATATTGTGATTAATAGGTCTGTGTTTACCTAAGAAAACACTTAAGAATCACATGGGGGGATCTTTATATTAAGAGACTCTTTGTGGACAAAATGGATACAGGGAACTTCATGGCTAATTAAACTTAAAAACTAGAGTCTCAAGAGATTCATAATGAACATCCACATTGTAAAAGCTCTGGGATCACTGACTAGGTTTCTTATAAACAGTTCTGTGCTGTATGCAGCATTCTTTAGATGCATCACCCACAGGACATCTCCCTTGGAAGTGGTTGTTGTCAATACTGTCATCGTGATAACTGGAGTGTGTTGACTGTTCAGTGTGTGCTGTGCAGTCTGCACTGTAAACAATATGCTGCCTGACATTTCTACATTATTACACCTTGTCTCATCAAAGAAAGCCTGGGCTGTAAACAAGAATCCCAGCAGCCCCTAACTCAGAAAATGTTAAAGTTTGAATCTGTTAGGAGCTCCAAGTTCAACAGCTATGTACTTAGCCAATAAGCATCAGTATACTTTACACGTTTTCTTTTCTTTTTACCACATGAATACATTGAAGGATATGGAAGAGACAGTATTAGGTCTTAAAGACAAGATAGAAAAATAATTTCTTCTGTTAAAAAAATGTTAAATAGAAAAGAAAACTGGGATCAAAACATCCAGGAAATCTGGGACACTATGAAAAAGTCAAATCTATGAATAATAGATATAGAAAAAAAAAAAAGCCCAGGTCAAAAGAAGAGAAAATATTTGTAACAAAATTTTAGAAAAAGTTTCCCAACCTGGATAAAGAGATGCCTATCAAGGCACAGAGAACAGCAAATAGACAGTCTCAGAACAGATTTCTGTAACACATAAGGTTCAAAATACTCAATGTTCAGAACAAAATAATTAAAGAATGCAATGGAAGAAGACAAAAACATAAAAGATGCCCCATGGGTGTAGCACCGAACTCCTAATGGAGACACTGAAAACCAGCCAGTCAGAATAGATGTTCTACAATTCTAGGAAACCACAATGACAGCCCAGACTACTATACCCAGCAAAAATATTAATCTTTCAATAAAAAAAGAAAAATATTGCATGATTTTAGTAAATTTAACTCATTTTAAAATAAGGTGTTCTGATATACTGATCTCAGAGTCCTGAGCTGTCATTGTTGGATCTGTTCTTGCCTTCAGTTCAAGCTCTTGGACTGTATTCTGTTACTTAGCATGCCTTCATGTAAACAAAATGTTAAAGTGTCACTAAAATATGTATGTACTCTGAGATTCTTAAAATACACTACAATATTACTCTTTGACAACAATGAAATGCCACATTTAAATATTCACTCCTAACTTTTTTTTCTTTTTTAACTTTATTTTAAAAAACAAAGATAAATTACAGATTTTTAAGCATATTTGCATAAAAGTATATGAATACATTTTTATAAGGTTGTAATTAAGTATTTGTGGGTACATATACATACACATATGTATATATGTAACAATAATATAGGAAAAGAGGTTTTTAATTTGAGGAGATAGGAGATACTGGGAGGGGCTGAAGGAAGGAAAGGGGGATGTGATATAGTTCTATTTTAATTAAAATATATTCTTTTTTCTTTTTTCTTGAACTTCACACAGTCTGCAGGTTGTTTCTGGGGTGTTCAGAGCTTTCTGAGGTTAGTATCCCATTATCAGTGACTGCATATTATATCTGTTCTTTTGTGACTGGGTTATCTCACTCAGGATGATATTCTCTAGATGCATCCATTTTTTTAAAAATTTCGTTAGGCCATTGTTTCTGATAGCTGAGTAGTACTCCATTGTGTAAATGTACCACAATTTTTGTATCCATTCATCTACTGAAGGACATCTGGGTTCTTTCTAGCTTCTGGCTATTAGGAGCCGCTATGAATATTGTGGTGCATGTATCTTTGTTGTATGTTGTATGTTATATGTATATGCCCAGAAATGGAATACCTGGGTCTTCAGGTAGTACTTTGTCCATTTTTCTGAGGAACCGCCAGACTGATTTCCAGAGTGGTTGTATCAGTTTACAACCGCATCAGCAGTGGAGAAGTGTTCCTCTTTCTCCACATTTTTTGCCAGCATCTACTGTCATCTGAGTTTTGGATCTTGGCCAATCTGACTGGTGTGAGGTGGAATCTCAGGGTTGTTTTGATTTGCATTTCCCTTATGGCTAAGGATGTTGAGCACTTCTAGATGTTTCTCAGCCATTCGATATTCCTCGATTGAGAAATTTTTGTTTAAGTCTGTACCCCATTTTTAATAGGGTTGTTTGATTCTCTGGTATCTTGCTTTTTGAGTTGTTTGTATACCTTGGATATTAGGTCTCTATCTGATGTGGGGTTGGTAAATATCTTTTCCCACTCTGTTGGCACCATTTCGCTTTCATGATAGTGTCTTTAGCCTTACAGAAACTTTGCAGTCTCATTAAGTCCCATTTGTCAATCTTTGACCTTAGAGCTTGAGCTATTGGTGTTCTGTTTAGAAAATTTTCTCCTGTGCCTATGAGTTCTAAGGTTTTCCCTACTTTCTCATCTAATAGTTTCAGTGTACCTGGTTTAATGTGGAGATCATTGATCCACTTGCACTTTAGCTTGGTACAGGAGATAAGAAAGGGCTTATTTTCATTCTTCTGCATGCTGAGTGCCAGTTGGACCAACAACATTTGTTGAATAGGCTGTCCTTTTTCCATTGAATGTTTACAGCTCCTTTGTCAAAAATCAGGTGACCATATATGTGAGGGCTCATTTCTGGATCTTCTATTCTATTCCATTGATCCACATGCCTATTTCTGTACCAGTACCATGCAGTTTTCAGCACAATTGCCTTGTAATATAGCTTGAGGTCAGGGATAGTGATTCCTGCAGATATTTTCTTGTTGTTGAGGATGAATTTCACTATTCCAGGTCTTTTGTTATTCCATATGAAATTGCACATTGATCTTTCCAACTCAGGGACTCGACAAGGCTGCCCACTCTCCCCCTACCCATTCAACATAGTACTGGAAATCCTGGCTGGAGCAATTAGACAGCAAAAAAAAAAAAAAAAAAAAAAAAAAAAAAAAAAAAAATCAAAGAGATACAAATTGGAAAGGAAGAAGTAAAAACATCACTATTTGCAGATGACATGATAGTGTACTTAAGCGACCCCACAAATTCCACCAGAGAACTCCTACAGCTGATAAAGAAGTTCAGCAAAGTGGCTGAATATAAAATTAACTCAAACAAATCAGTAGCCTTCCTATATTCAAAGGACAAACATGTGGAGAAAGAAATTAGGGAAAAGATACCCTTCACAATAGTCACAAAAACTATGAAATACCTTGGTGTGACTCAGACTAAGCAAGTGAAGGACCTGTATGACAAGAACTTCAAAACTCTAAAGAAGGAAATCGAGGAAGATCTCAGAAAATGGAAAGATCTCCCATGCTCATTGATTGGAAGGATCAACATTTTAAAAATGGCCATCTTACCATAAGCAATCTACAGATTCAATGCAATCCCCACTCATACATTTTAAAGCAACACATAAAAGTTACACTTTCACTAAATGTTGAATTTTTACTCATACTTCTTGTCAAGGTGTGGTGCCCAATGATGGGATTCCAGCACCTAGAAACAGAGACAGGATCAGTATCACTGTACAAACTAAATTTTATGTTTGACAGGATATCTAGGAAGACACCATTTTCAAAATCAACAAATAAATAATAAATAAGTATACCTGCAGTACTTTAACTGTGATGTCATTTTGTACAGGAATATCTACTAATTACACAGTTTAACACATAACAATTCTCCCTATTTATCTGAGCTTAAACTTTCTTGATAAAGCCACATGGTTGGATTCTTAAATAAACACAACCCCCAAATCATTTGTACTAATTTGTCATTAAAATACTATTTTATAAGAATGTATTTTGAGAAGTGGAAATTAGTTAGACTGGGCCTCACATGGTTTTGCAGGCAGAATCTGAGTTTTACCCAGTATTACTGATACCCATAGAGTAATCTCAGAATAGAGGGTTTGATGTTTTTTTTCCTCTTCACAAGAAAACATAATTATACATATATGTGTATGCATATGAATATAACCTATGCATATGTGAATTCATCATAGGAACATACTCAAGCAACAGTTACTGAATTCAGTCATTCATTTGGTGCTTTTATGGTATAACTGGAATTAGCTGTGCATTTTTTGTCTTTTAAACTATATACAGCACTCAGCATAGCTCCTTGTCTATCTTCTTTTAAACTAAACACATGCATTTGAAAATATGATTATGAAATATGTGTTTTATTATTCTAGAAGTCAGAGTGCTTATGTTTAACATGTACTAAAAGTTGCATCAGGTGGGCAGCGGCAGCACACAGTGAGTCCAGCTCCCTGTGAGTCCTGCTCAGGGATTCTTCTCCCTCCACCATGGACAAGATGACCCAGGGTTCACAACTGTAGTGATGTTAGGGTGTCAGGGTTATGATAGTGAAGATCAAGCTAAGCGTTTGTCTTGTTCACAGGGAAATTGAAGAGCAGAATCAGAAACTGGGGGTTTTATTTTAAGCTAATTTTCTCAATTTAGAGACTTAGTCTTCATTCTGAGACCATTTCATCTTACAGTTTTATACTTAATGTCCGTTTAAATTAAGCACTTTTCTTGACATGTCCCTGGCTGATTTCGGTTGAAAGTTACAGAAATAAGAGCCAAGCTGACTTGATAAAAAGGGTAGGGATTTAACTGAAAGTGTGAGATAAAATGCAAGGAAGCTAAACAGGAAAGGATCTCACATCAGGAGTTTGGAAGGCCTGGCATTTTGTTGTAATCATCAAATATCACCTGGCACATGGCTGAAAATGGCAGCCATCACTTTCTTTTATATATGCCCCTCTCGCAGCTAGAGAAGCTGAGTTAGAGAAGTTGGCTTGGTTGGGGTGTTCCAATTTTGAGATTGGTCACCAAGCCATATAGTAAGGTATGGGTGCCTCTGCAACCCACCCTCCCTCCTACATCCATTGGTGCCACAGAAAATAAAAGGTGTGATGACCACCTGAAAGATAACACACAGAGGAAGGCTGTACAATTTAAAAAACAACAGATCAAGGTGGCATAGCCAAGATTTATGATGGTTTAAATTGTAAGTGCTTTTACCTACAGGGACAATATCCCTACCACTGGGAAGTTGATAACAGCTACTTATAAAAGCCCACACTGTTATGCCTGAGGTGTTTGGGTTCAACACAAGAATGTTTACTGCATGCTATAAGTGGTTTGGCCTTTCTGGAAATTCTATTTCTGTGCCCACCCAGTTCTAATTTATGTGTTCTGTTTTCTTTTCTCCAATATACGTAAATTATCAACATAATTATTCATCCAAAGATTTGGTTTCTTCTTCAGCTTTACATGTGAAAGAATAAGGGATGTTTTGTTGAATCCGTTCCTCATGTTGCACTGCTATTATGTATCATAGGTCAGTCGTATCCCATACGTGTCTGGTTCAGTAGAGAACACATGAACACACCATGAGACAAGAAAACATACAGCTGGAAGTTTACTCTCTCCAGTGATGTACATACATAGAAACCAGGGAGAGCTGAGAAGTATGGGATATGGACAGAAAAAACCAGAATGAAAGCAGACAATGTGAATGGACAGGAAACAGCTTGAATGCTAGAGTCCCAGAGCATGATGGGACTGGGGATCCCTGAGGCAGAACAGAGTCCAGCTTCTCTAGCTCACTGCAGCGTGCTCTATATACTGCAGACGAACATTGGTATTTGTCAAGTCCTGGTATCTGCAGTAGGACCTTCACAAGAGCACAAAACATGCCCAAGTACCTTAGGGCTCAGTAGAGAGCTGTCAACTTTCCTTTTTGGAGAATGTTCACTGAGAGAGTGGGAGAAACCTGACGGATCAGCTTCTGCAGCAATTCAAATGAAGTTTTAAACAATCTCACATTTTTATCATCTCAGATGCTTTAGAAGTTTCACCTCAGCAGAACTTTTTTTTTTGAACCTTTGGAAGAGCTCACAGCAGACAGATTTAGTATTTCTTGAAAATCTATTACAACCTAATTTTTTGTAGATAATTGGTTTTCTTTTAATTAGTCATAGTTTAAAAAGAAAAAGTATCTTTTGAAATGATTTTTTATGTTACTTTAAATATAAGCACAAAAATAACAATTTCACTTGCACTGAAGTAAAAGAACATGAATTACTTAATTTCATGATGATTCTCAGATTGGCAAAGATATTGTATATTTACTATATTTACAAAATGTCAGCAATCTACAGGGACTGACCACTGAGTAAGAATGGAAGCCTCCTGAGGATAAGTGTGTTTATTTACTCATTTGTTTGATCCCCTGACTTTTTGAAACACAACCGTGTCTATCTCACTAATGGTACTTGGCAATTATGTATGTAATGTGTGGATAATTGGATGTATAGAGACAAGAATTTCAGAATTGCCTAAAGCCAGTTATAATGTGACACCTAAAGGAAAAATTGAAGGTTCAGAATGGCAAGCAACCTGTGGAAAGTCTGTAATAACACAGACAGAATTCAAGGTCTAGAAATAAAGAACAAACCACATATATGTATGGTTTGGTGAACAAGGAACAAACAAAAACAAAAACAATTTGATGATTTATTTGGATCTAACCAAAGGCTTTAAATACTAATAAACACTGAGTTCTCTCTCTCTCTCTCTCTCTCTCTCTCTCTCTCTCTCTCTCTCTCTCTCTCTCTCTCTCACTCTCTGTCTCCATTATTCTTTTGAAAGATTATTATTGCAGTATTTTTGAAATTGAGTATTGAAAATACTATCATACATGTGAGGAGAGCTCTTGGTGCCACTTCAAGGATACTGGCAAGAATATCGACATTGAGCTAGGACAACAAAGTAGGCTCAAGATAAATACAGCTGAATAATGAATAATGTGTTCCCTGTAATCTTGATAAGTCCCTGAATACAGTGATTATGGGACCTTTGTTTATGACTTGTTTGTTCCTTGACTACTTTACTTTTGCCTTAGAACTGAACCTATTCTTTGCACACTTATGATGGTGTAAAAGCAGCTTGGGTAAAATTAAACTTGCTGGAGTCACACTATAGTGTTATCTAATTGTCTTGTCTTTTTTTTAACCCTCGCCCCCTCCCTTGAGACCCTGTTGATTGACTGAGCATGCTTAGTCATACATACTACATACATGAGGATGTTCTCATGCATGCACAGACACACATCCATGAATCCACACAGCATATATAATCTCCATGACTTCTCAGGAAATTATGAGGTACTGTTAAGCCATAAAATATCTGAAATAAAGATAAATCATTAAAACATAAAACCCAAGTATGGCTACTATCAAGAAGAAGCTAATGTAGAATAAAGAAAAGCTGATCCTGAGTAGTTGGAGAGCACATGGCTGCCTACAGAAGAGGAAACTCCTAGACTCCCAGCAGGCTTCGAGGCTGACTTGTAGAATTTTTTCAGTTCTTTTGCCTGGGTTTGTGTTTTTCATGATGTATGATATGACAGAAGAAATATGTGGAGAAGAGGTAAAGTAACCTTAGTTCCCAGCACAGAGCACAAACAAGAAATAAGAAAACACTACAAAATATACAATAGACAGGAGTCAATAAATAGTTTGATTGTGGGAGTGTGCATGTCCTCATGGACTAGATATGATGAGTGGGGATAGAGTTGTTTGTTTGCTCAGTGGAGACAGACAGAGGAAGAGAGAAGAAAGAGAGGGAGGGAAGGAGGGAGGGAGGGATGGAGGGAGGGAGGGACAGAGAGACAGGGAGAGAAGGAGGGAGGGAGAGAGGGAAGAGAGGGACAGAGACACAGAGAGAGGGAGTGAGGGAGGGAGTGAGGGACTGAGAGACAGAGAGACAGAGAGGAAGAAGGAGGGGGAGAGGGCCAGAGAGAGGGTAGAAAGAAAGACTACATAGGTACTTTGGAAATTAAAGTCAAGGTAAGAAAAGACACTAGACAAATTCTTAAGAATTAATCTGCCAGAGTTAATATCAAAATAACTCAAAGTTTAAGTGTATATCAAAACACATCAACCCATCACATTACCAAAAGCAAAAACGAAAGAGACTACCTATGAATTCCTAGACCTAAAGCACCAAATGTACCAAAGGCTTGATTTTGAGTGGAATATAACACAGCAAGGGTGCATTTAACCCTAAAATCAGCACTGCTCCTAGGATATAATAATAATAATACACATCATGAAAACAATGGTTGTTTGCATACATCTTTTGATAATTACTAAGTTATTCTGATTTGAAAAGATATTAGTTAAGTAAACAAAGATGTGAACAAGTTAATTGACTAATGAGATTTATTGGTTGTTTATAATTGACCAGTGCTTTAAATAATAAAAAGCAGAAGCCACTGAGATGTTCACAACTGCAGCACAGCCTCTCACAGCATGCCCACATGGAGATTAACAACAGAAATACACTGGATAGGCAGCTCCACAGCTGTTCAAGTCTCTTACATAAAATGATGTCATGTCTGAATTTAACCTGCTCATGCTTTCTGGACAGCTCTCTTCCACATCTCAGACCCACAGCTTCAGTGGAACAACATATTACTAAATGGATAACTTGAAAAAAACAATTATTTAGTAATTATGACTGAAAGCTGAAAGAGACACACACTCTCATATACATAAAACACATAAGATAATAATAAGTAAGAAATTCAAGGAAAATCAAGAAGTGATTTCAATAGGAACAGATAACCAAATATTAGGAATTCTGAAGCAATAGGGTTGTAATACCTCAGAGCTCAAGAGACATATCTAGTAAGCCTCATAAAAATTTTATGAAACACATATTGTAAATGAAACCTGAATTCCGATATTTTAAAGTAATTACAAATAAAATATTTTGACAACTTTAGAAAAGTATCTATGTAAAATGATAATTGTCCTATTTCAGTTTTATTCAAAAAGTTCACTCAAAAAGTAGATGATGAACCTCTGATAGTTTTCCCTGATCTGAGGGAACTAAGGCACAGAGAAAGATCCTGTTGCAAGACTGTCTGGCTCTGTGACTTGCAGGAAACTCCCAGCCATCGTCTAAAGAACTCTAAGACAATGTTAAATAAGTTCAATTAGAAATAACACAAGATGCTGTACTAGTACTTTCACTAACCAAACAAGGAAAACATCAAAACAGGAAAATTGTAAATAATTATTTCAAATAAATGTTAATTCAACAATTCTATGTGAGCTAAGTCAAGTATACTGAAATACAATTTAAATATTTTATGTCTAGTCTCATGATTCTTTTTTAGATTAGTATCATATTAAAGAAGATAGTAAATACAATTCATTCATCAAATTCATACTCATTTACTTATAGGAAAAAATGCACAAACTAACAAGCATCCCACCTTTGATGATGGACAAAAGCATCTCCTTTGCAGAATGACTCAGTACCAACCACTGCTTTTTAAATGTTTGAAGCAATTCATGAATGGCAAGAGAAAGAAAGGGGACTACAGACTCCCTCAGTCTGCTGTTTGTTATTAACCGTTATCCAATTTGAGGCACCATATATTATGCATCTTATAATTAAATGAATTACCTTGTAGGACTGTTGGCTATGATTTCAGTACAAAAGAATTCAACCACCCTTTATAAAGTGGTAAAAATAGATTAAACTTAAATTGTGATGCAGGTGTGAACAATGACACAAGGCTTGTGAGAATGGTTTCAGAAGATACACAAGAAAGAATGTTCTTACACCTCAAAAGTATACAACGTAAGCCCATTAAATGGGTAGTTAACTTAAGGTGTACGAACCACACCTAGGTTTTCAAATTTTACCCAGATATTTGAAGGCAACAAAGATACTCTAGGGTGATATAAATATATGAAGTAGTAAGGAAATATCATTTGGATATTATACCCGTTCTATTAGATATTTTTCATTTTCATGAGTCGTTTCCCTCAGTTTATGCTGTCCGGAGACAACAGAGCAAGCAGAAGTGGTAAGAGCAAAGTGAGGAAAAAAGCGCCTTCTCTTGCTCATGGATTGTCCTGCTTGTCCCACCCATGTGTACAGAAGCATCTCTACGTGGAAATTAGCTGTTATTCCAGTTCTCCGTACAGAGGCTTCCAGTTCGTCTTTAACATGGAGGTTCTGGAGCCTGAGCCAAGCTCCAATATGTCTTATTCACATTAAACCTAAATCCTTCACACAAATAAAATTAATAAAATTACTTCACTTTATTTGCTCATGTGGCCGTAACCTCTGAGCTAAGTGTTTACAGCTTCTCCACATACATATCTGCTGGAGGAATCCTCGATGTTGATTTATCAGGGGAATATTAAAGAGGCTTACTGGTCTTTAAAATGCAGGAGCACATCTCTCCACACCAAGAGTCTTGTTTTTATGTAATGAGAGTCATAGCACTAAATCCCCTATAATGAGATTAGAAATATCTTGTAACTAAAGCAGGAGGTTTTTAAAGTGAATGTAAGGCTTCCATGCTAGATTACACTTCATGTTTAAAACACTATGATGAAAAAAGGATTCTTAATAAACAACACAACAATGGTAACTGGAATAACAAATTAAAGACTTGAGCCATGTAAAGCTTTCATGTACACAGAGGATCAAGAGACATTAAATTGAAACAGAAAACCATTTAATGAACCAACAAAAATGGCATCCTAGGAGTGCTCAACTCTACTAAATGCTGTTATGTGTGATTCTCTTTACTTATTAGATCACAACATATCTCCCCCTATCCTGACACACTGAGCTGCTTAAAAAAAAAGGACTTAATCAAAGACAAAGTTAGAGTCAAGATGTTTGCTGACAACCAAGGTGCCACAATTGGTCCCTAACATCCCACAAGGTGCCTCTGCAAATAAAGACACTTGCTGCCAAATCTGGCAACCAAAGTTCAATCTTTTGCTCCCATATAGTGGGGGAATCGAATGATCCCTGCAAGTTGTCCTCTGACATATGCCCGGTGCTCTGTGGCATGTACAAGGTCATCCACATACATGCATGGCTACAGGCAAACACATACATGATATAAAAAAAGGGGAGAAGGAAGCAAGCAAGCCAGCAAGGTGTTAAAGATAATCTTTAAAAGCACTAAATATGCTAATATGTTGTAACCTAAGAGATTATTCTTAATGAGCTGTAACATAAATGTATTTGCTTTTATTGAGAAATTACCATTATAAAATTTAGACTAAAATATTTATTTACACAGGTGATTTCTCAGATGTACCCATATGGCTATGTGTGTCATGACTAAACAGACTAGTAAATATTAGGGAAAAAGCCTGTGCCCCAAACTCAACAATTAACTAAATTAACTGTGGCTGCTAAATTTTGCAGGAATTTTTTTTGGGGTAAACGATAGAAGCAAAGCAACAAACTAATAATGAAAGGCAAATGAACTAATTAAACAAGAATTTCTTGGTAACTTCTGTCACAGAAAAGTACAACACTGCAGTCCATTGCAGTATGTCCTTGGGAAGATTCTAATTCACTGGTCCATTTTCAGGCCTTACAAGCAAACACTTCTCAGCTAAGCTTTTAATGAGCAAGTTTTCTAAGTAATTTCCCCAGGTTGTTATGAACTTCATATTAAAATTAAAAACAAAAACCAGCAAGGTCCTTTCCACCCATCTCTGTATTTACAGTCAGGGGAAAGGCTATTATCATGAGATGTGGGAAGGATCCACACGCTCTGAACCTGACAGTTACAAACCTCTGCTCTTAATGCAAAACCTGACACTTGTAAACTTGCCTCTTAGAGACACGATGTGCCGACATTTCAAAATGGAAAATACAGGTTTGTGAAGATCATTAGCGGGATATAAGTGGTTCTCCCGTCAAGGTGACCAATTAGATTATATAAACATGCTTATCCATTCGCTTGAAATCATAGCACTTGAAAGATATTGTGAAACAATTTAATATCACTTTTTCTAAATATGAACTATGGCCTAAATTTCCAAAAATATTGACTAGCTTTAAGAAAAGACTATGTGTCAGTTTAAAAACCAAATATCCCTGGTTATCCATATCGTAAACTTCTCTGTGTCATGTAGTAGTTTTAATATCATATTGACTTCACAACAGCCAGAAGCTGCTTATATTCTCCGTAGAACATTTAAAAATACTATGCTAACAAAAATCAATTTTATATTGAACTGAAATGACTAAAATCTAACAAAATAATGTATTGTTTGATTGATAAAATACATAGAGGATACTTTTTCAGTTTCCAGGCTCTACACTAATCAATGGGCATCAAAAGCTAACAGAGTTAGCCAAATAAATTTCAGAATCAATCCCAGATCTCCTACTAAGATATTGCTGAGAAGGGTGTTCTGCTGTTAGTGGCATTTTGTTTTCCAGCCAGGGCTGAAATGGAGAAAAAAATGTTGTTTTCGATGACAGAGATCAGTACTTTAAGTAGGGCTGATGTCATTACTCAAGACTGTCTGTCATGTAAAATTCTTCTTCTCATATTGGTTCTCTAAACCCAGCCAGTTCTGCAAACTGAAGTGCGAGGCACCGTGCCTTCGCCATTCCATACAGTCACTGAACGCTTCTGAGCAGAAAGCATCCTGTCTTCCTCGCCTACCTGCGTGAGGTGATCCCGAAGAAGCCTTCATCACGTTAACAGCACTCAGACCCATTCTGAATCTTGGATACTTTGGTTTAGCTTTGTATTTCTCTTTCCTACGGAAGTGATCAAACGCCTTCATCACATTAACAAACAGCCCTCAGACTCATTCTGTAGCTCCCTTATTTTGGCTTAGCTTTTATGCTCTATAGAATTATTTCTCAGCAAACATGAATCGTGATTTTATTCTTGTGGGAAAAGGGATTTACATGGGGGATTTATTTTGACATAGCAAACATGGAACCCATGTGAAGTGTGTACTTGACATAGCCAGCGGCTGGCTTGCCGCTGGGCCTGCATAGATGAACATAATTATCTTCCTCTGCCTACAGGATAGAGGTGAAGTTACAATCCATCTCTTCACCCCTGTCTACCTCGCTGACCACTTCACCCCAAATTACAGCTTCGTGAGCTCACCATGCTGAGTTCACGTCATTAAGTGATTTCAGGTCGCTGTCCTTGTCCATTCAGACACCTTTACCTAGACTGACTTCTGACCTCGTTCATCTTCAAAGTCTACATAACCTTCATGATTCTCCTCGGCCTTCTGACTTTGCCAGCTCTTCTGAACGTCCCCAGTCTAACCTGACCACTTTCCGCTGTGCACTCGCTTTTCCTGAATTATCCTATTATACCCTTTTGAAAACTTCTAGAGTTCTAGAGGAACCCATGCTTCCTCCTTTGGTTGGAAGAGCTTTGAGGGTATGAATCGTGCCTCCTATCTCTAACTCAATGGGTCATAACAGAAATATTTAATACATTAAGTAAAAACAAGGAACTGAATGATCATAAAAATGTAAAATGTTCATCTGAATGACTCCGAAACAGTCGATAGTAAATGAAAATGGGTCAAGAGCCTGTCATGTTCCCCAAGTCTTTACGCTGACATGCGGACACTGGTGCCTATAATTTGCAAACGTGATGTGAAAGTAGAGGAAAGGCACTGGCGAGAAAAGATAAAGAACTGAAACAAGAAGATGATTGGGCAGCAGAGGAAAGAAAGGAAAGTGTCAGAAGCATCTTGGATGGCTGAACAAAGGCAAAGAGAAGGCAAAAGCCACAGCCTAGGCACCTGCAGCAGGTCTGCAGGCAGACAGGACACTCACAGGGAGGATGCCATGATCTGTTAGTCACCTGGCCTATCAGTTGACAGATAATTTCATCTCCTATGGAACACAAGCACATTGGAAAATGTGGCTATTTGAACACAGAAGGATGTGCCCCACTGAATCATTATTCAAGCCTTTGTAAGCCAAAGAGAGAGGGGGAAGGAGGAGGGGCGGGGATGCAAAATGGGACAGAAAGCAGTTGTGACAGTACAGAAGCTTGAAGGTTAGCTGACTCCAAGGGATTGCCAACGCATGGAAAATCAGGGCTAAATATCATCCTGTTAAATTAAATTATCTAAGAGACTAAAGAGTAATAAAGTCAGATGAGTAATTCTAGTTCAACTACAGCTTCTATTTGTAAAATAACATACCCAAATAAAATGACCCCCCTCATTGGAAAGTGTAAGCCCTCTTAATAACAGACACTTGTTGTTTTCTTACATCTAAGGAATGTTTGATATGTGCTTTTAAAATCTGAAGTGTGCGTGGGTAAAATCTCACAGCCTGGTCCAAGTCACTGTGATCAAGATTTTCTGCACCAGAAAAGAAGAAACGTCTAACTTTGTGAGGACTACAGGGGTCACGGGGGTCAGAGGGGACACCAACCTTCTTGGCTGAGAAGTCTACACACTAGGAAAGAAACCATCATGTGATTTCACATGGAGAAAAGTGACACACCAACACACCAAGAGATGCAGCTACCCACGCTCTGTGTAGTGCTTCATAAAACTAAGGTTTTCTTTCTCTCCACTCATCCTGTGCTGAGTTGTCCAACAGGATAACCTTTAAAGACATGTGACCACATACACTGGCATCAATTAAGAAATTAAGTTCACACACGCACTCAGGGAGGCACAGAGTCAGACAGACAGAAAACCTCTGACACTTCCATTTCTGAAATGAGTCATTTGCAAACTCTTGTGGCGGAGTCCTTAGCCCTGCAGCAGCCAGAACCAGCGTGTAACTAACAACCCTGTCCCTGCACGGCGCTGCCTTTCCTGGCCTTGCACTGCCACCGAGATGCAGCTCACATCATTTGTCACACGGGTAGCAAGACTGTCCTAAGAAGCTTGGCTTCCTGCCATGATTTTAAAATTACATCTGTGAATTTCAAAGCTCCATGGAGCAACCAGAAGAGTCCCTGGGAACAGGAAGTGGTCTGGTGAGACAGGGTCTGAAGTCCAGAAGGGAAGCAAGGCCAGCCTACAGACTGGACTGTCAGTCCCAACCCTGTCTGGTTTGGGGCCACTCCACTAAACATGGGCTGCTTGTTAAAATGCTCCTTAAAATTGTGGTTGAGCCTGAATGCATATTGGAAACCTGATCTTCAGAACATTCTGCCTAAAGTGACTCCTGACACTAAATGGTGACGTTGGGATGGGTTCATAGCTGCGTCAATACTGCACAGGGCTTCAGGGGAAACTGGAAGGAATCCAGCCCAGGACAACGAATTCTCAGATTCATGTATGAGAAGAGCAGAGGAATAAACATTGTGAAAACTACTTCATTATTTTAAGAGGCACCAGGATTGAGAATAATGTGGGGACTCAGAAAGGGGTATGTATGTGGGTCGGGCCCAGCTGGATAGAGGTGAAGGAGACCCAGGAAGACAGGGTCTGGGTAAGGTTAATGGAAAGGAGGGGCACGTCTGAGATCCCATGGATCACACTTTCTATGGAATAATCTAAATCTGCTGGGCAGTTTGGCATGGCATGTACCATAAGACATACTCAAGAAAGGCTGGAGGATTTACTATGAAGCATCTGCGATCCACTAAGCAAATCTCATAAAGTTCAAATATCGATGATGTCCACAGACCAGTCACCTGCAGACTCGCTCAGTCCTGAGATCTAATTTTATATCACTGACCGGACCATCTTTAGGTAGCTGAATGTGACAGATCTCAATCCTCTAACATCAAGATTCATCATGTGTGAAATAACCGGAGTGGGCCATCCTTGGTATCCCCAAAACTGAAATTAGCAAGGGTGCCAAGGATGGACACAGAAGGACAAAGGGCCACGGAGAGCAGGGTGAGGAGAATAAAAAACAGAGCGTGAATCTGAAGGTGCCATATTTAATACCTGCCAGCTTCAAAATCACAAGAGTCAACCTTCCTGAATGTCCCCAGAATACAGTCTCGGGGAAGAGGCACCAGGTAAGACACATCAGCCAAAGTCATCAGCTTCTCCAACTCTACTTGTCATTGAAGAGTCTTCTCTAGATCACACAGACCATGTTTTGAAGCAGGAGGCCTTAACTCAAGTTCATGGCTGTACTTTTCTTTAGCTACTTTCAGTGTCTTGGAGAATCCACAGATTGCTCACCAATGAAAGCACAATGACCCACATCTGGGCATCTGTCTCACATGTATATAATTCCCTTTGATTAATCTTCTTGCATAATTCGATTTATCTTCAGTATATATATCTCCTTCATTATGGAAGAGCTCAGGCTGTGATTTCTGCTCATCTTAACAATAGCCTGGGCTTAGTCACTGCATCTAAGTGTGTCCTCATTTTCCTTAGTACGGAGTAAAGATAATAAATTCTGTCTTAAAATCTTGTTGCAAAGTATTTACACAGAGTCCTGTATGTGAAGCTCACTGTGTGTTAGTATCTGTTATACAATAATTTATTCCTAAACTTACATCAGTACATCTAGGAATCTCAAAGACGACTGTGCAAAGTTTCTGAGGTTAAATCACTGGCATGATCAAGATTTTATTCTTACCTAAGAGAAAGTCTGAACATGCGAGCAAGGGCACTTTCATAAGCACTAAATTAAACACCAGGCTTTGTCACTATTATAAGTTAATATATTTACTTAACTTAAGTAACTATGAAATCTCCTAATGTATGTGTAAGGCACGCCTTGCATGAAGAGAGGACCACTGCTATTTCAGCATCACGTAATATTGAAGAGCCTTTGTGCTATCTTAACATTCTAATCAGCTGCGTATTAGCAGCAATAATGTAAGATTAATATTTGTGCAGGCACCTGCTCCTCTAGCAGCATTACAGCCAAGCTATTACCCTGTGATAATGGAGGGAGGTTTAAAGCTCCATCACTGGGAGACCCTTGTTCACTTCGGACTTCGATTCTGCTGTGTTTCTATTAACGCCTCCACGTCTCGAGGTTTAAAATGCTCATTGCAGCTCTTTCAGTTCTTCGGGTGCAAGTGAATTCATGCCTCTCAAATTTTAACCACATTAGTGGCAACAATCACCTCATAACCAATTGTTTAGCTTCTATCATGTGATTGGTTGCATGAAATCTACCACATTCTTGGTACATCAAAAATATATGGCATCTAATTGGGTTCATGGGTAAAGTCGCTTTACAGAGCCGAAATTTCTAGACTCTATCGACACATGGCTGACGGTGCCATGCGTGCTGCCTTACGAAAGCACAGACCCTTTACGAATTTCATTTCAAAGCATTAACACAGCCACACCAGGCAGTGCATCTGTGGACTATCTCATGTCCCCAGAGTGCATGAAGCCACTGAGGCTCAGCTTGAAATCACCTAAACTTGCTTCAATTGTCCAGCATAGCCAGCTGCCCAGAATCAGTGTTTAATTTTCATGATTTTTTTTTTTACTTTAAATACGAACAAAGAACAATATTTTTTCCCACTACAGACAACACATTCCAGTCACGGTGTGTATTACAGGAGACTGGGATAAAACTGGATTCCATCCATGACCCACCCCTCCCTGTCTTTTCTTTTTACTACTTAACTGTGGGGCAGAGGGCCTCTTAAAACTTGCAAGACAGAAATGCTGGCCTCCCTTTTTATGTAAAGTTAGATTCAGAACACTCCTGTTTGGAACACTTGGCCATTGAGGACACAGTGGTCATGGCCAAAGGCACACAGGTGCACTGCCTCCCTCTCTAACTGTTTAATATCTTCCACACTCAGAAAACACCAGAAGGGGCTCTATTGTGGTGCAGGTGTGACCACCCACTGGGGTGTATAAGCTGTTTCTCCTCTCAGAAAAGCAGGACAGGAATTGGAAAAACATTTTCCAGTATTTACATCTTACCTTGTTTCCAATAAACTTGGTGATCACTTAAGAGAGACACAAGCTGTAACTGTCTCTGTGTCTCCTCTCCTTCCCTGCCCTGTCCTCCCCTCTCTTCTCCTCTCCTCTCTGTCTCTGTGTCTCTTTCTCTCTCCCTCCTTTCCCTCTCTTTGTCCCTTGCCATCTCCGCATCTCTCCTAGTAAAAATGTATTTATCTTCCATGTTATTATGCAGATTTTGCTTTGTGACAATGTTAGAAAGAACAAGCTGAGACTCTCACTTGTCTATTAGGAATCTGGACACTAGAAGGTTGCTGTTTACATCGCTGAAAAGACTTCTGGAAAAGTCAGTGTGGGCATTTACCACACTGGTCCTGACTGTAGAATAAAACAAAGAAATCAGGTGAGTTACAATTTATCGACAATTTTCACAAATTCCCAGGATCCGGATGTGCTCGCACCCTCACCTTGCTGAGCTGCACACTTCCACATCCTCGAGCAAAGCTCAGTCTCAGCCTGTATCTTCTGCCTAAACTCAGGCAGGAAGCAGACATGGAGCTCAAACCTAAGAGGCTCATGCTCTACCATGCCTAGAGGTTTTCCCACCAAATATAAACCTGAAGCGAAGATGAACAGGGTGGAGACCGTTTGACTGACAGGAACAGGAGACCTGCCCCAGTCTCAGGATTTAATTAAAAGCAGTGCTCACAGGAGGGCCCAACATGTGTACTGAGTAAGTTGTTACTTCTTCACAAATGTCAGCTCCACCTCAATCTCTGCTTTACCCATGAGCAGAGACAAAGCCAGAAGGCAAAATACTTCGCGAAAGGTCACGTGACTGTGAGCCTGTGGACTTGGGAGTAGCATAGTTCTTCCCTTATGCTATGTCCTGGGAGCTTCAGAAATTACTTAGAAATGACTTTGAATGGGAGGAGCCACATTGCAGTTGAGAATTTTAAAGTATCCAATTCAAGACTTGTTTGTCAGGGTCCCAGAGTGGTGTGATTCACAGCAAGCCAACAACTCATGATTTCTAAACTGCTGTGAGGTTTGGTGTGCATGCTGAGGAGAATCTGCAAGGAAGGTGGGCGCTTTGGTAGCCTGTGTAACTTTTTTATACACTTAGGCATGAACTTAGCTTTGCAGCTCAAATGCCCAGAGAAAAATCAGGAGAATTCTTAATGTGTTTAATATTTGTGAATTTCATAACTCATCATATGGTGCTGTGTCTACCCAGGCCATGGTAGGAAAATTTATATTTAAGATGCTATTAAAACCACACAAAGTAAAAACGTGAAAAACTAAAATCACGGTTTACACTCTGTTTCGATTGTGGCACTGTAATATTTAAGGAGAAAGACACAGGCATCTCTATACTGATTACTCGGTTTAGAACTCAATGGTAGAAGATAAAGCCATGCATAAATTAGACAATAACTGTCAGTGAGACCTTTTTGTATTTTTATTTCTGTCGTAGAGTGGTGTCCAGATGAATAGAATAATGAAGTGACAATAGAAAACTGAACAAAACAGTAAAAGCAAAGTCTTTGCACTTACATGGGATGTTATGGGCCCAGCTTAGAGCCTTCGGCGGAAGCCACAGAACCCATGGCTCACATCCCTGTGTCCTGCAGGAGTCACTGCAGTCATAGACACCTCTGTCTGCCAGTTACAGTCGGGCTGCCACCACCTGGGCAGAGCAGCGTCTGCCCGCAGTGTAAGTCAGGATGTGGTAGTTTTTACCGTAAGTCCCTTCTCTACCACATACCTCTCAATCTTAAAAAAAAAGACTGAGTATACAAGGTTGTAAATAGAGGTAGGAATAGCTATTTGATATAGAAAATGTAAATACATTTTAAGACAACGCTTAATAGTCACATTTTATTCAGTGCGTTTTAAATCCTGGGCACTGCTAACAAGTTATTTTGTAGCTCTCTCGTTAAATGTTTACAGTCTCATCAGAAAATCAATGGCATTGCTATTGTCATTTCCCAGAGGAGGAACCACCGTGCGTGAGTCACACACGTGGTAATGAGTTCACTAGCAGATGAACATAAACCCCCGCAGAGCGGAGCCGGAGCCCTCTGTGCCCTGCACACCCCACTAGGCCCTGCCAGCTCCTTGGGAAGCTCTGGCCTTACCATCTCTTCTAACTGCACGGAAAATCTCTTCTGCCAGGGTTTATTGTTTCCAACACCAGAGGGGAAAAAGCAACAGAATAAAATAATTCAAACCAACCATTTCCTGAATTTGGGTAACACTGACCAGCTCTGTACTGCAAGAACATCTAGTAGTCCCACTGTGTGTGACAAGAATTTTCTCGTTGTTAATTCAGTATAGCACAGAAAATATCAGCAGAGAAGGACTCGCTAGGAAATGTGCATCCAGCATATAGGTTCACAATGTCATTGATTTTATTTACTCCCCGGGTGCCACAGTTGTCACAAAGTCACAGCCACCAATTCTGTTCTTCGTCGTGTTTTCCATCGCTGGTCAATATTGATCGTATTGATCATTGTCTAGGAACTATGGGCATGCACACCAACTCTGAGTACAGGAGGCGAATAATCAGTGAGTAGCCCGGTTTAAGTTGTTTGACCCACATTTAAGCAAACGGCACCCCATGCAAGTTAGAGATCTGCTGTGAACCTCCATGTGTCTCATTGGCTCCCCCAATTTCCAGTGCTCCCTGTGAGGGAAGGAGCCTGCTCCTCACACACTGGTGGGATGACCTTACTCAGATCATCATTCAGATCTAAATCCAGTGACAGAATCTGCTTAAGTGCAGCCACAGTCATCTAACTGTAGAATAATGCAGCTGAGTCAGGAACCAGGTCCCTTTTCTAAGCAAAGCTCAAGTGCCTTTCACTAAAGCCTGCTGCCTCAGACTAACTGACAGGGTCAGGAGCTGCAGAGCCAGTCTGCACACAGCCCAGATACTATGCTTGGAAGGACAGGAAGATACATTGCTTCTAAATGTCTTTCACACAGGGTCACCATTTGAAAATTGTTCCTGGTCACAAAAGATGGGAGGGGACATCCCAAGTTTCTGGAAACTTAAGACCTTCTGCTTTCCTGGTAGGCAGTGGCAGCTGGCTGAGAACAAGACACACGGATCTCACTGTCTTCTAAGTGCAAAGTGAAAGATATACAATGGTTTTCTTTCTGTTTGGTTGAAGTGTAGGGAATGGAGGCCCAACCACATTAGAGTTGTTAACCACCCCTATCCAGAACTCCATTTCCAGTGCCAAGAATGTTGCTTGAGGAATGTGTGCTTCAGGGCATGGGGGCCTGCTTGTATCTAACCGAGGGCACTTGTATCTAACTTCCATGTTAGTCTATAACTCCTGTAAAATATGTAAAGAGAAGTTGGGACTAAATGAAAGAGAAACTTCCCATTAAAAGGGAAACAAGGGGAGAAGGCCAGTGAGCAGTGAGTCATCCTGAGGGGACGGTAGAAATGGCCATCTTCAGTGGACAGCAGAGAATAACATGTCGGGGCACCACTGGGTACAGAGGGAAATGTGCAGAGATCGAGCCCTGTGCTGTGTGTCTGGCACAGGACGTACTGAGAGGCTGGTAGATGATACCGGAACAAAGGCTTGTTATGAAGGAAGGTGAACTTCAGTCTGTGGAAACTTCCCAAAGCAAGAACAGCTCATAGGCATGGACATTTCCAAAACCTGAAACCATGAGGTAAACAAGGTGCCAGATGGCAAGGCACGCCACTGCTCAGAAGTCCAGATAAGACTCTGCAGCAGAAATAAAAGACAACAGGAAAACAACCATCGGAAGTCTCACACAGGAAGGAATAACATGAACAATTATGATTCTCCAGACCGTAATGTTCCAGCATTAATCTACCTTGCATTTTTGTAAGAACACACTGAACACAGGGGAGAAGAAACATGACAAGGTTCATGTTCCCTGTTATAGCTCAACACGGTAAGGAAGACTGTGGGACTGAGACGTTGCAGCAAGCTGGAAGGGTGTGGAGCATGTGAGAGACCAACCCGTAAGGAGAGCAAATGCTCAAGGAAGTCCTGTGGTGAGGAGAAATAGCAGCGGTGTGCAGGGCACAGATGGGCCTGTAGCTTCATGCACATCCGTAGTTCTCTGACGACGACAAGGCCTAATATTTATTCAGCTTTTATTAAAACCGATGATGCTGGCATTTCTAAAGTATGTAAGAAGGGTTTATCATCAGACATGATTGATATTATGCATTCATTAGGAACGTGAATCCCCACATATTCCACTGTGATGAGGAGCAGGACTCAGTGCACACAGATGCACAAAGCAGTAGCGTACGCCCTCCGTGCAGCTGAGAAGACATGGAGAGATGCTCAAAACCTCCAATTATTTCAAATCTGAAAAAATCCTATTAAAACATCTGTGTAACATATTATGTAAAGCTATTGGGAATGAATATGAGTTTTTATTATATTACATGTGATTTCAAGCTCCAAATGAGAGAGAGGACCCTGATTACAAAGACTTTGTCACAGCCATCACCTAAGTCCCACATCAGAGCTTGCAAAATGCTGGGGTAATGCTAGCCAGATAGACACTTGTCACAGGAGAGGAGGGGAGTCCCCGGCGAGTCTGCAGAATAATGACAAGAGCTGGGATCACAGGAGAGAACTGTCCTCAGCATTCACTCAGCACAGAGCAGCCAGTACTTAAACTCCACTTAAATAAAAACACTTTCTTGAGGGAATTGGCGACAATAGACCCTAAGTATGAGATGGAAATGGAATAGATGCTGATTATGATGAACCTGTCAGCCGGCTACAGCCCTCAGCAGTCAGACTGTGCAGTAAGAGCCCTGACAAGAAGTAGAGAAGAAGGCCATCAGCTGAGAACATTCTGAAAGAAAGGAAATTGGATGAGTGTGAGTGTGTGTGTATGAGTGTGTGTGTGTGCATATGTGTGGGCATGCACATGTGCATGTGTATACATATATGTGAATTTGTGTGTGCCCATATATGTGAGTCTGTATGTGTGCTTGTGTGTGCATATCTGTGTGCACCTGTGTGTGTGCATGCCTATGTGAGTGTGTGTGTGCCTGTGTATGAGTGTATGTGCACAAGTGTGTGTGTGCATGCACACAAGTGCATGTGTACATGTGTATGTGAGTGTGTGTGCTTGTATATGTGACTCTTTGTGTGAGCTTGTGTGTGTGTATCTGTATCTGTGTGTGTTTGTACCTTTGTGTGTGCCTCTTTATGCACGTGTGTGTGCCTGTGTGTACCTGTGTGTCTGTATGTGCCTTTATATGTGTGTGCATGTGAGTGTGTATACCACTGTATATGTTTGTGCATATGAGTATGTATATGATCCTCTGCATCTGAATGTGTATTCCTGTGTGTGTGTGTGTGTGTGTGTGTGTGTGTGTGTGTGAGTGTGTGTGCCTGTGTGTGTGTGCCTATGTGAGGGTACCTTTGTGTGAGTGTGTCCCTGTGTGTGTGTGTGCCTGTATGAGTGTGTGTGCCTGGGTGAATGTACATGTGTGTGAGTGTGTGTGCCTGCATGCAACAGTGTGTGTGTGGCAGTTGGTGTGTACTTATATGTGTGGTTGTTTGTGTGTCCCTGTGTATGTATGTGAGTGTGCATGATTGTGTGTGTTTGTGTATGCACATGCATGCACATATGTGCAAGGGCTTTCGGACAAGTAAAGGAATGCTTTGCTGGATAACCTGCTATGATTATAAAGAGGATCTCCACGAAGGAAGCTGTGAAAATAGCAGTGTAAATTTGGCCAAAAATGAAATGTGGCTCATGTTATGGTAGGAAACCATCTCTGAGATATCAATCTCACAATCTTTTATAGAATGTTTCTCTACTAAAGACTGGATTAAAGGCAGATACAAGCAGCAGGTGTCTACCCTATTTGGACATTACCTAATAAACTGGATTCTGTTTGAATTTCTCCATATGTAAGCACCATGCTCCAGGTACCAGATGCCAGTGACACTTAACTGCCACACATTAGAGAGGAAAAATGTGTGTGAAATGATGAATTTACCCACAGACAGGCTCTTCCTAATTTAATCTGAAAGTTAAAAGATGCTAACTTTGGTTTGGGCCCCACTTTTCTTTTTACTTGTGATGGGTTGACTCTTGTTCCTAACACCATTGTTATCTCTCCCTGGCATCCATCTTCACGCTCCTCTGTTCTCCGACAAATGTTTGCTTTCTTCCACACATGGTAACTATAGTTAATCTACAGCAGTACTTACATTCTTGATTAAAATCTCTAAGGCTTTTAGCTTGATAAATGTTCTACCTTATCTGGTCCCCTCTAAAAGTTTTCTGCCTTTCTTTTTTGTCACATTTTAATAATATTTTTTTCCATCTGGTAGTCAAAGCATAAAGGCGACATTGAGCCTAGCAAGGGTATTCTTGGTTTCTACTATGAGAGGCTGATCTTTCTCCCTTACCAGGCAGAGCTTCTAGGGTACATTGCAGTGATGTCATTGTAAAGCATTGCATGTCTCACATAGGGTAGGGAAGGGCTGGTGAGAATAACTGTGGAGCGCTTGGTGTTGGTAGAAACGCCTGCACTGCATGGGACAGGGGACTGTCAATATCAGGACCAAGCTTTCATTTCTCATAACACAGGGTGTAGCCAGGTCTTCAGCCACAGAGACAAAGGACTGAAATGAACCCCCTCTGCTTCTGAAAGGCAGCAGATGGCCTGGTTCCTCTAGGAATCCCACACCCTTCTTCAGACTGAGTTACCTCAGACAGACTTCCTGATGGCTGGATGCAAACAAATACAGCCTGGCGAGTCAGTGCTCCTCTTCTTGGGGACACTACCCAGTGAGTCACAGGGAAGCTACAGAAATGCCAGGGTGAGGAGAAGTCGGAGGAGTCCAGCCAAGAGCCTGCATTCAGCACAGGAAGAATTCAGCACAGGGAGAAAGGTGATGGAGTATGTTTTGCACAGATATGAAAGAAAAAAAAAAAAAAACTGAAGTGTGAGTTTTGGATGCTGGCCAAGAACAGAGTACGTATATGCAGGACAGACTTGAAGTTCTTGCCTCTTTTCTTGACTTCTGACCTCTTGCCTGGTAAATTTGGAAAATATAGAAGCTATGAAGGTGCCGGAAACCCAGAGGAATAAAAAACAAAGCTGCCTCTTTTCTTCTGTGAGTGACAGGTTTGAGAGGGGCCAAGCTGGGGGCAGATATGGATTTATCCCGTTATACTTTACACAGGATCACACTGAAGACACACTGCCTATGTCCGTCTACTGTCTGCTCTCATTTTCCGACACTGTCTAGAAAATCCAGAAGCTTCACCCCAGCCTTGCCTGGCAATTCTGATCCCTGGTCAGGTAGTTCAGACAGATGTGGACACAACTCTTTTTTTTTTTTTTTTTTTTTTTTCTGTTTTGACCCACAGACCAAAGTCCCTTTCCAAGTATATCCATGGGTGCACACAGATTTGCACATCTCATTGTGAGTCATCCTCACAGAAGTCAGGCAGCAGTCTACCCTGGGTCAGTGAGGCAAGTGCCTTCAGTAAGGGCCAGAGGTTAAGGTTGCACACACCCCCACACTCACCTAACTGCTTCACCTGGAAGTAACTGTCCTTGCAGTTCTCATCTGAATTGCTTTCCTACTATAGACTTTTAATACTTTTTAAATAAATATTAAACATTACCAATTTTTCTCTGTTTCTGTCAAACTATTAGGCCCTGGGCTTAAATGCTTGCTAACTGGAACACATATATAAGAATAATGGTGGATCCTGGACAAAGCAGTCTGTAAACATTTATTGAAAGACTTCCCTTACAGATTTTCTACAAACAATTTAAAATGACTTCAGGAAAAATATCCAAAGACTACTTTTAGTTGAGCCTAAAAGCAAACGAAGGTAGCACATCACAAAGTAAGGGCTCTAAAATGAATAGTACAGTCCATAAGGCAAAGCTGGGGTCATTCTGTTGGCAGTCCACAGAGCCAGATGGCCATGCGTTTTCAATTACATGCTATTTGAGGTTTGCAAATGTGGGTCTTCCATCATATTTCGAAAGGGTCTGAACAGCAGTGAATGAATGAGTCATGTATTGACTTCCAGGGCAAGGTGAGCACAGCACACAGTGGGCACAGCACACAGTGGGCACAGTGCACAATGGATGAGCACCATCCAGCCTCCAATGCTGCTGCTGAACTGTGGACGTAATCAGGCCCCAGGAAGTCTGTGTTGATTTTTGTGGTTGTCCTTCCAGTAAAGCAAATCCTGTCAGGGGAGAAAAGTCTCTGTTTCTTAAGAATCCATAGCTAAAAATTTCAGGTAAAAAGAAGATAGGAGATGAACTCCAGAAATAAATGTCTTGTCTTTGTGTGCTGGGAAGTCCCTCACAGTGACTGGCACACAGGAAAGGTTTCATGATTGGAGTTTCAGAAAATATTGAATCTCTCTGAGCTTAATGTACTTTGTTCAAAACACAATGCTTGCCCAACACATTTAGGATACTTGGTATATGATGATTAACATGGTCAAGATTTGACAAAAGTGAAAACTTCGAGTTCTGTTGAAAGTTACTTATGCCAATCGATGTTTTGCTTGGGAACAGAGGTGAAAGGATGTCTTTCTAAAGCAAACACATGTAAGACTGTTTGTTCTCTTGAAGCAGACACAGGTGAAAGAATGTTTGGATATATCAGACATGTAAGAGGATGCTTGATGAAGGAGTATAAATATGACCTCACCTACAATGGGAAACAAGCACTGAGCATTGGTTTGATTGGCTCCACCTTCATATTCTTTGCTAAAGACACAAATGTATTGGTCACCTTACATAGTGTTGTTGAGCTCAACTTGTGATAACACCGTCATTGAGAGAAGAAACTCACCCAAGAACTGATTATGAGCTTCCTTCAGCAGCTTGCAGCTTCAGTGACCTCACCTCAGGCTGGTTGGCAAGCCTGGTGGTTTCTTCAGAACTGAATTACAGTTGCCAGTCTATGCCTGATGCTGTGTGCTGAAAGGCCTGGACTGTAGCTGCTGGTCTGTGCCTATTGTCTGTCTGCCTAGAGGACTGGTGTGTAACTGCTGAGCCGTGTTTGGTGTTTGTTGCAGGAATGAAGTGTTGCCCTAGAAGCTCACCCGCAAAGAACTCTTGCTGAACTTTTCACTACCTCTGCTGGGTGATAGGGCTAGAGAAGATGTTGAACCCTTATTAAAAGTAGGTTGTAAAATGTTACTCCTACACTATGCCTTGGCTGTTGAGCATGGGTTGAGAAGAGAAGGGTAAAGGACAATATCTTCAGATGGTACAGATGGCTATAATGCCTTCTACAACATGAGGTGATTTATATGCACACTGATGACGTCTGTACAGAAGCACTCTGGATAGATCTGGATTTCAATTAGGTGACATAAAGACTGGGGCATAGATGAGCTGTGTCTATGACTGTTCAAATTACTGAATTATGGGCAAGTCAAAGAATCGATACCTTCCTCAATAAAGAAACATAACACAATAAGCAAATTGTCCCCTGAGCAAATTCCTTACAGATCTGTGGAAAGTGGCTTCTTGAGGGAAATTATCAGAAATATGTGGTATTTTCAGTCCAGGTTTTTTTGATAAATGGTGTTTGAAAAAAGTCACTTAATTCAGTGTTTTCTACCAGAAGGAACAAAGAAGAAAAGAACTATTTCATAGCCACAAACAGTGTGCCATCCCATGGTGCTCAAGGGAAGGGTAGGTGCAGATATTCTGGAACTGAGGAGTCATACTGTTCCTCTGACTAGAACCAATAGCGGTTAAGCCCCTATAACCTTTCTTGCTCAGGATTTTCTAGCCTTGCTTACCACAGTTCTGATCTTACCCAGCTACACATAGTTCCATCAAAATCCTGTAACTCTGAAATCTTGTTATTTCTTTATTGAGTGGGGGGAGTCTTCAAAGTGTCTTCAATTATTAGTAGGTTAAAGGGAGATTTACAGCTGAAGTTTTTACCATGGTGGCCAGGCACCTGCCATCATGGCACCCAAGATAAGATGCCTTAGGCTCAGTTCAGGTTCTGGGCCTGTGGTGAGGGTATACTTGACGGTGGATGGAGGGTGTGCAGAAGAGCCTGTTCACCTCAGAGTGGCCAAGAAGCAGGAGAAGACATAGCCAAAGCTATCAGACTAGGTACCGTTCAAGACTTAGCACAGTGAGCCAGTTCCCTTCCTGCTGAAGTTCTAGAAAGTTCTAGAAAGCTCTTGATTTCAATACTCAGGCTTTGCCCAGACTACCATATGTAGGGGGATTTTCCCTAATTATTTGATTGGCTAATAAAAACGATAAGAAGCTAATTGCTATGAAGATAAGGAAGAAAGTTTTCTGAGTCTGAGAGAGGAAGATGAGGAAACAAGAGAAGAAGTTGTTTTTTTTCAGTGAGGCAGTGAAGAGAGAACGCTTGCAGAATGTAGTCGGGGGAGAGGTTAGACCCAGAGGAAGCCTCTACCACTGGAAGAGAATTCCAACACAGAACATCTGATGAGTTCAGGACAATAGATTCTGCACCCAGTCATTGGAACAACCATTGGCAGAGCCCACCTTTGGGAGGTGGTGATGAATGGTGGAATATGAACAGTAGCTCCAGGTGTTTTCAGGAGGGACACCTGTGCATTGACTTAGCAAAACCAGCCAAGAAATGGGAGGCAGTCACTGTCTCAGACTGTTGCAGAGGACAAGGAATAGACAGAGAGAAGAGGAACTTGGCTATGTTAGCCATGGGGGCTGGGTGAGACCACTGTCGCCCGCATTTAGCCAGAGTAAGTGTGGAATTAATTAAAATTACAAGCTCCCACCATACCCAAGACAAAACAGATGTTGAGGTTTTTGTCTTATACTGTGTACTATAATGCTAGGTGCAGGCCTCCAAGATGAGCGATTCTGCATGAAGACCCAAGAGACCTATGTAAGCTTGCCTCCAAGTTATTTCTGAATGGTAAATAAAAATACTAACAGCCAATAGTTGGGCAGAAGGAACATAGGCATGGTTTGGTGTTCCCAGGCTTGGAGGTTCAGAAGAGAGTCACAGGGGAGAAGAAGGTAGAGGAGGAGAAAGAAGCCGCCATGAGTAAGTCATGAACATGTGGCCCTGAGTGATAGCCTATTGGAGTTAAGAGTAGCTCAAATGAAACTTAATAAGTAATACCTCAGGATTATCAACAGGGAAGTAGATTCCATCAGCATAGAGGGGGTGTTTAAAAGGCTCACTGTAAATATAAATGGTTTGTGTGTCTTTTATCTGGAAACTAAATGGTCAAAGGCAGGGTAGAAACCCCAGGTTGATGTTTTAAGACATTTTTTTCACAGGAGAAATAAACACAAAGTCAGAAATTGACTCTAGAGGTTTCAAAACTCTACTTTAGCTCAGTGACATTGAGTCTGGAACATTCTAACACAGCAAATAAATTATAGGCTCAAAACTGTCCCCAGTATATGACCCAAAGTGAGAGGCATGTATCTTAAGACAGATTAAAGCAAAAAGTTGATTCATGTGTTTATCAGAAAATGAAATCAACCTAGTCGTTTGAAAGTTTTGGCCATTAAAAGAAAATACATCAGAAGATGGTTAGAAATACATGTTTTTGAAAAAGAATATTTTTTTACAGAATTTTGACAGTCTTCAGACACTTTGCCATGTTATAAGAATAAAATAGTAACAAAAATAAAGGTATTTATAAGAATCTAGTTCTATGAAGGATGGATCCTAGATTCAGAGTCAGAGGCCCCAAGGCTAAATACATAAGTAATGAACAATAAATAAATAAGTCGGAGACAGCACGGTGGAACGCAGTGTCACTGGATGGTTTGCCTCTGGCCCCTGTTTATGGAGTAGTCCAGTCTCAGACAACTATGATGCTCAGACTGACAGAATGGTACACATACAATAAACAAGATTGTTCCCTCCCCTCATGGCCCATCTTCCTCCTCCCAATTTTATTCACAAGTTAGCATTTGATACACATTTTTCCCATATGACCAATCTCTTCTTAGCTTATTTACCGTCTATTCATCCATACTAACAGTTCAATTAAGAAAGAGGAGTGAGATTTAGTATCAAGAAAGTACAGTCAAATGCACAAACATATTGGCTCCTATTTCTGAACTGATATTTCAGTTTCCAGAATGGCAGTCAATAAGAAAGTCAGCCAAGTCCAAGCATAAGGATTGTTACTCACTTCTAGGCCAGAGTTCTGTCTCCTACGACTGCATTTCATCTGTGATTTTAAGACACAAAATTGATAACCAAGGAAAGAGACCTTTAACATAAACTTCTCGTAGTCTTCTATCATCGTTACTGAGATATTAAGAAAGAGGAATTTCTTTAGTTATAAACAAGCAACAGAAACTGTAGTTTATAATAGTAAATTTTCTTGGGGCCAGACTAGTGGCTCATCAGGTATAGGTGCTTCCTGCCAAGCCAGTGACCTAAGTGTGTTCCCCAGGAATCACACAGTCAGAGGAGAAATTTGTTCTCTTAGAGTTGCCCTCTGACCTCTATATTCATTCAACACATACATGCCTTGCTCCACACTATCCACTACCCTACCACACACAAAGAAATAAATACATATATTTTTAAAATTCTGATAGACTTCCTAGTTCTCTTTGAACAATTAGCCTTTATCGGTGTTTATTTTAAATCCACAGGCAATTATTCCTCTTAAACCATCATTCAAACTCATGGAATAGCAACACGGAAAAATTCAGAAACAAAACTTTCAAGTCTGTATTTCTTCCTGTGTAAAGGGTTCATCGTTTTCTCAAGGTTCTCTCTTCCTGCCCTGAGAGCATTCTTTCTCAATTTATATCCCTGAGGCAATGGCTCTCAACCTGTGGGCCACAACTTCTGTGAGTATGTGGGGGGTAGAAGGACTCTTTCACAGGGCTCCCCTAAGATATTGGAAAACACAGATACTTACATTGCAATTCATGACAGTAGCAAAATTTCAGTTATGAAGTAGCAGTGGAAATAATAATATGCTTGGGTGGATCATTACAACATGGGGAACCGGGGGCTGTATTAGAAAGATTGAGAGCCACTACACTAAGGCTTTATTATACTTTGTTGTATGTAAAATCATTTATTCTTTAGCAGGTAAAAAGTACATTATTTTATATATACACAAAGGAAGTAAAAACCTATTCTTCTAAGCTTGAAGGGTTTTTTTTTTTTTTTCTTTTTTTGAAATGCAGTGTTGTGTGACAGAAGAACAGGCCACAGTGAAACAACTCTGGGTTAGATTTACCTGTTGTTTTCACAGAAGCTTGTACAACAGCATGAAATGCAGAAGCTGAGCCAAGTTCACAGTAGGCGACCACCAGAAAGCCAGCCTCCAATAAGCAAATTGCTAAAGCATGTCCTAAGAGCCAAAAGGACTCCGCCCATTCCATTCGCCCACAGACCTTTCAACCTTGCATTCTAATATATATGTATATATATATATATATATATATGTATATATATATATACATACATATGTGTGTATGTATATATATATATATATATGTATACATATATGTGTGTGTGTGTGTGTGTGTGTGTGTGGTGTGTGTGTGTGTGTGTGTGTGTGTGTGTATAATTGAATGTTCATGGGAATGTGAGCATGTGGAAATATACACATGACTGCAATTGCCCATAGAAGCCAGAAATAAAAGTTCTAAGTGCTTTAGAGCGAGTTACACACAGTAGTGATCCCCAATATGCTAGGAAGTAACGCAATGGCCACTGCAATAGCAGTAAATGCTGGTAACTTTTTAACCACTGAGCCATCTCTTCAGAGCTACCGCCTGCCCTGTATCTAAGAGTCTGCCTGTAACCTTTCACTATTTTTAAAGTCCAGGATCCTTCAGGTTTTGTGATATCTCAGTACATGCTCACAGAGTCTATGTTTTCATAAAAGGACACCAGGAAATAGACGACAGAGAAACTGTGTCAGGAGCCAGCCCTGGAACCCCTGCCAAGAGTGAGCCTCGGGAGCCTCTGCGGGACCGACAGGGATCCGTGTTCTATACTGATTTTATATACACATATACATGATTTTTATCCTAGGCCTTTCCCACTAACTGTGATCCTGAGTCCTATGCCTTCAAGGGGAACAGACAATCACTCAAAAGTCCAGTGCTTTTCTGCTTTGGCCCTATGCTAGAGGCAGTGAAAATTTAAATAAGTAAACAATTGTATAGGCAAAAAACAAAACATCCCACCGTCAGGACTCCATGATTATTGTTTTTACATGGCCTGACTCAAATCCTGTAAGCTAGTTTTACTCTCTAGGGAAGGAACCAGTCAAGTGCTCAGTAACTAAACAATAGTGCAGTTTACATCTTTTTATAAAATATGTGCCTGATGGTAAAATAAAACAACACTATGGATCTACCTTAGATACAAGTCTCACTAAATGATCTCTGAGGAGCATACTTCAGTGCACACTGCAATGTGAAGGCACCCAGCCTCAGGGTAGGAAGCTGTGTTGGGGAGAAGGAAATAAAACCTTGTGGTTTGTTCAAGTGACTGCAGATAACAACATGGGCTTCATCAGAAGCTGAAGATTCCCAGAGTCTAAGATGAAAGAAAGAACTCACATGATGCTCACTGTGTAAGGCTATGAAAGTCTCTGACATGGGAGCAGAGACAAACATCTCCTCCATTTCCATATATGAGTGGGCTGGTTGGTCTGTCTCATCCACCTGATGAGGGAACCTTTGCACATTAGCATCAGCTCCTTCTGGTCTGTGCAGCTTGTGTCTGGGCAGATTGAGGGTCATTAATAATAGCTGAATTGTTTTCATCTGCATGTAATGCAGTCTATGAAATAAAGAAGGGCTGAGCCTTTCAAAATATGAATTTTGAAAATCTAAGTCAGACTCAGCTTCTTCACAGGGTAAACTATTTCCTCATGCTTTTTGTTATTTCCTGTCTAGTTGGACTACTTTCATTGTGATAGACTTTCACTGTGACTTAATATAGGATTAGAAATTAAATGACAATACTTATTCAGATAAGATAATACTTTCAATATTAAGATAAAAAGTAATGGTTTCAAAAGGTAATAAAAGTTCAAAATTAAATAGTATGCACTATGTTAAGCTGAATTTGCCAATAAGGCTTAATATTAAAAATCACCTCAGTCAGGCATATTGCTTCACACGTGTGATCCTAGAACTTCAGGAGCTGAGGCAGATAGACCATGAGTTCTAGGCCAGCCAGAGCTGCATATCAAGATGTCAACTAAAGAGTCATCTGAAAAATACATTAAAATCCTTAACAACTTAAGTTATTGCAAAAAAAGTACATACTACTCAGACACACAACCAAGACACTGATTTGAAAATTTTTCTTTTCCTGTAAGAAATTTTAATTTTTTTCCTGTTTTACCAAATTAAATTAGATCCAACATTATGCAAGCCTTCTTGCCCATGCTCATAAGTAAATAATGTGATTTAAATTTGAGTCATGACTTGAGACTAACCATTCAGTGCACACATCTTTGTATTAATGTCTGAGGAGTTATTTGGCTGCTCTTGTCACTGTGAATTCATCTCAGTTCTCTCTGACTTAACTTGCAGCTTAGAGACCTAGATTATCCTCTGGGGAACACATCTGTCCACTCCTGTTGCAGTTAACATGGAAAAAGACCGTTTCCTAAATTCCAGACTCTCCTCACGCCATTGCATCACGTCATGACAGCACTTATATGTTAGTGAAGTGGCCTCCAATGTCTCCCATTAGCATTGCTTTCTGAGTTCATGATTTTTCTACCTCACCATATCTCAACCAATAAAGCCTACTGTTTCACATCAGGATATTAGGGCAGGGACCACAGGTAACATGAGTGGTTAGGACATAAGAGACTGAATCTACCATGCTTTGTTGAGTTTTTGTGACTCTGAGGGGGTGGGGAGTAGAGATCATGAAGACCCACAAGCAGATGTGTAGAGAGGTCTACACAGAACACACTGGGAGCCCTTTGCCAGACAGTGTCTGTACTCCATGAGTCATATTGACATTGTTTCAGATCCTCAGTTCAATCAGACTTTGAGCATTGAAACTAAACAAAACTAGCTATACTTAATATATACAAAACAAAGCAGAATCACACCCTTGCATAATATGAACCCACTTTTCCCAGATAATGAATGTGAAGAAACATACTTTGGGTATAGATTTTTGGTATGCAGTCCTTAGATTTTGGAAACCTTTTTAGTGATCCTTAGTTCTTGGGTTTTCAGTTTTGTCTGGTTGTCCGATGATGCAATCTTCTATTGCTTTAGACTTCCCACTGTCTCTACAATCCCAAATGTACATTCCCTTTTTCAGCGTCGATTGTAATGTTACCTAAGTATATCCAGTCACCCGAGGTCTTCTCTGACCAGACATTCTTCATTCAACTTCAGCAGACATACTAGTACCAATGCATGCCAAGATTTCTCTTAAAGGCCAGACAATACCAAGACAACTTTGCCCATCATGAGTCTGTAAATAAAATCTCAACTGCTATCAGAACAAGATCACACACACACACACACACACACACACAGAGAGAGAGAGAGAGAGAGAGAGAGAGAGAGAGAGAGAGAGAGAGAGAGAGAGAGAGAGAGAGAGGGAGAGAGAGGAGGGATAGGGGGAGACAGAAACAAGACTTGCTTTGAGAAGGAAGTAACTATACCTGAATTTACTTGTTTAGTTTTAGGATCTAAAACAATTTTGGTTTCAGTATTACATTCCCTAGCAAAGGGATAAATGCTTCTTCTTGTGTGCTGAAAAGAGCACAACTAATTATATTGCACTGAAGGCTTAATAATTTCTAGTATTAAGCTCTTTGAAAACTATCAGGACCACTGACATCCTTGAACATGTAAGACGTTTTTGGTCCAGGAAGGACATATGTTGGAAGCAAGGCCTGGTCACTGGCTCCACCAACAGAACATTCTTGAGGCCTGGAGATATTCACAGCTTCACAACTCTGAAGAGCAAAGAGACTTCATACCAGCATTAGAGAACATTGCTAACAAGCTCAGGGACTGGTGCCTACTGTTCTAATGACTGCCAGTGTCTGAGAACCAGGTTCATAGACAAAGACAGTTTAGAAACCATGTCACGGATAAGGTAGGAGAATCCAAAGTGTTTCTTTTCTATGTGCATGTTATTTTCATAGAACTTCGCACCAAGGCCTTGGTCCACCTTCAGTAAAATGTCCAAGACACAGAACCATATATTCATGGGGCAGGTTTGTGGCTTGGATGGTAAAGTGTGTGAACCCAGCTTCCTAGAAAGAAGCTGTGGCTACCAAGGCCAGTAGACTGTTTACAACATCTATGATTCTGCAGAGATGGAAGAGTCTAGAGCCAAAACATCATGGGTTGTTTTTAGCCCAATACAGAGCCATATAGTATAATTCTGCATGCAAACTAATGTCCTTGTGATGACTTTGTAAATCATTTGTAATATATAATAGACACTTAGGTTCCATCAGCTAAGAACGTCATCAGTTAACAACAGCTGAGACATACCTGCATATACATATACATGTGTATATTTAAATTAAAGTGAAATAAATTAAAGACCTTTGGAGGAGTGTCTTGATTTATTTAGCGAGTTTTCTGTATTTTATGGGAAACCCAGAGGCTCTATTCTGGTATTATTTATACTTCATTAAAGCTTGGTTTCTTTGTTTTGTCCAGTTGGCTAATTGAAGGCAGGGATGTAGTGAAGGGAAAGGGGCATTTCTAAGAGCTTGAAAGATTACCAGTACATCTTTATAGGAGGCAATGACAGAGAGAAGTCTTGCAATGCACAGAATTCCAGAATCCCAGCACTTCCATGCCTGATGCTTCTGACCTTAGTACATGAGTAGAGAATGAGACCAGAAGGAGCACAAAAGATGTGTGACATCACTATGACATCACTATGACGTCACGGCCAGTCACTTGTTTGATGATTTAAATAAAACTAATATTAAAGAATGCTGTGTCCCACCTCCAAGAGACATAAACCCCAACAGGAAAGCTGACACATTTCAAATCCAGAGGGAACAAGCATATAGATATCAAGATAATATTTGCAAAATTAGTGTTCCCAATAAAGCACAGGTTCAAATTTATTAGCAAATAGAATGTTATAGAGAAAATTAAGTTTAAACTGGGTTAAGGTTTGTTTTTTCAATTTGAGCAAGTTTGATTTTCTGTGTTTTTTTGTTTTTTTTTTTTTTTTTTTTTTTTTTTTTTTAGTTTTTAGTATTATGCCATTAACTTTTACAGAAAATAGTGGTACAGTATTGGAACAGTTTAACTTGGTATACAGCTAAGCCAAAGTCTATGCTAATTCATCACACAGATTTCATCGACAGCCCTGCATGTCTGCTTGGGTTTCTGTCTCTCCAGTGTAGGGTCTCCACGGTCACTCCACCACAGCCTCAGTGGGTTTGGTTACAATGCTAATTAAGAACATATGTCTTTTTCTTTGCAGCACTTGCTTTGTTCCTGTGCTGAGCCCACATGGACTGCCTCTGTGTCATCACCACTTTCTGCTTCTCTGACACCGCTTTTCTTACTGTGCCATAGTTTTCTTCTGTATGCACTGGACTGTGGTTTATTCAGACTAGAAGTACATATTTCTTTTTTTATTCATGCACATACTAATGAGTGTATCTCGGAGATGGTATGGGCTCACACAGCTGACAGGTGGGTAAACACAGATAAATAAACCCTCTCCTTTGTTTTAGTATTTCTGGGGGGAGTTTGTGTATGTAAAACAAATGGTTTTATGAAGGAAGTAATTGCAGTCCTCTTCTTTGTTTAGTGAAGAAAATCCAGCTAGAATTCAGGTAAAGCCCATAACACAAGCAATGTGCTTGAGACAGTTTAAGTTTTCAGTATATAACACCAGGTAAAACATGACTCAAACATAAGTTAAAAATGCTTAATATAATTTTTAAATTAAATTCAATAACTTATATGAACATCAAACAGCAATTTTACTATTGCCAATTAAATTAGGACTTTTTGTAGCTTGAAGATATTTTTAAATCATATTTTAACTTTATCATCATATAAAGCACACTTGGATCTAGATATAGTTTACTTGATCAATTCTTTAAAAGCAATTACCAACAAACATAGCAAAGCAATTAACAGTAAACTCAAAGGCCGTGCATCCTCAGCCAAGTTCTATCTACAATTATGGAGCTTAGATAAAATTAGGGGAAGAAATAGAAATGCTTATTTTCTGCCCTCACCTCTCCAGACTTTTCTAATCAGATGTCAGTTCTGAGCTTCCTATTTACCCAGCATTCCTGTGTTGGAGGATGTCAAGTGATTCTAAAATTAACATGAACAGTTTTTCCTGGCTTAATTTTACTTAAAGACTTCTCTACCTGAAACGTATTAGAACCTCAACGAAGTGTTTGCTGAACTTGATTGAACAGTCCAAATATTCAGAATGAAGCCATCTCTTTTGACAGAAGGCCTTGTTCAAGCAATTAGAAGAATATAAAGCCATAAGGTGACAGAAAACGATCTAAGCCTGCTGAAGTTAATTAGCTCCGGGGAATAATTTTGAAATAATAGGTACATTAGGTAGAGAAAATTAGAGTGAAATATCTCCTGTATGAAAATAAAGGGAGTGCAGCAAAAATGAAACAGAGGAAAACTGCCTTTTTGCCTCACTGCTGCTGCTCACAGGGGATGACAGGAGGCTCCTGTGTGCAGAGGGCAGGACAGGACCTCTGCAGGCCCCGAAGCTAGCTGGAACTTCAGCTGCTGTCCCAGCTCCAATTTTCAGATCTTCTTGTCTCCTTCTGTCTTGGTTTATTAACTATCTATTTGGAACCTTAAGTTTCAGACTCTGGCCAAGACAATTACTTCCCTGACTCACCTGTAAAAGCTACTGATTGTATTTCCAGACATGTTATCTGCTGGCTTGCTTTCGAAGAGTAAGTGCTTTGTAGCCAAGGCTAGCCTTAAAGTCTCTATGTGTCTGGCCAGTTTTGGACTTTTGAATCTCCTCACCCCACCCTCCAAACCACAAATAATAGGTGTATCTTACCATACCTGAACACTCAACTGATTTTCAAAAGAAAATTTTTATTTTAAACATGCTTAATCTATTAATGAAATGCCTTGCTATTGTATTTATTAACACACATTGAACTCAGACCTATCAGAATCCTGCCATCATGGGCCCATGGCCATTTTAAACTCATGGTGATCACTCTACTATTGATTTTTAATCCCATATTTCACTTGCCATCTGTAGCATTCATTTAAAGCAGTTTTTAAATGCTTGGCCCCTTCCTTAGCCAGTTATAAAATAGAAACAGTGCTACTCTCCATACAGAGAAGAATACACGCACCATGACATGTTCTCCTGACAATAGGACAGTGGAATCCTGCTACACGCTAAGGAGATTATGACTTACAAATTCAAGAGAGGGCAGGTGGGCAATAATTATCCCAGAGATCAAAGAGATGGCCTTACCTTTGCAAATCCATTCAACTCATAATGGCCATAGCATACAAAATTGATAAAACATATGGCATCAGCATCTTCAAAGGCTTTTCTAAATACTAAGCAATTAGCAAGATTGCACGTTCTGTGTGTGACTCCTGAACCCAATATTTTTTCTTATAAAATGATTGGGTTATGCAAATGAGTGTGTGTACAATTTTCATGGCTAGAGCCCAGTACTTGCAAAAATAGTTTCTATTGCTTGTTGTGAATAGCTGTAGTTACAGAAGCTGAAAGAATATCTAGAGAATTTACATGTGAAGATAATGTTTGCGTCATCTTCTCCTCCAGGACTAGGTCTTTTGAACAAGATATTTGCCGTCAGTTTTAACTAATTGAAACAATAAAAATCTTCTTCCTGAACTAAGTGATTATTGCCCTTGCTCCTGTCTGTCTTCTCCCAATCCCCCCTGCCTCTTAAGTTTCTCCAGAATCCCCTACTGTTTAAACACATTTCCCCTCAATGCCTTGGAGATAAATGTAACCTTTTGTAACTATATTAAAAATGACAATAGGCAAAATATGACTGATTATATAGATTGTGATTTGTTTTCCACATTTGTAAATACCAAAACCGATTTACAAATAAGCCTAAGATAAAAGGGTGCTACACTATCTCTAAATGCATTAAAGGTACATGTCAAACACATGAAAAATTGGAAAACAAATACCAACTTGAATATGTTAGGGAAAATGAGTCAAAATCTGCTTCTCCGCAGTCGTCCCATTATACAGCAGACCTCTCAGGTTTCAGACTGCTGTGGGGACACATAACAGAGTTACAGAAGGAGTCTAGTACCACACCTTCTTGGCTCTAGGTCTAAAGTGGCTGCACTCCTTGGAAGAGCTCCTTAATCTCTGATTTTCACTTTGATTGTTCCTAAAATCATGGGGTTAATTCTATTGTATTCTTATTTGACTGCATGTAACGTCTCCTCAGTAGGTTTCATGTTTATAATGCTTGGCAATTTGGTACATCAGAAAGTTCTGTGAGGCCTTGATGTGTCTGCTGATAAAGGGACCTGAATCTCCTGGTTCTGAATGAATGAGAGACACCTTTATTTTTACATTTCCAAAGTAGAATTAGAAATGTATTGATTGATACTTTATCTGTCAACACAAGGAAGCTGACTTTGCTAGTGATAGTACAGAATTTGTCTGGATTGTGGTAAGAATCTGAGAAGGCAAATTTTCCATCTCAGTTCTACCCACTGTTGGTCCAGCCTGAACCCTTCCCCAGCCCCGCATAAACTGGGAGGTAAATCAGCTGCCTGTCACTGAGGCCCTAAAGGACCCACGGTGATGAGGGCAGGAAGCTCATCAGTGTTGAGGGCAACAGCAGCTTGTCACCACATTACAAGATGAAGAAACAAATGTTCCCTTTGTTCGTTAGTAACATTCCCACTGATCTATGTCCTTAGATTATATTTACACTAGCATAGTAGCCAGTAATTTGTTTTTATCAATTCAGTTCCATTTCATTACACACAAAGTGTTTTACATATGAACTAATGGGATGTGAAAGTTAACTTTTGTTTTGAAGTCCATTTACACGTTCAGTTCTTTATTTGCTACTTGTATTTTCAATCAAAGGCAGATTTCTCTTGTGTCCAGGGGGATGCTCTGATTCAGGGCACATGGGTACTAAGTAGGGTCTTGCAGATCGTTCTCCATTCAGCAACTCTCTCTCCATTCAGACAGACCCCCTGTCCTGAAGCGCTGGCTGTGGAGCTTCCACCTCAGCATGTCCCATCTCTCTCAATTTCTAAGAGTCCCTGAAGGTCACAGCAGGGCAGTGCACTGTTAGTCCCCTGTATGCTCTGGGGAATGACTTCAAGTATAAATGAATGAGTAAAAAATGAGTGAAGGGATTAGATTAGATGAGAAGCAAATTCCTATGTACATGTCTTATCTGGAGCTGGAAAGACGGCTCATCAATCCCTGCTGCCCTTTCAGGGGGTCCATCTCAGTTCTCAGCAACCACATGGACGCTCACATCTCTAACTCCAGTTCAGGGTCTCGGTGAGCATTGCATGCACGTGGTGCACATGTGATAACACAGTACTGGAGTGCTCCTCGGGTCCTGTTTAGTACACTTGAGACTGGCATGGACAGTTGCTCTGTAATTCCCCTCAGAGCAGATTTTTCTCATAGGTTATTCTTACACCCATTCTGACTTCACCATCTTGCAAGGTCCTGATTATGAGGAAGAAATAGTTTGCGATTCACAGTTTAGCATTTGGGAAAAAAGAAAACAAAACTGCATGTGTTTCTATTCTTGTCCATCAGGCCAGCTTGCTTGGCCAGTGTCTGCTTTCTTGGGGGGTGAGTAAGGGCTTTCCCTAAGATGGATGAGCATTGCTTAGTTTGGCTACTCGTGCAGACAGAAGTCTCTTCCACTTCCCTCTTGATGCAAGTCCCTCTGTGTAGGTCCCATGCTGCTGACCTTGTAGCCACTCCGCTGTGTCCCACCTCAGCAGTGACACTGAGCCAGCTATAGAAAGTGCACATGTAACAGAGAACTCCATGAATCATGTTTCATCTGTGCTTTCCTGGGTATTCCTGACTTCCTGGGATATACCCCCACACACTCTCAGCCCAAAGAACTCAAATTCACATTTCCCAGAATGCCCCTTTCATCAAAGCTGGGCTCTCACAGAAGCACTTTTGTGGTAGGTGACACTTCTCTGTGAGGTCTGGTTTCACAGGAGGAGGTGCTGAAGGCAGCCTAGACTCTGGAACTGAAGCTCTTCTCACCAGCACAGCCTCATGGATTCAGCCCCTATGACAACTGCTTGGCATCAAGTTAAAGAATTAGTCTCTAAAACCAAACCAGTAAGACTTCAAACACACTGATCTTAGAGGAGCATTGCAGCTGCAGGCTTGGCTCTGTCCAGCTTGGTTCAAGTGGGAACTCTATAATTCTGACACTATACTGGTGACCGGGTATGACTTTCAGCATGTCTTATGGGTTTGTTACTAGGTTTGTAGCTGTTTCATGTAAGGTGAGTTCCACCCCTCCCTCAATAACAGTCTTTTTTATAACTCTTGAACAAATCAGTGTGTATTTTAAATTACATATATAATTATTTTGTGTTTTGTTGCCTAATTCTTTTCCTTGAAGTTCATGAAAAGGATTAAAATATTTAGATTGTTTCCTTTAATTCTTTCCTGTACCTCAGTGGGGGGAATTAACCTAAGAACCCTTAACGGGACTGTATGTGTAATATTAAAAACAGAACATCTCATTTCCTTTTTATTTTTACTGTGGGGATTGTGAACACCAGAGGTTCTAATGAAGACTTAGCTTTCCCCACAGCACAGAGTGAAAAAAGGCAGATTGGAAGCAGAAGGGAGCTTGTCCTTAGATTTGTCTCAAGATCTGCACCAGAGCTGTGCCCTCCCTGGGTGTCAGCTTTCTCTTAGTTTTGTCCTCACCAGGAGGTAGTGAGCTAGGACATCAAAGCCTAGAGACCAGTGTCTTCCTCCAACCCCAAGTTCTCAGTGTCCTCATCTGGTCTGCAGATGTGGGATAAGGAGGAAGCATGGATGAAGCCAAATGGCAGATTATAATGCAGGATCAAGTCCAGAACATGGTCTTTCACAGCAACACTGCCGTTGTGGGTTGTGTGAGTCTGTGAGCCAGGGGACAAAATCAGGATGAATGTATCTTCAAAAAGGTTGTTTATCTTCCATGGCTGGGCAGCCACCATGGCTGCTGCACCCTACAGAAGCTGAAACAATGGGGCTGCTCAGCAGAGCAACCCCAGCCTGATGTGAGCGGGGAGGACATGGGGAGCTAAGGGTCTTCAGCCCCGATTGGAGACCTGAAGAAGCTGGACTATGAGGAAAGTGAGGGAGCATGGCAGCAGATGAGCCGCCAGGCAGAAACACGGTGTGGGGGCCTTTTCTTCACTTTGATTTATCTAGACTTGCATTGTGACCTCCTCCACTTCAAGGAATCTGACCAAGAAAATTCTTAACAAGCGTATCCGCGGTTTGCCTTTCAGTCTATCGCAGATCCACTCAGACTAAGAACCATACAGAAGCTCCACTTTTCTCTTTAACTGCCCTTGTCATTCCTTACTGCTTGTTTGCTTCTGTCCTCCCTCCCACACACATTCCCTCCCTCTCTCCTCCCAGTGCAACTTTGTAGGGCAAGCTGGCTTCAAAATCTTGGCAATCCTCCTGCCTCAGCAAACAAAAGGTGGCATTACAAGTATATACTCCCACACACAGCCACAAGTCCATCTTTTATCCCCTTTTCTGTGGACTCACAGAGTCTCAAAGTTTTGTTTGTTTGTTTCTCAGTTGGAATCAAACTTCATTTTCTATGACAAGCTGTTACATATCAGATCTTCTTTCAAGTCAAATGTTATTTCTGGAGTTTAAGAACTAACAAATTTAGGCAGGTGTTCATTACAATTCAACATCATACATATTTTTATAGCTTAAATGACAGTGTACTGGACCAAGTAAAACAATGGCCTTCTCTATTTGATTTTTAATCTCAATCAGAATCTTCCACTTTAGTTTAAAGCAGATTGAAAATTGTCATGAATATTTATTCAACAAACATGCCTCAATAATTGTGAAATAAGAACTAATGCATTCATATAGTACAATGCTAAAACATAAGTTAGATTTTTACTAATAGGTGCTCTATATACATAAAACAATCTGCGCAGAGAACATGAGGAAGACAAGGGAATGTTGCTACTACACTTGAAATCTTTGTTTCTTTGTGTTCCTCTCCAAGACAGTACACCTTAAGTATTTTAGATTTTTTCATGACTTGGTCAGAAAGTCAGGTTTGAGGAATTCATCTTGTTAGTCCTCTGACAAAGTAATTGGCTGGAAAAATTTTAATAAAATTTTCATAAAGTTCATATTCATGAAGTGGCAAAATTGCTTTTAGGAAATTACTATATTAATAATTTACATCCTTGTCAATAGAATTTCATAGATAACCGTAGCTCTCCACCTCTAAGACTCGCAGCTACCATGACTGATATACACACAGTTCAATACACTGAGGCACATTGAAATCTGCATCCTGATTGCTCACTTAAGACAGCTCCTTGTTTAATTAGAGATTTATCATCCTAACTAGCCATACCACTGCTCTGAATTAGTTTTACAGGGTTTGTGGAATTAAAGATGGTAAAAATTGATGAACACTGGCTGCATCTCCCCCAAAGGGTACAAACTTTTATTATATTTCAGACACAAAACACAATTAGCCTGTAACATAACTCTGTTAATCTCCTTGAGTTGGGTTTATGTATTCCTGCTTGTGTTGAAATTTTTAATGAAAGATCTATGGCTTTCACAGGCAATTTTAAGAACCTCTTCACTCATACCCCTGCCCTTGTTTGAAGGAGGTAATGCAATAAAATCCTGGATTAGAGAAAACTTTCAAAATCCAGGATAAGTCAAACTGTGGCATTCAACTGAAGAGACGTATTCAGTTTGCAACTGCATCAGCAACAAACGTCAACATACATAACTAAGCAAGACCAAGGAGTTCTGTTATGTTCTTTTCTGTAGACTGCATATCATTATGGAGCTGGACTTAGGAAGACACCAGATTCACTTCCTTCATTAGAATGTCTTTGGGGATTATAGAACTGTCCCAGCCCTCCCTCCAACTACAGATTAAATGCGGCTTTGACCATAAAACATCACTGCCCACTCACGAACTGTCTCTTCTTTCTTTATCATTTTAATCTTTTTTCCTGTGTGTCTATGCACCTACCTGTCTACCTATGTTTTTAAATTTTACTTGGCGTTTTGTTTTGCTTGTTCTTTGAGTCAGGGACGTTACATGTCCTGGTTTCTCCTGTTACCATTGCCCTGAGCTGGAATAACACACATTTTATCATGCAGCCTTTTTAAAAAAATGCATTTGAAGACTGAACTCAGTGCCTCATGCTTGTCAGACCAGCACTTTATGGACTGAGCATTTCTCTGATCCTTTAACTCTGTATTTCTGTTGTACTGGGGTTGTGTTAAGCCAAGAAGAATCTACCCAAAGAAGTGGTTGAAGTTACCTGTGCATCCTCAGTCAGGGTGGAGTGTCATAGACATCCTTCTACCTAGAACTGCTGGAATGTGTCATGAGAATTCAAGTTTTATTTATTTATTTATTTATTTATTTAAGCAAGGACTTAAATCAAAAGGCAGCAAGAGAAACATCTTCTCTTCCCACACTAAATTAGAGATTTCAAAGTTGGTTTCTCTGGTCCAGAGCTGCCTAAAATATAGGAACAAAAATGGAATTGTATAACCTCTCTCTGACTTAACAGCCTCATTATAGTATATATATAATTAGTAATGATAAAGCTCCACTACAAGCAGAGTACAAACATTTAATAAAATGAAATGAGAAACTGCCTCAAAATTGCATTTAAATAGATTGGTTTTGCATATTCGATGGAGTTTTTTTTTTTTTTTTTTTTTTTTTTTTTTCCCTGAAATGCCAATATTAAACAAAGAACCATTATGGCTTATCCTGATATACATTACTCTTTCCACATACCTTATAGTTAAATCCTCACTCATGGGCAGGTTAGACCTCCAGCATGATATATAACACATAAAGATTCACTGAACAAAAGTTGTATATTATTAAATAGGTAGAATTTAGCCAATGCAGTGCATGGAAAATAGTAACTCAAGAAGCAGCCACAAACCACTGAGTGATCAGGTCCAAACCTAGTGTTTATACCACCACTGTAAGGCTCACAGAGAGCACAGAGAGTATGAGCTACAGGACAGGGAGAAGGGCTGTGAAAGGCTGTCTCCTGGGCAATGAAGGCAGGGACTTGGAAGCTGCAGGTGTTAGCATAAAGCTAGGCTCATCAACAGTCAGGCATGGATGGGTCAGAGCTTCCAGGGCCCTTTCCCTATTTTAAGTACTAGCTACTGATAGAACCTGCAGCAGGGACCTCCATTATCTGTACCCACTGAGGGACTCACCAGGCTTCAATGGATAAGTCTAGATCTTTGGTCACACTGATGATCCTGATCAAACTCAGTGAGTCTCAAAAGCTATCGAAGCCATGAATATGGGGGAGTAATTGTGGGGAGAAGATGGGGAGAAAGAGAAGTTTGAAACAGAGGGCATGTGGCTTGTGTGTGAAACCAGCAAAGGACAAACTTGGTAACAGCTCAAAACAGTCTCAGGAAGTTTGGTCTCAACAAGTACCCTCCATTTTATTTTCAGTGCTATTGTTGAAGTTCTTTCCTGCTGTTGATTCTTCCTGTGGTACAGTCAAGATGCATTGCCCCACAAAAGCAGATGCTGCATAATTGAATCCTGGCATCTTGTCCTCCTTTGGCAGTTTGCATTAGGATTTTATCCTGGAGACCTTTGTCCTCAGTCTCCTCTCAACCTAACCAAAAATGTCCTTTTCCAGGGTTTCCAGTGAGTACCCAATCAGCTTCACTCCCTGATTCAGAATCAAAGTCCCAGTTATTGTGTGTTGTTGAAGATTTTCCAAATGATTCCTGAAACTTGCCTCCTGAATGGTCACTCTAATGGAGACACACTGTGTGCATAAGGGGTTGTTCAACCACGGATTTGTTTCTCTCAATCTTCAGTAAGTCTGAGAAGCATTTTTTTTCTGCAGGCTGCAAACCTTTTTGGAGGGCATCTGTTCTATAAAGACTTTTAAAACATTCCAGCCATAATTTATCACACCATATTCTGCAATGCCATAACACACTCTAGACTCTTTGATGCACATAGTAGCTACAACCTGTAGTGCTAGCAAGACTTACTAGGTTTTACATTGTATGCATTTGTGTCTGGCTCTCTTAGGATCCTGAAAGGAATACATTCATTTGATTTTAAACCCCCAGCTTGCAGAGAACTATGAGGAAACAGAATTAGTTCAATAAATGCAAACAGAGCATGAAATAAACTTGCTAGAGAGAACTTCTGGGACTAAGTCCCCAGACATGTGTTCTCTCCAGTATTCTCTCATTCCAATCACTGGGGCAGGCAAGCTTGACTCGGGTCTCCTCAGCCACTCATTGGGAAGTTTGAAAGTGAACTCAAATTTGCTGATTCTCCCACATCCAGAGAGGGGCCAAGAAGGGGTGTCACCGAGGTGATATGTGCCTGTGAGATTCTTTTTCTTTATGTAGTTTTTTTATGTTGTCCTTTTAAAGATTGCAGACATCACTCACAGATCAGAATACAGTACTTGTTTTTAAATAAATAAATAAATAAATAAATAAATAAATAAATAAATAAATAAAATGCATTTGTTCTTAGATCACTCACACTGCATTGGTAGAAATTGTTTTATAAGATCGATTTGTACAATTTGAAAATAAATAGCTTCCATTGCTGTTTTCTTATCCCAGACTCTGTTTAACATACATATTCTCTAATCCTCTAAATTTCTTGTAGGATAGATGAGGATTATATGCTCAAATAGCTTTGTAGAAAGACAAATAACTATGTCAGACCCACAATCTGATCACAAATTTTACTTATTTTTAATTTTTTTTAAACTTTCCAAACATTCTGAAACTAAAGCACGGTATCTGTTATGGAGTTAACTGTGTATACTTAAAATATAGATTAAAAATTGAGCTTATATGAACGTATCTTAAAAGTCTGGGGAATGTCTCAGTCAGGAAAAGTGGTGCCTTGTACATCTGAACCCCAGAACCCTATTTGGACACAGTGGCAGACATTTGTAACCCAAGTTCTGGCAAAGCAGAGACAGGTGGGTCCCTGGGCTGTACGGTCCAGGAAGATGAATGTGGTGAGTTCCAGGCCTATGAAAAATCCTGACAGTGTCTTAGAAATGGTAGGTGGGGTTGATCCCTGCTCTCCTCGTATATGTGCAAATATGTACATGTGCATACACATGAACATGTGGGCACAAAAACCAGCATATACCATCTCAAAGAGAAATCCAGGCCTGACACACCCTGTACATGTGCACACAAAACCAGCATATACCATCTCAAAGAGAAATCCAGGCCTGACACACCCTGTACATGTGCACACAAAACCAGCATACACCATCTCAAAGAGAAATCCAGGACTGACACACCCTGTATGTCACTGTGCATTTTCCCTCCACTGCACTTCAGTCTGCAGTGTTCTTCCTAAGACTTAATTCTCACAGACTCCCCCTCTAAGATGGAGCCTGCAGAGTGTGATCTTTAATGTAGTTTTGACAGCTACTGCACTATAAAGTAAGCCTTGGAGATGAGATGGCTTATGGGCTCAATTGCAGCTTAAAGAACAATCCAAGAGGCACATTTTTATACATTTCCCTATATTGGAACAAAAAGACATACCTGTAAGGTTTATAAAGGTATATACATACGTGTGTGTGTGTGTGTGTGTGTGTGTGTGTGTGTAAGAAAGAAAGAATCATTCTTCCTGCATTTTTCTTACTCCCAGGGGTACCAGGGTACCAGCTAGAAGAGCAGAGCTGGTACCAGGTGAGTATAGACTGAGGAATAATTTCGGTTCTGTTACTTATTCTGTGGAGAGAAAGGTTTATCAAAAGTCACAAAACCATTCCAGGTTCGCAAGAATGGTTTTACAGTACCTCACTTTCTTCTGCTCTTAAAAAGAAGCCTTCCAAATACTGAAACCAGACATTTACCCAGAGAAAAGAACCCTCCAGTCCTTTCTCCAGACATGTAGAGCAAGCAAGGGTACTTTACTTTATCGACAGTGTCTGAACAAACCTTTCATCGTTCAGACAGCTTGGATCACACCACAGTGGGCTGGAAATGAGCCCCCATGGCGCCCTTTAAACTGAACCACTTTTTTTATCATTTATGTCAAAACATGGTCACTTCTGTCAGTGTAGCATGGAAAGTATTTAGTTTAAATGTCCTTCCAGGTACACTTTAAAGAGGCTCTATATTGCCACAAGATGGGTTTTACAAAAACAGTAGACACCAAACTCCAGAATAAGAATTAGGACGATATTTTTCTGCTTGAAACTGAACCTAATGCCTGATATTTGGATTATTGTCTAAATATTCCAAAGTAGTTTTGGTATTTTTCCACCTTGTCTGGTTCCCACAGCATAGTTGAGATACTGAAAGAAAAGGTGAGTCCTGTTTCCATTCAGCAGAAGAGTGTGCAAGATCTGGCCTGAACTCAGGGCATTTGTTGGTACCGCTGACTCTGATTACATCATTGCTGTTGTTGCTGCTCTATATTCATATCAAACATTATATATATATATATATATATATATATATATATATATAGGTACATATATATATGTGTGTGTGTATATGTATGTTTATACATATATATATATAGAGAGAGAGAGTGTGTGTACACCATGTATATATGTAATATAAGCACACATATAAAAATTACCATTATTTACTAGACTTCTTCCACATGAACTCATAATAATTATGACAGCTTACAGAAGACCTGTACAAGCCAACAGTAGACCAACTGACAACATGGAGTAGGCTTAATATCCTATTGTAACCATTAGATACTGGATACTGGTAGATGCTGGTAGAAGAAAGTATGGTGTTTGCTTGTTTGCTTGTTTGTTTTTTATGTGTCTTTGTCTGTCCAGCAGAAGACCACAAATCTAAGAATATTTGAGGAATACCAAAAAAAAAAAAAAAATCAAACAAAAACAAAAAGAACAAACAAACAAAAAAACTAGCAAAATTAATTTAAGAATTAATCTGAGTATGTCTGTAACTATGTAGAATAAATAGAAACACTCAAATAACAACAACAACAATAGTAATAATAATAATATATATCAAGGAACTCATTTATTACCAGGAGACTTCTGGGTTGTAAACTACTTTCTACAGCTTGATTTTATCTGGTTAACACATAAAAATGAGAAAGTACAGAGTCAGCCAATTTTCCCAAGATCTCTCAGCCAATCTAATGGATTAACCAGTTAGTGATGGATCAGGAATACAAACTGAGACTCCTTTTACTTGATCCATGTGTTGTCCTTGCTACTGTTGACTTTAACAACTTCCATATACAGGGACATTGGGAAAACTGAACTTTCTATAAACTCTAAATTTCTCATTTATTCCCCCAAGTCCTGGCAGGATACACAATCACCAAGCCTGCTGTGGGTTGACCTTTCCCAGAGTGTCCTCAGAGGTTTTCTGAAAGCACAGCTTTTGAACAGGGTCATAACATCAGGAATAGTGTTTCAGACAGAAACAAAGAACCTTCTTGAAGAAGCTAAATCATGGCCAGAGGTAGACTTTGCCTTTTTGATAAATGAGAGAAATGGTAAGTAATAATTGACTGTTCTGGGGTGAGTTAGATTCTTCCACAATAGATGCTGAAACCCTAATCTTCTCTGGGTCTGCAGTGCACATACAGACTTTGAGAAAGTGAGGTTAAATGGCAGAATGTGGGGCTGTGATCCAATAAGTCTGCAACCAGGAAAACACCAGAGCAGAAGAGGAAGGGCCTGCTGAGAACACATTGATAGCACAACCACTCCCAGCCACGCAGAGACATCTCCAGAGATGCTTGTCTTGCTACCATGAAAATCTTCAGCCCAGGCCTCTGACAGATGGGCTCATAGCTGTGGAAGATCTGACCAGTGTCTGCTAAATTCATTCAAGAGATGAAGACCTATGGAATCCCTTTAAATTTTTATATCTACCTATGTTCAATTATAGCCACCAAGATGTAAGTCTGCTTTCCCTGGATCCATCTTGATTTCTCTCAATCTCTTTTCCTACTGTGTTTTCCTCTCTTTTCTCCATTTATTTCTTCACTGTCCAATGATGTATAACCTTAATAACAAATGACATGTGTATATATGAATTATGTAAATGTGTTTATATATTATGAAGTATATATGCATTGTATGCATCATAATATATGTGATATGTGAGTTATAATGTGTGTATAATATATGTGTTTGTATTTCTGTATTTTTGCAAGTATGTATGTTTATTACAGGGAGAGATGTATAGAAGGAATGATTAAAGGCAGATACAAAACAGGTAAGGAACTCTAGAGCACATGAGAATATGCTTTTAGATTCTTCATTAGGCTCATCTAGTGCTGGGTGATTGGCAGCTCCTTCATGAAGCAGCAAATGCTTCTTTGTGAACTGAAGGAACTTGGGGCAAAAGTATTGCCAGTTCCTACAAACACAAGAAAGATCACCTTGATCTATAAAAAACAACTTGGGCACATTTTTAATTTTAAGATCCTGGCTCATCTCAGGAGCTGTTGATGTTCAGAAATACACAGCATATCCAAGATTTAAATTTTGTTGTGCTCTAACAGTGTCTTGATTTGCTCAATCCTCATGCCCTTAATGAGGGTGCAGCTCAAACTGGTTTGTAAAAAAGTTCACGGTGTGAATTACATTTAGATTCAGTGCAAAGATGAGATCCATCTCACCTAAAACAATATTTTAACAGCATGACCATTTCCTACCACATTAAAAAAAGGCTTTCTTAGATGTCAACCCCAATTTTAGAAATTGCAACTTAGTCAACTGATAAAACTTTGAGAATAAAGTGCCATAATTTACAGCCGATTTACTAGCTGCCGATCCTGTCTGAACTAAGGTTTTACACCCAGTGATTTTTTTCCTCATCTGAGCTCTAGCTTGTCAATGTGTTGTCCATCATAACAAGAAACATATTCAGTGATGCACAGTAATATCAGGTTGGTGTATTTGAATAGACTTCGCATGAGGAGAAAATGTTCTTAAATTGTTTCATTTCCATAGAACAGTTAACTCATGTTTGCTCTCTACCACAGAAAGAAATAACTGATAAGTACTTTGAAATTTTGATGAGTTGGATATAATTGCAATGAGTAATTATATTATTCTCAAGATTACTTCATCAGAAGATGTTTTATGCACACATCTTCACAGGAATGAGCCGCAGCATGGCTTCTTCTTCATGTCTTATGGTGAAAATCGTGACATTTGGCTGTAAATGGGTGATGAAGAGTTTGTAAAAGGTGCACAATTCAAAGGAAATGAGCCTTCACAGGAGGATCATCTCTTGCAGTTACTTTAAAAGCATAATTAGAGGCTCACTGACTATTTTTCAGTGTGCTGTGCCATGTGGATGGATAGATAGGTGGTAGCCTAGAAAATGTGGTAATGCTAATCATGCATGACAACATAACTGTTTCAATCAGATGTTTTTTTAAGTGAGCAGGGAGAAGGTGTGAGCAGGGAGAAGGTGTGAGCAGGGAGAAGGTGTGAGCAGGGAGAAGGTGTGAGCAGGGAGAAGGTGTGAGCAAGGAGAAGGTGTGAGCAGGGAGAAGGTGTGAGCAAGGAGAAGGTGTGAGCAAGGAGAAGGTATGAGCAAGGAGAAGGTGTGAGCGAGGAGAAGGTGTGAGCAGGGAGAGGGTGTGATCAGGGAGAAGGTATGAGCAAGGAGAAGGTGTGAGCAGGGAGAGGGTGTGAGCAGGAAGAAGGTGTGAGCAGGGAGAAGGTGTGAGCAGGGAGAAGGTGTGAGCAGGGAGAAGGTGTGAGCAGGGAGAAGGTGTGAGCAGGGAGAAGGTGTGAGCAGGGAGAAGGTATGAGCAGGGAGAAGGTGTGAGCAGGGAGAAGGTGTGAGCAGGGAAAAGGTGTGAGCAGGGAGAAGGTGTGAGCAGGGAGAAGGTGTGATCAGGGAGAAGATGTGATCAGGGAGAAGGTGTGATCAGGGAGAAGGTGTGAGCAGGGAAGTGTGAACCGGAAAGTATGAGAAGAACCTCCTCTGCCAGGGTGGTGCCAGTGTGAGGCACTTCACTGGAACTGATCAGTACTGATAGACATGTACTAACAATGATAAGGTCATTTTCCTAAACAACTCATCTCCAAATGTCAGCTTGAAAGTATCATTTCTGGGAGGAAGGTGAATAAGAGAGAGCAAGGGAGAGAGAGGGAGGGAGAGGGAGGGAGGAAGGAAAGAGGGAGACAGAGAATGAATTTGTTCATGAATACACAGAGACAGGCCATGGAATAAATATGGAAGTCACAGGACAACATGTGGGACACAGCTCTATTTGTCCACAATATAGGTCCCAGGGACTGAACTCAGGTGTGTAGACTTTGAAGCTCATGTTTTTACCCAGTGAGCTATCTTACTGGTCCTAATTTGGAGTTACTCTGACTCACTGACTTCTGGTATATATTGGCACTTGAATTTATTCATTCCAAGGGTGAACCATCTAAGGTCTATTATCAGAATTACATCATTTAACAATCAAAGCTTAAATATATATTAAATAAACAATTGTTTGTTTAATATTTTGAAATAATCATTTTGCTTAGAAAAGCTATCATATTTTCTAACAAAGAAAGCTGAATATTTTAACCAACAATTATATGGTTAACCTAACTAATTCCCTTGAATCATGTATTGTTGAAAGGCATAGTATATCTGTTTGCAAGGAGGAGAAATATTAATCAAGGAATTTTATATGGTGCTGGACAAACCATCCACCTAATGACTCTCCTAATGGAACATGCCTCAAGCCTGCACCCACCTCCCTTTCTGACACCATTGTTCCCTCTGTATTGGGAAGCCTTTCCCAGCACTCGTCAAAGGGAAGTCCTGGAGCCAAGGGAAGTGGTGTCTGGTTACCATGAACTATTCCAGGTTATCTGAGCCCATGGGAATAACACTGACGTTGTTGTAGATCAGACCTTTGAATACTTACAGACATATATGTGGGAATACATGTACAGAATTTACAGACATAGGTGTGGGAATACATGTATAGAACGATTTGATCACCCTATAATCACACATGTATCTTTCCATACATACCTCAGCAGTTCTGAAAGACTATCCTCTCTCTGGATAGGTTTTTAAAACCTAGAATATTCAAGCACCTTTCTTTTTAGGTTTTGGCCCATTCAGTATAGTTTTATAATTTTTCATGACTATATGTAATTTTTGGAAGTAATGTGATTTATTTACTTTATAATCTATATTCCATAATAATTAAAGCTGAATCTCATGATATAATTTTAATATTTTTTCATTCCATGGAGAAATACTGAGTTTTCAAAATGCACACTACTAAAATTCATAAAATTTAGAAAGCTGATTTTCAACTTATGGATTTTTCCCTAGTACATATATATATGTGTATATATACAGGAAAATAGATTGCATTAATTAAGTTGGCTTTCTGAGGTCTCAAATAACGTCTGTAATTATCACTTTATATTTTCCTTGCACTGACAAAATTGAAATCTCATTCCTGACAGCTGCTGCTTAAGCCTGTTCTCAGTTTTCCCCACAGGGTCACAGGACACTCATTCTAAGCTCTGTCAATATTAGCAATCCATAGTGACCTACTCAAGTGTTTTTCTGTTTTAACACTTCAATTTCCTGTGCTTTGATTTTATTGTTCTATAAGATGGAAATATATAATGTGATTAAAAAAAAAGAAATACTTCATTGCAAGTAATCAAATATACAGGCTCTAACTCTGAGAGCTAAATGTTGAGTTTGGAACATTAAAACCTAAGGTAGTTTTATTAAATTTATGCCATTGTGAAGTGAAAAGCAGACTAATGCTAGATGTGAACACAGTGTTGGCATTCATGGAATGATCCAAGAAAAAAAATAAGGAAAGTATCACATATCACAAGCATGAGCACTGCAGGATGGCCATATTGTTCAGCCGTTTTCAGTCTGGAGAAGGTACTGCATACAAAGCACATGATTTGATAGGATGGTGAGTGGCATATTAAAAATGAACATATATCTTCTCCAGAAGATGAAGAAGGCAGAGTTCTGTCAGGTCCTGACCAGCCTAGTCTACACTGTAAAGTCCGGGCCTACAACAGCTAAATGTTGATTTAGGAGTACACGTTTGGGAGTTAAGAACATTTAGGTTGCTACTGCAACCTTATTTATAATAGATTTTTAAAAATAAGAATTAATATATTTCAAAACGTAATATCATGTTTATTTATTTGTAAGCATCTTGATATTTTTGTAAAAATATGTGTAAAAATCATGATATCTTCATAAATATAGTATCTTTCCTCATTCTCTACAAACTCACCCACCCATCCTGTGTTTTCTAAAAAGTAACTGTAGATACTCAATTTCTCTGTTACGAGTTGTTGATGTAACATAGATTATTAAGTGGGAAGTAGCGTTTTAAGCAGTTGAGAGGACCATCAACAGATGGAAGACGTAACACATAAACAGGCCCACATTGTCATCGAGATGAGAAGTGACCCCAGACGGAACAGCTATGAACAGTTATCACTTCATTCTTCTTTTATGATACAAGTACTTAACTCCAGAATTTTGGTAGTAAGAAAAATATATGCACTTCATGTATGTGAGTACCACTTTAAATTTGACTGAAGGAAATTATGAAGAATTAAAACATATAGGTAAAAAAAAATGAACTAGTGGTCATCTAGAGGACATCAATGGAAAACTATGGGTATTTTTAAAGACATGGAGGGAAGAGGTAAAAATTGAGGAGTAAGAGGAAGATAGAAGAGAGAGGGTGAGGAGCAGTAATATTTAATCAGATAATGATCTTTCCGAATTTCTATACTTTCCAGTTCTAAGTAGCAGCTCAGAACTGTCACCATGGAAATGCAGCACAAAGATAGCTTGGGAATAGAAGATGGAGCACAAAGTGGATTTGTTAAGGAAAAAACCTAGAAAGGGAAACAAAAGACTACTAGAAAGGGTAATCCTCAAGAAGAAAGCACATGAACTCAAACGGTACTTAATGGTACTCATGTTTTGTGTCTGTCTTGTTTTAGTGAAAATACTAAAAGACTCCACATTCTGATTCAACTGATACAGGGGTAAAGGGAACACAACACACACAAACACTGAGATTTTATTCAGCCACAAGGAAAAATGAATGTAAGATGTGCTGAAAATGAACCGAGGAGCAGTCTTTCCACATTAGCTGTCTTTAGTAGAAGTTTGAGTGTCTCACAAAGGCTCCTGACCTGAGACTGGCCTCATGGTGGTCCTGTAAAGAAGCCCTTCAGGAGGGGAGGAGCAGGCTTTGGGCAAGTGACATTCCTTTCTCCTGCTTTCTCTGGTCCTGATGTGAGCCTGTCTCCTGTCCTCTACTCATTGCTGGCCATGCCTCTAACCAAGAGCAGAACCTCATCGGGGACTGAAGTCTCCAGAGATGAATGCTAAGGAAACCTTTCTTTCTTGTAAATTTCTTGTCTTAAGTTTATCAATACAGTAATATAAAGTTTTGTGGATAAGCTGAAGGTATGACTTAAATGTTCATTATTTGAGATATGTGTGGTTAAATCTCATGAAACTGATTAAAAGACAATAACAACCAAATTTGTTAATTATTGCTTCATTATTGACTCTCTTAGGATATTTTTATTTTTATTCCACTCTATGACTTGCAACTATCCAGGGCCTCATAAATGGTAGGATAAGCTACTCTTACAATTACTTGTAATTTTATAATTACATCTTTCCCTTCTTCCCTTTCCTCATCTAAACCCTCCAGACATGCCCCTTTGCTCTCCTTCAAATTCATGCACTTTTTCTCAATTAGTATTATTACATGCATATATGTTTGTGTGTCTGTGTGTTTGTGCACACACACACATGTGACATATCTAAATGAAACCTACTCAGGCTATATAATGTGAGTTTCCTTATATGTTTTCAGAGAGAACCATTTGATCAGAGAGATAATCATTGGTGTGTCCTTCCATGAGGAAAACTATTACTCTCACTCCCAGTGTCTCTCAGTTGTCTATAGTTCTTTGTGTGAGGCTGAGGTCTCATAGGCTTTCTTCTGTCCACCGTGGCACCTCTATAGGTGTCACCTACTTATCATTTCCATGGGTATAATCCACATTGACATGTCTACAGGTGTCATTCACTTAGCATGCTATAGATGCCATCTACCTTGTCATGTCTATAGGTGTCATTCATGTTCTAATATCTACATATAAAATTTAGGAAATGATTTCTCCATTTGGGTGCTTATAATATTACATTGTAAATTTATAATTTCCATGCAGGTCTTCCTGGTCCTGAAATAAATTAGTCTGATTAAAAACAACTCAAGGGAGAAACATCTTATTCAGCCTCACAGTCCAAGGATACAGCTCATTATGGTGAGGAGCCAAGGTAGCACGGGCTTGAAACTGCTGGTGACAGAGTCTGTACAGTCAGACTGAGCACAGGGCATCCACAGTCAGACTGAGCACAGGGCATCCACAGTCAGACTGAGCACAGGGTATTCACAGTCAGACTGAGCACAGGGTCTGTACAGTCAGACTGAGCACAGGGTATTCACAGTCAGACTGAGCACAGGGTCTTTACAGTCAGACTGAGCACAGGGCATCCACAGTCAGACTGAGCACAGGGCATCCACAGTCAGACTGAGCACAGGGTCTGTACAGTCAGACTGAGCACAGGGCATCCACAGTCAGACTGAGCACAGGGTATTCACAGTCAGACTGAGCACAGGGTATTCACAGTCAGACTGAGCACAGGGCATCCACAGTCAGACTGAGCACAGGGCATCCACAGTCAGACTGAGCACAGGACATCCACAGTCAGACTGAGCACAGGGAATCCACAGTCAGACTGAGCACAGGACATCCACAGTCAGACTGAGCACAGAGCACAGGACATCCACAGTCAGACTGAGCACAGGGAATCCACAGTCAGACTGAGCACAGGACATCCACAGTCAGACTGAGCACAGGGCATCCACAGTCAGACTGAGCACAGGGTATCCACAGTCAGACTGAGCACAGGGCATCCACAGTCAGACTGAGCACAGAGCACAGGACATCCACAGTCAGACTGAGCACAGGGTATTCACAGTCAGACTGAGCACAGGGTCTGTACAGTCAGACTGAGCACAGGGTCTGTACAGTCAGACTGAGCACAGGGCATCCACAGTCAGACTGAGCACAGGGTCTGTACAGTCAGACTGAGCACAGGCTCAGGGCAGCGCATCAGCAGACAGGAAGCAGAGGATAACAATGCTGGTTCTCAGCAGTCTGTTTTCCATTTTATAAAGTTTAGGATTCCCACACAAGAAAAGACCTCATACAACTCAGATTAACCAAATCAACAAGAAATATGCAAGCAACACTAAAGTGACTCTGCAGGTCACTGACAGACAGGCACATTCACACACTGAGAGAAAATGAGACAAGCAGCATGAATTTGAGAGAGTGAGAAAGTTAGTGGAGGGTGTGGGGGGAGTTAGGACAATAGGTTAGTAGGATAATGCTGTAGTTATTTTTTAATTAAAATGAGGGTTTAAGAGATAATCCTTCACAGGCAGCAGAGGATAACTTTAATCTAAATAATCACTCTAGGTTGGCCTGGAGCTTTGTCTCCTAGGCAGGCGAGTCTAGATTCTGTCAAAATGACAATTAGCAGTAGCTATCACTCCTCTTAATGTTTCCAATTTAGCTGACTTTATTATTTCCAGTCATGTATCTAAAATATGCATTTTACCTGACACTGCTAAGTTTACCTTTAAGGACATAAATGCAAATAAGCTTCAGCCTAAAACACTGCAGTTTGAATTCCAACCCCTAAATAAAACGCCAAACCACTGGGCATGCTAATATTTTCTATGAATTATGTTAAAATGTTGGATGTTATTTAAATTATTACCATAGTTTAGGCTACTGAACAGTTACTAGAATGCATAGCAAGTATTTAGTTTTGCAAATTGGACAACTTACGAGTACAGCTGAAGTTGAAGAAGCTGAGTTCTCCTGAGTTTATAAGGAACGTTGTGTTCTAGTTGTTTATGTGGAGTAGATCTGATTCAGGTGAGTTGGTTAAGTGAGGTACACTATGTCCATGTAAAACCTGCTGGATGTGCCTAGGGGTTGCACAGTATTCAGGATATTACAGAAGAGAAGGTAAAAACCTTGAAAGAGCCAGAGGATCAGATCATTTGGTGTGAGACAGGGTCTCCTAGTAATGTCAGAACTATACCCATAAAGTCTTATTCGCATGCCTGCCTGAGCAGGAGCTGAACAAACACAGACACACCAAAACAGATGTGGAAACATCATAAAGTCTCAACCCAATACAAAGAACAACACGAGTTAGGAAATGTTGAGAGCCCTTGGAATAGTTGCTCCTAGGGAAGAAAACACTAATTGGATTTCCAATACCAGAGTGGCATTCAACAGACTGAGCATGTGCTATTACATATATGGCATATGTAATACATGCACACATGCATGCACAGACATAGCACTTAATGCAAAAAGAGGCCATATGAAAGGATTTGGAGGGAAGAGTCAGAAGGGAGAAATGATGCAATTATAGTATAATTTCAAAAACAAAAGAAACATCCCAAAAGCTTAAAATAATAGCCCACTAAGCATGATCCAAGGAAATCATAAAGAAAATTTACTGGAATTTAAAAAACAAAAGCAAGACTCTGTTGTTTTCCTCTGTTTCACAACAGTAAAAATTGTGAGTTTCAGGCATGACATCTGAAATTACTTCAGCAGTATCAAGCTGTGAACCTCGTATAGATCATCTGGATATTCTAATTTTCATCCAGATTTTTATGCTGCTGACCATCTGGAGGATGGTCGCAACTGGGGACCATTTGAATCCTTTACACAGAGGCTAAAGTCATGCCTGGTGCTTGGAAATCTGTCTCTCTGGGCATGAGGAAGCTTCTTTGTCAAGTGTGATGGATGAGGCCCCACCTCCCAGTTCCTCCTCATCATGTTAAATCATATCAACTGTATGAGCAAAAGCAACAGCTCCTGATCCTGATAAAGAGATCAGGAGACCAAAGCAGGGGGTCTGATTTTGAATTTGTAAATCTTTATGTTCATGAGCTATCATTTTCCCGTCTTAAGTGTGATAATAATAAAGATTTAAAGTGACTTATTTTTAAAGAACAAACAAGAGAATGTTCTAGACTAAGTAATTATGCTGAAGTGGATATGAATCACACATCAACTGCACCATGTGTTTAATGTTAAATTATATGTATCAAGAATATGACATTATTTTTGTTTGTTTAAGTGGTTATATAACTTAAGCAAGAGAATCTGTAAAAACAAAAACAGTTACAAAATATTAGAGTGTCCATAAGAATTATCCACTCATAAACATCTACTTAGTTTTTTGGGTGAATCAGTCATAAGTGTTAGTGTCCAACATTTAAGTGTGATTACTACTCTTCCCTTCGGGTTAAAGTAAGTAGGTCCAAATTGGATGGACTGGATCCAAAGCACAAGTGACAATTGCCACATCTCTCACTAAGAGAGAAATCCTGTAAAATTTCAGAATACAAAAGCCATATGGTAAGAACTTTCTTATCAGAGATATAAGGTTACTGTGGCCCACAGGCACTGGAACACACTGCAACACTGAACCAGAACAGAGAGTAAATACACATCAACATCTAATGCCAAAAGTTTAATACAAAATGAAAAACACTGAAGACAAATAAAATCCCCTTTTCCTGAACAATACACTGAGGACACAGCCTATTTTTGTTTGTGTGTTTTGATTTTGTTTTTTGATTGAAAATGAAGCTGGTTTGTCAGAATAGACCACTGACTTTTGCTAAACCTTGAGCCTGAATTCTCACAAAAGAAAACAAGACCACAAAGAAATAGACAGGAAATCAGATATTCAGAGCTTGTTGCATTAATGAGCTAATTCTACAGTGGTATCTTGCTAAATGCTGGTTTGTGTTCAACATCTCCAAGCTTCTCACATCCCATGCATTCTAAAGGGAGAGTCACCTCAGATCCACAGCACAGGGAAATTTTTATCCATAATAAGAACAGATACTGTGTCAGCCCTGAGCCCCAAGATGTTGACAAGTGACTATAGTTGGACCATCAACATAGATTGACTGCCAACAAGGCCATGGAGCACACGTGCATGTTTTCTACCCAGTGATAATGAAGCAGCCTTGTATACAGAACACACCCGTGGTCTCACTGTAGCCTGGTGAAAGCTAGAAGAATTGATAGGAATGGGGTTCTGATGCTTGGTAATCAAACAAACAAACAAACAAACAAAACCAAAACAAACAAAAAACCAACCAAACAAGCAAAAACTTGAAAAACTATAGTATGATAAAAAGAAATTTTAATCATCTCTTCTAAAGGCAAAGAAGAGTAAAGAAAGCAGGAAATTCCCTAATACTAGTCTGCAAGAGTTATGCTGTGTAGTGTGGTAGGAAGCCATAGTTCAGGATCTTAGGGGATCTGGTCTTAGTGATTAGAGGTCTGTAAACTTCTTAGTTGATTAGTCTTCCTCATTTTTGAAACCGCCAAACAAGTCCAACTGAAGTACTTACTGTACTGGTGAATTCAGACCTCTCATAGAGTGACTTCATTATTACTCTTTGCAAATGATCCTAACATGAATTTTCATGACATTGTTCATGACAAATGCTCCGACAGAAGCATGTCTAGTATGACTGTCTTTGTAGGTTTTATTTACTTACTATCACTAGAATGCTGCGTGTTATCCAAGTGATCTGAATCATTGTACCTTAGTGAACCTATGATTGAATCCAGTGACAGGGTTTCTGTTTACTCAAGTGCCATAGTCCCAGTGAACAGAAAACTGATAAAATTAGTTCATGGTTTAGGCTGCACTATGACCCGAAAAGAAACATTCTCCTACATCTGACAGAATCCCGGATGAAATGTTTGCTTTTCTCCACCAAGGTCAGACACAGATTCCACACACACATCTTTTCCCTCACAATGGTTAGCAGAATGGTAAATTAACCCTCACTAGTACATGGTGGTCATCCAGGGGAAGATTCTCCATGTGCCTCCGTCATTCTCATCCCACTTCCCACACCAGTTTTTCTAGCTCGATTTACTCATCCCTATTAGAGAGAATGTTTTCTGTATTTACATTTTGAGAAACTGGAAGACTTTACATTACAGTTTGTGTACGTTTTGCATATGTCCTTAGACATTTAAAGTGTGGCTCACATTCCCTATTTTATAATGGTCATTTGATTAACCAAACCCAGCTTTCTCTTTTATCTGTTCTCTGTCACAGAAACTCTCCCCCTACTCATATCTCTCCTTTAGAATCTCTAGACTCTCTAGCTGTAAATTTTGATTTATCTGCTCTTATAATGAAATGTGATTCCCAAAGCTTAATATATGAGGTGGACCATGACATTTCTGGGGGGGGGCGTATGGTTATGAGATCATGAGTTTCAAACGATCAATACCCTTCTAGGAGATGCCATAAACCAGGCACCACCTCCCACCAAAGGAAGTGAAACAAGCAGCAGGTTCTTACCACACAGGAAATCTGTTGGCATCTTAGAATTGAATATATTGGCATCTAAAATTGTGAAAATAAACATCCTTTGTTTGTAAGCTACACAGTTTATGCAAATTTGTCTGAGCATATCCAGAGGTTGAAATGTGACCAGTTTTTTTCTCTCCCACATCATGACAGTGGCAGATATTCTAGCTCTTCCATGTGTTCAATGTGATTTTGCATTGCTGTAAGCCTAATCAGTATAATAGCATAAATATTCTATCATTCATATATGCACACATGCTATGTACATAGCCATATATACAGGATATACATGTAAATAGATAACAGACAATTGATGAATGATAGATGATTAATAGAGGGTATGTGGTTTGATGGATAGATGACATATAGTTACAAAAATAGAAATAGATAGATAAATATATAGATAGATAGACAGATAGACAGAGATAGATAGATAGATAGATAGATAGATGGATGGATGAATTGATAGACAGATAGAAAGGCAGACTGAATCTGTTCTGGTTCTTTGGAGATTAGGAGCTAGGCAGAGTTGGTAAGCAAGGTCCAGACACTATTAATCAAAACAAATGTACACTTTTCTCATATCTTTTTCTTGTCTCTCTGCACACCCCCTGAACGTGATGTGTGCAGTTGGAGCAGCAACACTGGACAACTCATATATGTTCTGTGTGTGCAGTTGGGTGTCAGGAGAAGTGAGACCCCCAGGGAGCACCCATCCTTGGCAGCAGAACTTATGTGACAACTGGTAGCAACACATCATTGTAGCTATTCTTCTCTGAACATAAAATCGCCACTAAAAAGTTATGAAGTAGAAATAAATCAAAGCTTCTATCACCTCAGGGTAAATCACTCACACTGGAAAAATAATCTTAAAACCATTCTTTATCTGGCTGAGTATGAAGTACAGAAATGGAAATGATCTAAATGGTGTATGGTCCTCAGAAATTAAGATAAAGTGACAATCCTTAAAAATCTTTTTCTACAGTTTTGATGTGGCAAATAATTTCAAATAACCACAGCAGAGGAGAAATGAGTGACAGATATCTGCCCAGTTGTAAAGACATTTTTTTACTAGGTCAGGACTTGCACAGTCTGGCTCAACATAATAAAATCCTGATAGCTCCATCCATGATAACTTTTTTGTTTTTGAGACAGGGTCTTACAATGTGCTTTCAACCAGTGGTGTTTCTTCCTCAGCCTCCCAACAGCTAAGGTTACAGGCCCTTGTCTCCACATCTGGGAAAATTTGAACTGTCTCATATGAACAATCTCATTATAATGGAAATATATACACATATGCATATTTATATATACATATATATAGATATATATGTTACATATATACAATCTCCCTATATTTAATATTATATATTTAGGACTAAATGTACATAAATTAAAAGATTCCACTTGTCACCTTATTTGAGATAATAACTGTTCACTGAGTAACATGAGGTTATTCATATTCCCAGTGTGGTTGTTTTGTATTAAAAAACAACCACATACTGTCATCGCTCAACCACAGAAAACTTTGACTAATTATTACGCTAGCAGAAGCATAAATCTACTACTAAGTCATTGTTCCAGGGATTAGACATTCACATGAAAATACTGTGTCAGGTGACTTCTTAGGATATACACCATACCAAATATAACAATATAGCTTTCCTAGTTCAAAGGCTACGTTAGTACTAAAGAAAGGGAGAAAGGGGAATAGGGAGAGAGGAAGGGAGGGAAGGAGGGAGTGAAGAAAAGAGGGAGGGAAATAGGGAGGAAGGGAAATAGGTAGGGAGGGAGGAAAGAAGAAAGAAAAGAAGAAAAGAAAGAAGGAATGAAGGAAGGAAGGAAGGAAAGAAAGAAAGAAGGAAAGACATACAGAAAACAAGATTTTCCTAAAGACTGGGAAACAGGATCTGGAATTCTAATAAATATTGATTTCCATGGTTTCCATGTCTAGTATTCAGTTAATACATGTTAGGTTAGATATGTCATCTATGAACTATTACAGAAATGATCAAACTTGTTCTGATGAACTGTTTTCAGTTTAGAATAACCCAATAGCAATGGCTGCCGTACACCTCTACAACCTTGTCCTGTACTGAAGAGACTCCCAAGTTATGGTTTTACAAAATAAAAATATCTCTGTATTTTCAAATGTAGTCCTCAGTGGTTTCAAATTCAGCATATTTTGTAGCTATTTGAGTTGTGTGGATGAATAAATATCTTTCAATACCTACTATGTCTTCTTTCATCAAATAAAAATGTTTTTTAAAGGAAAAATTTAAAATAGAGTTGGTTTGGTGTGTTCACTACTGGACCCATATTTTAGGGTATGAAAGACTACATACATGTCCTCTATAGCACCTTCAACTGTACAGGAGCAGGGGAAGGGCTAAGGAAAGAGACGGGCTGTGAATTACAGTCTTCCTTGGAAAGAGGTGGAGATCATTCACTGTACATGCTGTTCGCTGACTCAGCGTTCCTAAGGAGCTGCCAATAATGAACAACATAAGACATGGAATAATAATGGCAATGGCTTTAGCTACCCAGTACTGCAACGCAGACATGGAAGCATCGACCTGTACACAAGGGTCTGTTTGGGGGCAGTCAGGGGGACTCTAGACTATGGCAGATTACTTATAATATCTGTAACCACATGTAACCGTATGACCAGAGTCACAGGAAAGACACAACCATTATCATCAAACAGGTTTACCTTGACTATAGTCTACAGCCAGGAAGATGGGTCAATTGGCAAAGCAGCTCTGGTACAAGGGCAACCCAAATTCAAATGTCCAGCACATATGTGAAAGCCTGGTTCAGCCTGCATCTATAATTTTAATTTTAGGTGCAAAGAGAAAGTGAGTGTTTAGTGTTTACTGGACAGAAAGTCAGTGAGAATGTGAAATTCTGCCCCAAAAGATAAAGACAGAGAGAAATTGAAGAAGATATCCAGTGTTGGTCTCTGCTCTTGATATGAGTTCACATCCATACAAACACATACTAATAGGCACACACACACAACACACACACACACACACACACACACACAGGCATATGTGCCTATTAGCCACCTAGTTATCTGAAAACAAACCAAAGGAAATACAGAACAAAGAAACCTAACATCTATTATAAAAGTGTTTCCTTTTCCTCAGTGAGACTCCTCCCTGGCTTATCTTCAGATAGGAATGAATGCAGGAACTTACATCACAAGGCTCATACAACACAGAAAAGCAGGATTAAAGAATCCCCATGCAGGGAATTCAGTTCTCAAGGCCTTGTTGTTCTCTCACGTAACATGTGGCTTTTTGATGTATTCTTAAAATTTGACATCAGCATCAAGCCTAACTTCCCTCGCAGAGGAAAGGGATGGCCACCAGATCAAGCACATAAGCCTGGTATGAAAATGTGGGCTTCCGGCTCAGGCTGAGGGAATGAGGGAAGCTACACAGCCATTGAGGTGGGTGATCGCTGCTTCTCTACTGTAATCAGCTCACCCCAAACACAGAACAACTATGCATTTTAGTGTTAAGAAGTGAGCTAAAATCAATGGAAATATCAAAAGTCCATGATTTAAATCGCTGGGGTCAATATTTCTGTGTTACAGAAACAAATCAAGCATGCTAGTGCACCCTGCATGCTACTAATTATGCTTAGTGTAGTCTGTATGGATTGGAAATCAAGGAAAAGCTCACAGGGAATGACAGATCCAGTATGTTTCCTTAAATTAATTCTAAAACTGAGCACAGGATTAACAATGAGAATGATATTAGACAAGATTATTTTAGGGATTGTTTTAGGGATTGTTCATTTCTGTTACCTTGTGAGGATGGTCTCCCCTCCTCTCCCTCCACATGTCCCACTCTAGGTGTCAAGTGGAACATTTTTCAGACGCTATGAACCCACACTCTTGTCCTTATCTGTGAAGGACACTATTCACACTGGGTTACACTCTGCACATATTCTGTCTGTGTGGCAAAAATTCATGTAGATGAAGCTCATCTATGTCAGCTTTTCAGATGATTGTAAAGAGTAGTGACACATCTATAATACTTTCTATCAAATTATTTTATTATTATCAAAATCATTTAAGTAAACACTCTACTAAGTAAGTTGCTATGATTAATGATGAGTGTGTGCACATATTCACAGTGCTTTAGATGAACTAGATACAAATAGAGGTTATTATAAATGTATCAAGGGTCATATTTCAGGAAAAATAGAAATCACCATGCAATACAACTTGTATGTTTTCAGCCTGGTTGTAATTGACTAAATCATAAAAAGAAACACATATATTTTAGAAAAAAATCTTACAGAAAAATGTCTATCTCTTTCATGGAAATTTATTTGTCTTTAAACTCTAAGCACATTCTTAGCTCTGAGTCTCATCAACATCATTGTCTATCAATCATACAGTGCGAAACTCTGATACACCTCTCTGAGTCCCCAGATATTCCTTTTCTTTCCTGTAATTCTTAGTGGTTATCACCTGTGTCTACTTCAAGTGATTTAAATAATATCCTGCCCCAAAGACACATGATTAAATTATGGACTATTAAATGTATGTAGCTAATTAGGCAAGTGATTAATTTTAAATTTGGTTGAGATAAGAAACACGGAATTATATGTAACCTCAGGGACATGTGATATGAAGGCTCTCCTAATTTCTTAAATATAAAAATGATTAGTATCACATTTTGTATCACTCTCATCATTGGTAAATGATGGAATTGTTAAATTTGAGGATTAAAGTTGGGCTGGCATGAAGACCAAAAGCCATTCATTATATTTCAAATTCTACCAAAATTTAGATGTGTAAAATGGGTAACGAATTCTCTAAACAACTAACTCATATATCATATTAAAACATGTTTGCAACATAGGCATGCTGAGTGACACTTGGAGACACAGCACGAGAGGCAGAGCAGGAGGATGACAATGACTTTGGTATCATTTTGGGCTACAGGGTGAGCACCCCGTGAATTACAACACCCGGGAGGAATAGGAGGGGCAGGAGGCATGAGGCCTGTACTCATTTCTGCACATATACCAATGAACAATGTCCACGAAGACTGTCTGCCCCCCAGACCTGGCCACAGACCCCGTCTGTTCCACATAATTGTTACTAAGATGCTGGCAGCTTATCTTCATCAAAGAGAGTTCTGTAGCTTAGGCCACACAGGGTGCAACCAAGAGGAATGGAGGTATTGTACATTTCACTTAGAGAGCAAGAGCTTCTATGATGAATACATTGGGTAATGCAGAGAAGGCTTATTCCATATTAATATGCAGGGGAAATTACAAGTTAATTTACACTCATTTACAGGAACTGCCTCTAACTCACATATTGAAAAAAGAGGTGCTTTAACTTTATGAGCCCAAGAAACTCATCTAAGTGTCTGGTTTTTCTACATTGCCTTTAATTAGAGTAAGTCCAGGATCCTGACGATTTGTATGATTTTTTTTTTTTTTTTTTTTTTTTTTTAGGCAGGAAGCAAGCTTGGTCACTGCACCCAAGTCTCAGTCCATGGAAATTAGAGAGATCAGGTTCTCCACAGCCTGAGCACCCATAAGCCTGGAGCACACTGACACCTATGCTTCCTTAGTAAACAAGAGAACTGAGGGGAAGCTTTGGGACTCTCCATCCAGTTCTTACTTTTCAATGTGGCTGGGCTCTCCACAGAGCCATCAGGTTGAGATTTCATGCTTCAGTATTCCCTCTGAACAGTTTTAGAGATTGTGTGGGAATGTTTTAAGAGTATTTGACAACTGTATTGGAAAACATACCTTGTCCCTTGCCTCCAATGTGCGATTGTGGATTAGCCAATATGGACTGGTTGTCTAATCCTCCTGCTGAACGGTAAATGGTGTATTCAGTATTTGTGCTAGAAACTAACAGAATTGCTCCCTAGATCCTGGAGGTACAGGCTGCTCTCATGTGTTTAAATGAGTTCTCACCATTGTTGCACACAGTGGGTCTACAAGGAGGGGGGTACTCACAATGCTCAGACCCACACACTGGATCCACCTCTCCTTTCTCATGCCTGCTCACTATTTTGTAATTACACGTTCTTCTCCCCCCTCCTTTCTTCCCTTTCTTCATCTATACCTGACTATGATGTCAACTGAAAGCTTGATATTGTCAAGGTTTTCCCAAGAGCAATGGTTAAATAACTACAATGATCCCTGAGAATAGTTTCACAACATTCGCCTTCAAGCACCATCAGGTTTTAGCCTTACAGAATGGGGCTATGCTTTACTTCATGGTGGGGAGAGTCTGCAAGCTTTACAGAGAAGCTTCATTCCATTTTTGCCAGATATTGAGTGAACTCATCAGTTCTGGTGGGATAATGTACTACAGACTGCACAGCATAAGCAAATCTAACTCAATTCCTCCCAGAAGTCAACTGAGTTATGTTGTAGTCTTCTGGGACCGTTACAAAGTACCATAGATTGGAAGCTAAAACAACAGAACTTCTTGAAAATCAGGAGGCTGACCAAGCCTCTAGAAGATTTGACTAAAGTAATTGGTTCAAAGGCATCTTCTGTCATCTTGTATGAGCTCACACGATCTCTCTCTCTCTCTCTCTCTCTCTCTCTCTCTCTCTCTCTGTCTGTCTCTCTCTGTCTCTCTCTCTCTCTCTCTCTCTCACTTTCTCTCTCTCTCTCTGTCTGTCTCTCTCTCTCTGTCTCTCTCCCCCCCCCGTGTGTGTGTGTGTTTGTGTGTGTGTGTGTGAAAGAGAGAGAGAGACAGACAGACAGACAGAGAGTGTGTGGTTGTGTGTCTTGTGTAAGTATTTGAACGTAGACATGATGAAAATGATATTCAGTTCAGAGTGAACATGCAGAGCCCACCTTCGTCTCTTCCGATCCCACAATGCATCTTTTCCTCAGACTCCTATCATTACTCATGAGCACTTAATTTTATTGGGACCACTGGGAAGGCTTGTTCCAGTATTAAAGTTCCTTAAAGCGAACAGCGAAATGTCTTAGCAGTATTTGTTCTTCCATTTAGCCCAATACCTCTTCTCATACAAACTTCCAGAATTTGCTTCTGAGTCTTCTGGATTTAGGGAAGAATTTATTTGCAAGTCTTATTACCCATCATCCAATGTTTACAAATGTGTAAAGCCAAGATTATTCTGTGGCCATTATGTTTTCTAATGTCAGGTGTTTATTATTCTGAATGCAAACTGTATTTACATATCAAAACCTAATGAGATATGAGAACGTCCTGACACAGAGTTATATTGGTAATGTGTTTTTCTACCTAGAATGATGTTTGCAAATGGGAATCTCATTTAAGGCCATTACTTATAAATCAGTATTTTACTAAAACTCTGGCTTAGTTAGATCAAATTTATAAATCTTGTCAGTAAATATTCTCAGCATAGCCTTCTGATTTCTTAACGAGCTTCCTGCGAAAGAAAGGCTTTGATAATTAGCATGCCACTGCTCAGACAGCAAACATCCCCATGTTTATGGGCTGATGGACTTCAGACTTCAGACTTCAAAGTAGACATGTGGGAAATCATTAAAGCAAAAAAAAAAAAAAAAAAAAAAACAAAAAAAACAAAAAAATACAAGCAATATGATGCATTTTGTGGAAGTTTGTTGAAAGTCATATTTCTAACATATCAAGTTGTTAAGGTTTTGAACTCTCTCCTACATTGCCTTGCATTTAATCACCAGTGTTACTTTTCACTAAGCAAAGACCAGGCATTGTTCTCAAGACAGCATTTCTAAAGCTCTCCTGGTGCTCACAATCTATGTTTCTAATGATTCCACAATCAGAGATTATAGAAAAAGGATAGATAAGACTATGTCAGAACGTTGTAAAAGAAAAGCAAGAGGACTTTTCCCTGTGGTGAGACAGGCGCTAAGAGTTAATAGACAGTGCTCTGGTATGCATGAGTCCTTGTCATACGATGCTAGTTGGAGCCAGAGAAAAGTCACCCATCCTTTGTATCTCAAAGAAACCACTGCAGGGTACAGAGACTCTGCACATGCTGTGGGTTTCTATAATGTGGGTTGGCAGAGACTGCGCTAATTAATAACAGAGCGTGCTTTCATTATGGAGTATAGCCCTAGTTTAACTGACAAATGAGGGCCCCAGACAAAGTTATTGGGTTAACATCTAAGCATTTTGTCTGTAGGGTAGTTTATTTATTGCTGGTATGGATTTCAGAGGAAAGGAACAGACATAGTCTAGGGCGGAGGTGTAAGGAGATAAAAGACCAGAGTTCTGGAGGGGAAGCCATGCCTGGGAAATAACCAGATTCTGGGGTGCTTACTGCCAGGTCTGGGTTCAAGAGAACTGTCTCTTCATCTCCAGATCCCTCTGAGTGCCCATGGCTGCCTGCTAATTGCATCTTCATCACTAAGACATTAGCCTCTGAAAGTAAAATTTAATAACCAGGTACCTTAGGGACACTAACACATTTACAAACAAGGAGCATTCAGACTTGACTCACAGGACATGCCATGATAAGACCCATGACTCTTCCCTGGATGCATAAGCTTCCTACTGGCTGGATTTTCACCTGCTCTCCAGAGAGTCAGAAGTTCATGGTCAGGACCCATGGGGCACCCATATACTAGTCAGTGGACAGGACCCATGGGCACCCATATACTAGTCATCCGTTCCTCTTTGCACTGGCTTCTCAATGATTGCTGTGCTCCTGGCCATTCCTTCTCTTTTCCAAGGAAAATGTGCAAGCACTACTCCTCATGCTCCTCCCATCCTGACATAGTACATGCCCTCTCCCCAGGCCCCACCCCTACTCACATCTACACTATCTGTGGCCTAGTCACTGAGCAGAAAACTCTCTGATGGGCTTATTCTTCTTCCTCATGGAGCCCTCCCCTGCACATGCCACAGCAAATGCCTCCATGAATGTTTAACAGTCAGTCCCTTCTTGGTAGATTTACTTTAAGACAAAAACAAAAAACAAAACAGTACAAGAAAAAAAAAAAAAGCCTAAAATGAGCTTTTTCTTTTCTTAAGCTAAAATAGTACAAAATAACAGAAATGAGGGAAACTAACAGCAACTTTGGAAGTTTCCAGTGTTCACTAAGGGCCAATAAAAGGAAAGATATTTGTGAGCTAGAACACAAATGTATCAAATCCCAGAGCCATGTAATCACTGATACAACAGGTAAATGGATAAAGTAAGCAAGATATTAAGTTCCAATATTATAAAGTTACTACTTTCACAATGTCCATATCTGCTGCAACAAAACTCTTAAGTATATTCAATGTTTGCAGGAGGTTAAGTCACATTGTCCTAGAGTATCTTTATTCAATGCTAATTCTCATTCTCTCTGTCTTACCCCCTGCTCTCTCTAACAAGGTCACACCACACTACCCAAGATGGCCTCACAATTGCTGAGTAGCTCAGGCTGCCCACTCCTTAAAAATCTCCTTACCTAAGTTCCTACAGTGTCAAGATTAATTCAGTAATAATAGTTTAATAATAATTCATGTTTATTTTTACTCCAGAACATAAATACTGCCTTGAAAATCTATTTTCTGCTGCTTAGAATAATTAGACTGTAGTCATCTTTTCCTTACTTATAAATGATTTCCTACTTGGTACTTTACTGTGCAAAATTATTCAACTTTTTCACGGTATAATTACAGTAGGAATCAAAAGGAATATTTAAGAACACTTCTCCTAATTGAGTAGAACAGTATATTTCCTTTGAACACTTTATATTAATTAGTAGTCTCTTGCTCAGTACTCATCCTGCACTAACCCTGCTTTAGATCAAGTCCCGGCTTTCTCTGAAAGCTAACTTTAGCATATTGGTTGAATTTCTCAAGACTAGATCATGCTTGCTTATTGTTTCTCAGAGTCTTGGACATAATTTTACAATTAGGATTTTGAAAAGAAGCTCATGTTTAAGGTCCTTGTCTATATCCTTGGCCCTTTCTTACCTCAGCATTTTATGAACTAAGGTGTGTTGGGGTCCCATTATTTTGAATGCTGCCCCCAATAAGGCCGGCCTTAGTAAATGTCTGTGCAGAGTTGGTTCTGACCAAAAGGCTGGGCTTTATTTCATCTTTATTTCATCTCAGTGCTGTGCTTGCCATCCAACTCCTATCTTTCCACACTTGCTCCTAATGGCCAAACTAATGGATTAAAGTGTCGTTTGCCTTAAACTTCAATTGGAAGTGTCTGATTTCCCAAGTATGTGGCCATGTTGTTAAGAGGGCGCACAAACTCACTGAAGAACTTTTCTGGCTCTGGATCACATGTCTTCACACTTAAAATACAAGTCTTAAGTGACCGATTTTCTAATTGAAATTAACATATACCAAATTGATAGAAATGATGTCTGCTGTTATGTAACCTTAAATGTTTCAAATTCTATTTTTAACGATGGTCCTTTAACCATCCCTTTTACCCCACCAGAGGTAGTGGGAAAGAAAGGATGTGGGGGGAGTGGGCCTGTTTAGAAATGGTTCTTTGGAGCAACTCCCATCTGTGCTGTCTAGAAATCGGCAGTCAAGATCATAGGACAGCAGCAACAGCTCCATTCACTCACACACATTTCATGGAATAGCAGCACTCCAATCTGGTGGAGTCAGATAACGAAGAGGAACCATGGCGTTACCTAGCGCGAGTCGTCAGGAGGGACTAGGGAGGGATGCCGGAGTTTTTGGTTCTGCCTCTTTCAGCAAAGGGAAAATGATCAGAGACTTGAGACTAACAAGTGTTGTACATCCAGCTCTAGAAGCAAGCCTAGCTCAGCCTCCATCAGTGCCCTTCAAGTCCTTTTTATACCCTCTCCAAACACTGCGAGTCTTACCTCAGCTGACATCCCTTAGCCAGTCAGCCCAAGTCTGTGGAAACAGCAAGAAACTGCAGCACACCAGCAGTCAGTTGCTTCGGTGCGTTTCTATCTGTGGAGTCCTGATAAATGGAGCTCAACTAAGCAATGTAAGGTGGGCCCCGAGCAAAGAATCCGTCATCATGTGTCCTTTCATGTGCTTGCTTTAGCAGAACATTCTTTCTCCTGTGTCTGATTCAGGGAAATTTTCCTTCACATGTTTCTGCCGGCACAACTGACTTTCCAAAAAACCCTTAAGTTTCCGTTTCAGACATACCCCAGCTAAAGTGAATGTTTCATTTAAAAATGTTTTTATAGAAGCAAATGCCCCATTAATTTCAATCTTAAAAACCCTCTAAGCTCGTTTGCTCTAAGTTTATATGGTATTGGAATGTTGACAAAATAAAGTTTGAGTGGATAAAACAATACTTCAGACAAGTTAACAGACATGGGAACAGCAGGAAAGTATCACTGGTTGGAGGAGCAGGATAACTCTAAAGCCAGTGTGACTAGGGGCTGAGGAGAGAGCTCAGTGAGTAAGTGTGGTTTCAGACTCACAGCATGTTCATCAAAGAGCTCTGCAGGCACCATGTGCCTGTAAATCTGGCACGTGGGAGACAGAGACTAGTGGGTCCCTGGGACTTGCCGCCAGCCTGGGAAGCCAGATCAGTGACCCTTGCTCCAAAAATAAATAAGATGGAAAATGATATTGACGTGGGCTCCTGACCTCTGGCTGCCACCTTTAAATATAGGCATCTCCACACATAGGGACACACATAGGCATATCACTGTAACTACACATGTTGTAAACTCATACTTTTAGATTTATAGGCAAAATATCATTTGATAAAGATGTGCAGTTTCAACTTTAATTTTTATTAAAGGTTAGTATTTTATAACAATTAAAAGATGATTCCAGTATACTAGATTTGAAACCTGCTGCCAGCATCTTGAAGTCAGTAAGCATCTCTGTCTAGGAAGGCAGAGAGCAAAAACCTATTCTCTCCTAAGGACATGAAGACTGGTGTGGAAATAGTGCAATTGCATTCAGTGAGAGCAGTGCCCCAGGCCATGTGTCACCAGTGTGGCAGGATCCTCCAGTAAGACTAGGGGACAATTTATGCTGCCCTGCCCCTCCTTCACACCTGGAAGAAGCATTCAAGGCTCACAGGTAGAACACCTGATTCTAAGGTTCACATCTGGAGTAGAACTACAAGGTTCACATATGGATCAGACCTCCAAGGCACACATCTGGAACAGACCTCCAAGGCACACATCTGGAACAGACCTCCAAGGCACACATCTGGAACAGACCTCCAAGGCACACATCTGGAACAGACCTCCAAGGCACACATCTGGAACAGACCTCCAAGGCACACATCTGGAACAGACCTCCAAGGCACACATCTGGAACAGACCTTCAAGGCACACATCTGGAGCAGGCCTCCAAAGCACACATCTGGAGCAGGCCTCCAAGGCACACATCTGGAACAGACCTCCAAGGCACACATCTGGAGCAGGCCTCCAAAGCACACATCTGGAGCAGGCCTCCAAGGCACACATCTGGAGCAGGCCTCCAAGGTTCACACATGGAAGAAGCATGTAAGGCTCACAGGTGGAACACCTGATTCTAAGACCCACATCTGGAGGCGTCCAAGGTTCACATCTGAAGAAGGTCTCTGAGGTCCACATCTGGAACATATGATTCTAAGGTAGTGCCTCTTTCACAATTTTATTTCCAGAAATTGTCTGAATTGTTTAATGGGAAATAAGGTAAATTCAGTCATAAATTATTCTCAATAGCTTTAATCACAGATGGAAATTCAAAATGGTTTCTTTGTTCTCAAGACTTCTTGATTCATTCAAAAGTCTCACAATGTGGGGCAACTGCCCCCTGCCTTTTGTGAAGAGAATAAAGGAGACTCCAGATAATTTCACTAAAACCAGACAAAACCTCCCTGGAGCCTGTCTTCAGACCTACACACACTGCTCTACACCTGACCTTGGGTTCCCAGAGTGACTTGTTCTAAGAGCAAGGACCTAGCATCCTACAGAGATCTCCAGGATTCGATCCATGGACAGAGATTGAAGGTCCTTTGGACAGTTCTCCCTTCATAAATTTTGTTGTTTGTGTTGGGAGCTGTACATTTGCTTATTTAGAGCAGGTTCTACTCACCATGAGGCTGTGCTGTAAGACCGCACATGACTCCACATTATGGACATCACTGTCTTGTAAAGTGCTGGCAAGAATAATTGATCTTTAACCAGAGAAAGAACAGATATTGTCTGAGAGTTCCATTGCTGTGAAGAAATGCCATGACCAAGGCAACTCTTAAAAGAGAAACATTTAACTGGGGCTGGCTTACAGTTTTAGATGTTTAGTCCATTACTGTCACGGCAGAAAGCATAGCAGCATGTAGGCAGACATGGTGCTGGAGAAAGAGCTGAGAGTTTGACATCTTGATCCTAGGGCAACAAGAAGAAGACTCTCTTCTTCATGTAGCCATTAAGGAACTAGAATTCCACACTGAGCAGAACCAGAGAATAGAGGAGTTCAAAACCCACCTACACAGTGATGCACTTCCTCCAACAAGGCCACTCTCTAAAAGTACCACTCCCTATGGTCAATCATGCAAACACATGAGTTTGGGGGGGCCCAAACCTATTCAAACCACCACAGACAAGGAACTCACATACCTTTAGAAAACTTCTCTGTTTTCTGATGTATCAAACATCCAGTACTCTGATGAGAACCTAATTAGGGTCCAGGTGCCTTGAAAATAATGCTCACAGGAACTGGCTTCTTGTGTCACATGTTAATGCTTCTTTGGACCCAGTGGTCCAAAATTTTACACCAGAATTCTACCAAACTTTGAGTGTTTATCACTTGGGACTTGTTTTCAATTCACTCAGACAATACTCCTTTGTAGGTCATTTCTGATTTTCCTGTTTGGTATTCTTCTGGTTCATATTTTATGGAAATCTAAACGTTAGCTTTAACTGATTAACAGATTTCTTAAAAATTTTAGATGGCAACAGTTTATGGAGATTAAAATGCAATAATGACCGGGAAGGGGGATAACATTTGAAATGTAAATAAAAAATATCTATTAAAAATGCAGTAATTACAGATAAGTTGAGAGTTCTGCCCAGCCTAGCTTCACAGGGATTCTAGAGATCTGAGCTCAAAGAATCACACCTGGATACTAATCAATTTACCCCTAGGTTATCTCCAAGCCCTCCGTTGTGTTTTGTAACCAATCTAACCTGTAAGGCCATCTCAATAATCCCCAAGTGAGAGACAGGACAAAGATTATTTTCAGTGGAAGAGGTGGCATTTTCTTTGTAAAAACATGTAAATCAACGTTTGAAACTTTGGAATTATAACTAAAACAACTAAGTATTTCATTAAATTCTCCACAAAATTTTCATTTTTAAGTTGAAGCAAGGTTATAATTAAAATTTCAAATCTTATCATTTTCTCTAATCCTTTTGTAATATTATATTTGTTATGGAACCTTTAGTTACATAATATATATTCATTATTACATTGATTCTAAATTAGAAGATTTTCTGAGCCAAGAAGTTTTTGATGATAGAATGATGTCTTTAATTTTACTTTAAGTCATAAGCATTAAATTTTTATCAGATAATTTTTAAGACTCCTGGATTATTTTAAATAATGAGATTTTTACTATTCCTCCTATTCCTTCTCATTTCTAACCAAGGCAGAATGTGAAGTTCTTTTTGTTAGCTTAATAATGATTTCCTTTCAAAGTGTAACTGGCTCCTTAGCCTGGCGTCCATCCACTGCACACTGTGCTGCAGCTGGTCTGAAACTGAGTGGGAACTTGCTGAAGATGTTTCCAGTCTGTCACTCTTACGGTTGCGAGACTTAGGTCTTTTTCTTTCCACATGAAAATTGCAAAAATGTAGATGTTAGTGGCTACTTCGATCTTGCTTTCCTAACTTGGAAATTTGAAAGAAGGAGTGGATAAACACTTTGTGTCCCCATGTGACATCCTCTTTGTGAGTGTAAAGAACACTCCTCCCTCTTCACTATGGTCCTTCCTAACATGGCTGGGGACATATTTTGAATTCTCTGGTAAAAAATTAATGAAAAAGAAAGGCTTTTGGATTTACTCCCCCCACCTGGGATTTGCCATTTCCTATCCTTTTAACTTTTATTTTCTTGCCATATAATTCTTTTATGTGTGATTTTTAAAATAATATCTATCTAATATCTTGTGCTCCTGAAGACAATCCTAATCTCTTTTGGTTGATATTGCTTTAAGTAAACAAAAAGACTGAGTATCTATATGTAGCTATAACACTAGAATTGAGTGTGAAGTTGCCAGTGTTTGGGTGTGAAACTGCATAGTAATGAGAGAAAAATAAAACAGAAATAGTGATCTCTGAGTCGTCAATATAGAATAATAAAAGTTAAATACTATCGTACGAAAAATAAAGCAATTTTATTTTCTTCAAAGGGCTATAAAAACTTTTAAAAATACACTTGTAATTTCCATCTCATTGATTCTCGATTTTGGAGAAATATAAAGAGTGATTTGGAACTATGGGTATGAGAGGACCCAAGAGCAGAGCTAAACACCAAATCAATACTTAATTTCCAAACATCCACAGGAAAGTTAAGAAGTTCGAACCAAACTTTCCATAGTGACCACAGCAGAGAAAACTACACATTGGTGTCCTTGTTTAACTTAAAATTGATTTTCTCTCACTTCACTACTCCCTCCTTTTCTATTACTACAATTACAGAATCAACTCATTATACCTTCAACTCACACAAAACAACTCCCAGGCTCTTGTTAGCTCCGAATTCTTGCAGTGATTCAGTGCTGGTCCAGAGCCTACCTCATGGCCCGTGTTCATCTCAATTACAGCTCACTGAGTTGTTCCAGTTGTGGACACAGTCAGTCTGCATGGTCTCTATCAGAATCACAAATGAGCTCTTTGTAAACTTACCCATTGATGGTTTTTCACTGCTATGAACATCCTCTTCTGAGAACCAAAGGGACCAAGAAGGGAAGTAAAGTCCACCTCTGTGTTCACACTGTGTTCACACATGACTATCACTGTTATAACAAAACAGCTGAGATTGAATGACTTCATAGAGACAAATCATCTCTTCACAGTTGGAGACTTTATGTCCATCATCATGATGCTCTTCTGAGCTCACAGAGGCCATTCTTCTCCCCTTGGTCTTGTTACTGTTCCCATATGAAGCAACAGAAAGAGGTCTACTGCTTTTCTACCAATCTTACCATGGCTACCTAATTCTGGTTATTTCTCAAAGGCTCTATTCTATGAATAGAACCAGTTTGGGCTTAGGAATTCAGCCTGTGAATTTTGAAGCACACAGTTCAGTCTACAATGGTCCTTAAGTACAATTCATGAAGTTTTCTTTTTCCCCTGCAGTGATGGAATTTGAAAGCTAGCCTGAGCTACATATTGAGACCTTGTCTAATGGGGAAAAAAAGAAGGAAAAAAAAAGAGGAAGAATGGGAGGAGGGAGTGATGGGAGGAGTATAAAGGAGTTAAGTGAAGCTAAAAATTCTTCAGTCTTAGGCTTTTTATAAATGCTGCCCTACCACGACACCCACAGCAATCTGCCCACAGCAGTCTCAGAGGAAAAAAGCCTAGTTAGCTATTTGATGAATCTGATGCCATCGGTGGTATTTCAAGCTCCCTCCCAACTCAATGATGTTCTAAAATATTCAAAAGCCTAATGGTAAGAAGGCTCCATAGGCTTTGTGATTGTGACCTTTAAAATTAACATGGTAAATTAAAAAAAAAAGCCAATTTGCATAAATACTGCAGTCTGGCTATTTTGTAAAAACTTGACAGCAGCTATGGCCTTCACAACTCCAGTGTGAAAATATCTCAAGTTCCATGTATCCTCACACTTCCAGGCTACTGAGATCAGCTTAGCCCTGTGGACACCATACTTGGTAACTAACAGCTTGTAAGAGCTCAGAGAAGAGCTATCTAGAATAGTGAGGGTTTGGGGTAGCTACATGGCTTCCCAAGTAAACTGGAATATCCCAGGTTATAATACAGCAAATAGTTTAAGATGTAGTCCAAATAACATCTACTGATTTGTCTCCTGCTAATTCTTTTAACTTGATTAAGGAAAATCCATAGGATATCTTATTCACAGGCAATAGACACAGGCTACTATGTGAATGTCTGTTTTGGGGAAGAATGGCATGTACTTACTTAATTTTACGTTAAGACATACATGTATTTTGGAAATGAATCATTAATGGTTCTGAATATCGTGGTGGTTCCGAGGACTGACATTTGGTCCGCATCTTCCCTTTCTACTCCAATCGTTTTTCCTTTCCCTTTCTCTGTTCTCCTCTTGATCTTTTCTTTGTCTGAACCTATTTTCTTTGCTCCTTCCTTCCTCTCTTCATCCTCCCATCTTTCTTTTATTCCTTCACTTCCAGCACAGCTATAGTCACTCTCAAGTGTTCCTCTGTAAAGACTGCCTAGGATAATTTTTGAAAAAGAAGCTGTTTTGAATGGAACTTTTTAAAATTAGTCTTTAAATTTCTATGTGTTTAAATTGTCTGAAATGTGGCTACCTTAAATGCCTGAAGTGATTAATGTAAATTCTCCAGATATGAAGTTAATCTGAGATCATGCATTTGGGCCCCACATAATCAGAACAGTGTATTAAATGGAAAAGGCTAAGGACAAGACTGGAAGACCACTGAGGCAGAGACTCAAATGGCCAGGTGGTTTTGAAGTTAAAAAGAAGCTATCTGACAAAGCTAATGGCTAGTTTGCCAAAGCAAGCAAAGTTCAAGAGCTTTCTTGGCTTCTTAGAGAAACTCAGCCTGCTGGCCTGTTTCTAAGCCTCTGCAGCTGACCGAGGAGTCTCACGGCACAACTATGACTTTGATCTGAAGATACATATCTGTAGCTCTAAAATGAGGACACCCTCCGTCTCCCAATCAAACTACAGTTGTTACAGCTGCAGCAAAGTTGACAGATTCTTAATGGAGCTCTGAATTCATATTTCTCAAGTGTTCCATGTAGTTTTAGAGAATGACACTCTGTCTCCTTTGTCTTTATGTGTCCTCATTTAAGATTATTTCATATTAGGTTCCCTAATTATGAAGACCATTAAATTAGCATCTGTAAGCAAACGTAACTCTGCATAATAAACACATCTCAACATATAGAAAGAAATATGTCTGAATTCATTAGGAAGAAGCTGTTTGCCCAGAAACAGCACATCCAAGATGTGAATGAGTGTGGGGAATATCCCCCATTCCAGGGGATAAATTTTAAAGCAGGTTTTACACAAGATAGACCATTATGAATTAATAGATATGAGATGGTCAATGCTCTGTTTTGCTATAATCTATCTATCTATCTATCTATCTATCTATCTATCATCTATCTATCTATCTATCTATCTATCTATCTATCTATCTATCTATCGATCTATCTATCTACCTATCTGTGGGCAGAATGGTTCCTTGTTGAGCTAAGACTAGAAACCTAGACAACCCATGACCCTAAAGGGACAGTTGCCACTTTGCCTGATTCCTAGGTATCAGGATCCTGTCACTAGCCTCAGCCCTCCATAGATCTGTCACATAAGGGCAAGACCCACAAGCCCCTTCACGAGTAGAGGACATGACCTGTGGTCACATAGGCTCAAAACAGATCTCCATTTTAATGAAGTATCTAAAGGCTTGGAGGCTTAGCCAATAAACATTCCATCCCAGACACTCCTCCCTGCAAAAAGTATTTAATCTCAGGCTCACCACAAAAGTAGAGTATGATTTTACTCATCTACTTTCTGCCATGACAATAAATGTCTTAAAATCATGGACTGCCTCTTCTCATCTGAATCCACCTTGGGGAGATATGGAGAGGTCTTCACCTAGTCTCCTGTAGAAGACCTCTATGAGCTCCCAGTCATGAAGATCACCACCAAGCCAAGTGCAAGCCAACTGCTGACAAGCCAAGAGCTCTCCCCACTCTCATGGACCTTCCCCCCTGTAGCCAGGATAGATCAAACCCCCGGGGGCCCTCACTCTATTCTGAGCTCTTTCGAGGCATCCAGTGGCACCTGGGTGTCTAAGAGCCTGAGAACCAGACTGTTCAGGCCTCCTTGAAGGCCGGGGGAATCTCCCAAATAAGCTCCAGCTGTCCCCAGGACCTCAGGCTGTGCTTCCCCACGCCTGGAGCAGTGCCCAGGGGATTCCCTACTGGTAACAACGTGGGGTAATCTCAGTTCAGAACTCCTGTGCTCTGCCTCACCAAAGGACATACCCTGGTGAAGTGGACATGGGACCCATAACTCTACATCTGTCTCCAGCCATATCATCTAACTAGTCCATCTATCTATCATCTATCTCTCTATCATCAGTCTTGTGTAATATCTGTCTGTCTATCTATCTGTCCACTATCTATCTATCTATCTACTTATCTCTATCTATCTATCTATCTATCTATCTATCTATCTATCTATCTATCCACCCATCCATTTATGTATCTATTTCTTTTCATTGTGAGTCTAATCTTCCCAGATTTTAAACTTTCCCACACTCTCAAGAAAGATCTAGACATACCTCATACTTTCTAGACATACCTCCAATGGCTTTTGTTTCCATCCTTCAATTAATCTACTTTGCTTAAGACTACCACTGGGTTGTTTGGCATTGCACATGTGTGTTATAAAACATGCTCCTTCCTCCACAGACGTACTACCTTCCTTGTCCCCCCCCCCCCCATGCACAGAGCATTTGCCTTGGTGGGGTTTCAGAGACCATGAGAATAGGCCTCTCTACAATGCCTTTTAACCCTCTACATTTTAATAGATGGCTTCTCTCCTCACTTCATACATTACTTATTTATAGGTATTTCTGAAATACCTCTAAATGATTTTTACTAAAATCTTCAGCTAGACTGGTGCCACACTTACTCCAAACATGAGCTATCCAGTTTTCAGGTTACCCCTCACATCCAAGGACAGTCAAGTCTTAAGACTAGGATGGCAATGGTCTTGCTTTTGCTCAGAACCAACCCAAATTTGAGGCAACATATTTTATTAACACACTAATTCAGCATATTTATATAAATACAAATACGACTAACAAATATTTGTTGTTATTCAAGTGCACTAATTGGAAAAAGTATGTTATAGATAAGAAATATCTATTTCTTGATAAAAGTTGGCATTATAACTCTGTACTTTCAAAACCACACAGTTTCTCTAGAGAAATGTTTTCTCTATGCCACGTTTTTGCTTCTGAACAAGGAAAATGCTATCTTTAAAACTCAATTTCTCCATGAATAATTATTGCAATATAATTAATTTCTTTTCATTAACCATGAAATATGTGCTTATCCTATACTACAAGCAACACAGGAGTTAGAGCACTGGAAACATTTTAAATTGCACTCAGCAGTTTCTTTGTCCAAGAGATATTTGGCATTAACACATGTCAAGCATTCACAGAAGAGGAACACCCACAGGCACCCAACAGTTAACCTGACACCAAGCTACAGTTTCTATTTGAAATTCCTTCATTTCATCTTAAAGCACAGTTAGCCAAATTCAAAGCACCTAGAACATAATATTTCAAATTACAAAATAAAGAAAAAAATAACAGTTACAACAACAAGGCCACTCATGGTGATATTTGATTGTTTGTATGCACACAGTCTCCACTTCTCCATTCTTGGGAAAGTGTGCTTCTTCCCCGAGAAGGAAATATTCTTCCACAAGGAAAATTCAATATCTGCACAAAATGCCTTTATTGATATGAATTTCCACTATAAACCATGAATTAGGATTTTCAAATATGGCCTTCTTAGGCCTATTGTGTGTTTTTTTTTTTTTTTTTTTTTGTTATTTTGCAATTTGATACATATACATGTGTGTGTGTGTTTGTGTGTGTATGTGTATATATATACACACACAAATATATTCACATATATACATACACATATATACACATATATACATATATACATACACTTATATACATATGTACACATATACATATATTGGGGAATTGACACAAAGGTCTTCTTTCTTCATGCTCAACTTTGCAGGAACTTAGAATTAGAACCCTGGGTGAAGAGGACAAAGCAGCCCTCAGGGAGCACTCATTCTCTGTATTTCATAGAAACAAGCATGTTCCTTTTCAGAACAGTTCATTGGGTATTCTAGATGTGGAGTTAAATGATTGAAGTAATATTTTACAGGACAAATCCATCAGATTAGGCATTACCTTAGCATTTCACTAGATAAGTTAGAAGGTTTTGAATAGGTTGAAGATTGCAGAAATGATAAGAGAAGGGCACTGGGTATGCATTGCAGACAGGATAAAGAACAAAGGATAAAGATTAGATGATCATTTTGTATTTTAAGAGTGGTTCCTAGAATGGCAGGCAATATGGCTCTTGGGTACAGGACCTTGTGAACAAGTCTTTTGATGTTGATTTGAGTCTGGTACCAACATGGTAAAAGGAAAGAACTGTCTCCTTTAAGTTTTTCTCTCACCAGACATGTGTCTGTGGTACACATGCATACATGTATGCACACACACACACTCACACACAATAAAATAACCTAAAAATTAAAAAAAAAAGATTAGCATCTATAAAAAGAGTTCCATTAGTCACAGTATCCTGAGGGCAGAGGGCATCACACATTACAACCAAATATACAAAAAGTGGGAAGAGCAGTGAGATAAGGACATGGTGGTAGACTGCTCAGACAGCGACTGGCTACAGAGCACACCTTAGAACGTGTGCACCGAAGCAGGAAAGGATGAGTTGTTGGCCATAGTGAGTATGGACGGCCTGACTGACACAACCCATCAAGCATTCCATGTGCTCTCCACTACTGGTAAACAGGTAAGGTCACATGACCTCAGCAGGACAGCAAATGGCTAGCCTTGCAAGATCCCTGGTTTGCATTATTAAAAACTGATAGATAATCTCCATTGTGTCTTCTCAGTCAGTAGCTGCTGTGCCTGCCCTGTCAGCTGTTATGACTCTGTGGTGACAGATCCTGTTACTGCATGAATGCAGAACAGAGCACCTCCAATCTCAGCAAGGGAAGCTGAAACTCAACCTCTGTGTCATTCAAGCCAGGGTATGTGATACTTGCTTCTGTCCCTCAGTGGGCCTTATCCTAAAGGATAGTGGCTGCCAGGAGACTCATCAAGTCTGTGACTTTGTAAGAGAAGGATATTTAGGCAAGACTGTGCTGCCCATGGGACAGTGTGTAAGGATGGAGGTGGCAGGACCTGCCACTTGAGAACAAGCAAACCAAAGATTTCAAGAGAAGCCTGACTCTGAAGAGTGAGTGATCTCATGGCTCTGAAAGAACAACCATTACTTTATTTCAAAAGTCTCCAAATGACAGGAATACTCACAAACTAATAACTCTACCTATGGATAATGCATAGAGTAGAAGGAAGAAAGATAGACAGCTAAAGAGCTTTAGATGCCTTGTCCGGAAGTTGCTTTTCATAAGTGCAATAAGAAGGTGGTTTTAAGTTTATGCAGGACAAAATTTTCAGAAACATTTAAAGAAAACATGATCTAAAATTTACCAGAGATGCCAGATGGACATTAAAACCTAGAAAAATATGACTGCCCTAGAATAGGTAGCAGCTAAACTTAATTTTTGAGAAAAAAAAACATATTAGATCATTTTCTAAAGTTATTTTATTGTTTTAGAAGAAACATTAAGATGGGTGAAAATGAATAATTACTATTAAACTAATTTCAGTTTTAAAGAGACTTCAACAGCAATACCTAAGAAGTTTCAAGAAAGAAGACCTTTGGATCCAGTCAGAAGTGTCATCCTTATATTGAAGTCCAGGAGGTTACCAGGGAAGGGCAGTGGGGGCTTAATGTCAGTATATGGCTTGAACTTCAGAGTTAGCCTTCCCTGATGCATTGTCTGCAGTATGAAGAGGAACAAACACTTAGATCCAATCAGGGAAAGCACTGAACCGAGGAATTTATAATTATAATATATCAATATTATAATATATGGAAATTATATTATGAAAATTTCACTGTCTTCTGCTCCAAAGTTCCTTCTTTATAAACACTGTATAGAAAAAAATGTTCAGTAAACCTTACTATCTATCTTAAGTTACAACACAGATAACAATTCTCAATACCAACTGTGAAATAACGAGGCTAGGGTAGCAAGATAACATAAATAACAAGCAGTTGTTTTCTCAAAATGGCTGGCTTACTTCTCTACAATGGTGGGTTACAAATGCACTCCCATGTCCTCGAGTGGAAAAACACAATAAAAATGTGATTAAGGAAGATTGTGTTGAGTTCTGAAGAAGAAACCTATTGATAATTTTAATGGAGAAGAACCTGGGTTGGGAAGGATTTGAGATTCATTTATTGTTTTTAAGGTGTGAATACTTAGATACAAGTTGTAAGTGTCAGCACTTACTGAAAAAGAGTTTTCTGGTATTGTCAGAGGGAATGAAAAACAGTCTAGGTTAGAGGGGTCTCAACAAGATAAGGCTGACACAAACTTATCCCAAGAAATCAGACTTTTCATGCAATTATCAAAAGAGTCAAATGGTGCTTGCCATGATATAATGTTGGTTTCAAGCTAGGCATGAAATGCAAGATTAATGTCTAAGACTAATAATTTTGACAAACTTTTACATACTTTTCTATAGAAATCACAGGGATACATGACAAATGCTTCACTGACTGAGGGAGTACCTTGGTTTTCAGGAATTAAAAAGCACACAGTATTACAGAAGCCATGGACTCTAACCTAAAAATCCTATGACATATACCTCTCAAGGCAGCTAGACAGGACATGATTCCCTGCACTAGATGCATGTTTGTGTAAGCATTGTGATGTTGTCTGCCAAAGGTTAGATGCACAGTGAGGCCATGTTTTCTGTAAGGACAGGTGAGTTCATGGAGACTTAACAGAGAGGAGTGGAGTCTGGAAGAGGGGAGCAAAGCACTAGGAATTCTGAGTACACGACCTATAGGGTAGAGAAACAAGATGAACCCTGACCTTTACTAGCCAGTGACTGAACTGGGCTCCTCCAGTCACAATTTCACTGAGGAGAGGCAAGAGACACACAGATGTGAGTCTCAGAATCTAAATGCCTGAGGGGCTGTATGAAAGGAATGTGTTCCATTTTATTCCACATCCCAGAAGAGTTCACAGCACTGCAAACCTCAGGCCATTTCTCCACTTTCTTCCCCAACATGTGAGTTAGGGAGAAAGTCTCATTCTTCACACCTGCTCCTTATGTCTCTCTTCACCTCTTTGTCTTAGTTTTTATTATATTATAGAACATAAGTACCTGAAAATTCAAAATAATTACTGGATGCCATTCTCGGTACATCTTCATTACAGTCATTGTCTTCATAATTTTTCCTCTAATTTATAATCATTTTCCATAGCAGACTTGTCAGTGGTTTATTTTGTGATACTCACCTGTGTTCTCATAATTAACGGGTTCACTGGGACCCTGACGATGTCACATAATAATGATTGCTACTTCCTTTCTTTTCTGAAGGCATTAACCAATGACTTCCAGAAAGATAAGACTTAGTTCCCAACAGAGGGAGGCTTCTTTCCCAGGCTACAAACTGTTCTTTCAAGGTTTTAGGGAAAAGAAAGAAGGATGGGCAGAATGATGGGGTCTGTTGGTAACTAAGGAGAATGCTTCTTCTCTGGCTTCCTAGGAGCAAGGAATACCAAGATTCATCAGAATCCTGGATAAAGACTTAAAGCAATGTTCACCAACCCTGGATGTCAGGGAAATATAAATCAAACTGATCCTAAGATTCTGCCTTACACCAATCAATTTGGCTAGGATCAAAAAAATTCAATGATACCACATTCTGGCAAGGCTGGGGAGAGAGGGGGAACACTCCTACATTTGTGGAGGGATTGCAAATTTGTACAACTACTCTAGAAATCAATCTGGTGGTTTCTGAAAATTGGAAGTTGTTTTATGTAGATTGTCCTGAAGCTGTTTGTATTTTAATGTTAATTCCACTTCCCGAAGAAGGGCTGCCTAGTCATATGACTCCAACTGAACTTTCCCATTTTATTTAGTAAAATAAAGGAAAGCCAGTGACTGCTCGAGGAAAGGGAGGTAGGTGGAGAGGTCTGAGAAGTTCAGAGTACTGATGGTGAAGGTCTGGCAACATAGAGTTTCCCAAGGACCAGCTAGACCCAGGTGATATTAATTGGCGTTAAATAGCTATGAACAATAAAGATTTTATAGGTCTAGTATCTCATATAAAAAGGCAGTTTATATCTCTGTCTATTTGATGTAATCTTGTTGTGTAGAAGGTTTTTGGATTGAGAGTTGAACATATAAACCTGTATGAAAAGCTATCAGGCTGTAGAGTTTTATTTATGTGGGTTTTTGGGGTAGAGAAACAAGCTGAGACAGAGGCAGAGAACAGGTGGTAGAAAACTGCCAGGGAAGGGAGTTGCACAGACAAGTTGGGCCATGTTGGCAGCTCAGACTGGGCTCCAGAGGTGTGTGGGGCCCCATATGAGGGAGTGAGGAGTGAGGCCTTAGGGCTGGTAAAGAGATAAACTATATTTTATTTTTTAATATTTACTGCAACAGTTTTATCATAAGATCCAGATAACCTGGGCATATACCCAAAAGATGTTCCTCCATCCCACAAGGACACTTGTTTCACTACGTTCATAGCAGCTTTATTCATAATAGCTAAAAGTTGGACACAACCCAGATGTCTCTCAACTGAAGAATAGATACAGAAAATGTCATTTCCATCATGTAATACAATTCAGCTTTTAAAAACAAGGGTATCTTAAATTTTGCAGGCAAATGGATGGAACTAAAAAATGTGATCCTATGTGAGGCAACCCAGATCCAAAAGGACATTCATGGTATGTACTCACTGATAAGTGGATATCACCTATATAGGACATCCAGGATATAACCCACAGACACAAAGAAGATAAACAAAAAGGAAGGCCCAGGTAAAGATGCTTTAATATCACTTGAAAAGGGAAGTAAAATAGTCATAGGTGGCAGTGGGAGGAAGGTAAGTATGTGGGAGAAAAGATGGGGAGAAGATGGGGGGGGGGGTGTTAGGATCAGGAGAGATAGGAGAGATGGCCAGAAGGCCAGGAGAATGAATGGAAATCTGAACATGTATATACACATAAGAGTGAGCACACACACACACACACACACACACACACACACATGCACACATGTACCCACACTATTAGTTTTGCTTCTTTGGGCCACCTTCCTTAAAATGCTGAGCATGATGTTACTCAGAATGATTACATAAATAAAAATACATTTTTTTTTTGTCTAGCATTCTGTGAGATCCTCTATGTTTGGCTTTCCAAAGAGAAGCAAAAAAAGGTAGGCAATTGCCTTTATTTAGACCTACCTCCCCTCTCAGGGGAAGGAACTAGCACACCTTTCCTTGAAGTGATCTACTTAAATAGGAATCAAGCTTTGAGATCACTTTCTCCTGTAACCTATCAAAATTAAAATAGTTTCTGTATATTCATGAAGACTCTGTGCTTTTAAACAGTTAAAAATTTTAAGGGAATATTTGTTACTCTTGATTTTAATACACATGTGAGACTCATACAATCCTGAAGTAGCTGGTTTCCAAACCTAAAATATTTTACTGTGTTAATATAACTTAGACTTCCATCTCATCTCGTAAGTGAGGCTTTATTTGCTCTTGTCTGTGAGGAAATGGTTTTGCTCAGAGCCTGAGAAGTTCTGATTAATCAGGGCATTAGAAATGCTTTACCTGTTTGCTGACTTTAAATACATGAGAAAAATAATCATCCTCCTTATAAACAGTTTTATATATATATATATATATATATATATATATATATATATATATATATATATATATGCACAAACATCTGAAGAGAGTTGATGTTAAACCTTTAGTATGGGAAGTCAGCACTAGAGGAAATGAGATTTTCATTCTCAAAATATAAATCTCAAGTCCTACTCTGTGTGGAATGCTAGTAGTAAAGACTCTTCCTCGTTGGATTAAGATGTATTTCTTTTGTTTAATGTGTCTGAATGCTTTGCCTGAATGTGTGTGGAAATGAACCTGGGTCCTCTGCAAGAGCAGCCAGTACACTTAAAATATACAAAAAAGTAATGCTATAAGCCATAAGCTAAAATACACATATCCATCTAATCTCTTTGCAAAGTCCCTGTCATATGCAAAGCTGCACACACTGAAGTTGGCATTTGAGGTCTGCTTTGCAAATGAAGACCCCTCTCAACTGTGAACGAAACCATGAGATTTACAGCCCCCAGATTTACCATCTGGATTCCCTGAAAGCCATAATGATTTAACTTTGTACTCATTAGCACAATTGTAGTGCATATACAATATAATCAATAAATATTTGTTGAATAAAATGGGCAGAAGTGGTTCTCAGCTAATTACAGCTAATTTAATCCCTACTTAATGAAAATAAAGTTTCCCAACATGATTTTCATGGTGCACTCCTTACAAAGTTATTTTAATTAGTTTGCTTTATGCAGAATATTTATGCCGACTTTTAGATAATAGCTTAATTAAAAACACATTTAAATTACATAAATTGAGATTAACACTTAAATCTTCAAATGAAATAGTCTTGAAAAGTGGCATTGTATTATTTATTTTTTATTTTATTTGGCACAAAACTGCTGACACCTACTCTACCCTGATATTTACATTCACCAATTTTTTTTCACTGATTTTGATAAGGACATTAATTGAAGTGTATTAAGAGGCATTAAAATAGTTCGCTAATAGCTTAGCTCTGGGGATGTATCTGACTATTGCAGGCTTGGAAGCTTCAGTAGTCTCACATGAACTTTGGTTCAAAGAGACGGAAGGAAAGGAAAAGCCCTATTAGTTTAAGTCTTTTCTTTTTCCCTCAATCTTTGTAGCTTTATCGAAGTTGAAGAGAGAGACAAATATACATAAAATATGGGGAAGAATGGAGACTCTGGTTTTCTTAGACATTATGTATATATAACACGTGCTCCTAAAGCATCCTGTGTCTTTTTATAAGAATTGCCTGATGACATCGTTCTTTTATTAAAGCAAACCCTGCTTATGCATGGCTTCTTATATTTAACAATCCCAGACAGGAGGTTTAAGGGCTGAATTCGAGTCTCTGCTATTCCTATCGACAGTGAACACACCCACAAATTACCTCTTTGGAAATGGGGACTGAAGGAAGGGGAAGCAGAATTTAGCAAGACAGGTGGTTAATTCTGCCCTGAAATTCATCAGCTTTCGGTGCACAAAGGAAGCATCCAAGGAGAGCCTACACAGAAAGACAGCAAAGTCAGGAGCATGTGGACAAGTTTCATCTCCAGACAACCTTAACACTGGGAACAGACTGCCTGCTTGACACAGAATGACCCTAGCAGAATGATAATCCAAGGACATTTCTCTCTTTTCCCAATCCCAGAAGGCAGAAGCACATTCCCTAAGAGCAGGAAAACGCTCCTAGGGAAGGGAGCTTTAGACAGAATGTGCGGGGCAGGGACACCTGCTAGCTTTATGTGGTTAGTACAGGCCAGGCTGTGAGCAGGATGCTCACTTGCCTAGAGGTATTTTTGATCCCCAAGTGCCACCTGCTCTAGAAACTGCAGCCAAGTATTATTTAAGAGGAATAGGAAAGTACAGCAAGGAAACCTTAAGACTACACAGTGGTGTCTAAACACAGTAACTGCTCACACAAGGGCATCTGCTCTCTTTCTGGGACCAGGGTGAACTGGGTGCTTGGGAGGCAAGGAACAGAGCTAGGGGTTCCCTTTGGGTAAAAGTTTTCCTTTTCCCTTCACTCCTTTCTCTTCCTTCCCGTCCCCTCCCTCCCCGTTCCTTCCTCTTCCTTCCCCTTCCTTTGCCTTCCCTCTCCTTTCCTTTCCATTTTGTTCCTTCCCTTCCTTCTCTGTTTCTAGGTTCTTCCTCTTCACTTCCTTCCTCTTCCCTTTCCACTTCCTTCTTCCCCTTCCCTTTCTTCTCCATTCCTCCCCTTCTCTTTTCTCTTCTCTTCTTTTCCTTCCTTCCTCTTCCCTTTCTACTTACTTCTACCCCTTCCCTTTCCTTAGCACTCCTTCTACTTCCTTCTTCTCCCTTCTTTCCCTTTGCCTTCCCCTTCCCTTTCCACATTCCTCCCCTTGCTCTTCTCTATCTTTAATCCTTCTGGATGTGATGAGACAGTCTGGGATATCACCCTGGTGGGAGAGATAGCCTGGACTATCATCCTGGCAGTGCAGAGACCATCTGGGCTTTATCCCTGGAAGAATTTCATCACTGGGCATTGTTTACACTGCCTTGAGTCTTAGATGTTTCCACAGTTTTCAGGTGGTTATTGTGACTTCCTGCCACACTGGACATAGCCATCAGCATATGAGAGGTTTAGATTGTTCTGAGTGTCTTTGGGCTAGTGTAATAGCAGGGAGGGTTTGCTGCTAATGGGATAGGTGAGGACGGTAGCTGCTCCAATGGCCTCTGAGCTCCATGGACCTTATGCTGGGCTGGCTCCAGACAAAAGTTGAAAAGAGGGGAGCTGTGGTCAAGATGCTGTGAAACAACAGCATCTCTCCTGGGAGTCCACCATGGCTGTAGTCAAGGTGTAAAACAGCAGGACAGCTCCTGTGGGAGTCTCCCATGGCTAACTTACAGAAAACTCACATTCTACCACATTCGCCTTTCAGGTGTGTCTGGTCAGCCAAAGGAGAAAAGCTTTACTTCCCTAAGTCCTGTGAGTTTAAAATGACCTACTGGCAAATAGTGAATCAAAGGAGAGGAGTCAGGGCTGCTGGGCAGCCTAGCGGTTAACAGAGCTGGCAGAGGACCTGAGTTCAGTGCCTAGTACTCACATCAGACAGAATCTATAGTCTCAAAGATATGGTACCCTCCTCTGGCCCCTGTACACCAGCAGACATGTGTACCCATGTATGTGCGTGCACACACACACACACACACACACACACACACACACACACACACACACACACAAATAAAATAAAATAGTGCTAAGTTTAAAATGACACCTAACAAGCAGACTGGGAAGGAGAGGATCATCTGAATTGTACATAATTTAGCTATATAACCCTTTAATTTTATTCCTTGGGTTCCCAAACACCAACACAAGAGTGAATGCAGACAGCCCCAATAAGGTACACTTGGGGTGGGAGGCTGGAAGCAAATTCATAAATATAATGGGGTTTAAGTATACTAGGAAGAGAGGGCTGTTTTCTTCCTGTACAAAATAATCTTACTGCTTTTCAGAAAGGTGAAATCTAAGCTACAAATGTTATGCTAAAAAGAATGGCTCACTGATGAGAGAGAATCCTTTATAAAACTGTTATTTAAGGATAAATCTGAAAATATAGGAAACATACATCCGGTAAATAAATTCAACAGTTAGAGATGAAATTTACCACTGGTACAAAGACTGTATGAAACTTTCATCTATCTGAGTGTGATTTAACAATTCATAAGATGCCCATTTAACAAAATCCATATTTTAGAAGATGAAATTAAAGTCCATTATAAATTCATTTCACTCTCTCCTTATACTGGGTAGCTTCCAGTGAGTGCTATATCATTTAGGATCTGTACACTTCAAATAGTTACAGCTTACTGTAATGTATAATGTATACTATACGATGAGTGTGTGTGTGTGTGAGTGTGTGTGTGTGTGTGTGTGTGTGTGTGTGTGTGTGTTTTAATGATAGGTAACAAAGATGCCAACCTTGAAGCCTGATTCACCAGGAATGCTAAGGGCAGGCTGCTAAGCCATCATAAACAATAAAATTACACTTATAAATTTGCTGTGGTGGGGTCATTTTTTATTAAAGAGATTTTCTTGTGTTTCTCTTATATAAACTGTCAATTGTGGTGACATGTCCTTACCTTGATGTTTACAGATAAACCCCAGCTTCTACTCATGCACACACAAAGCTAAGGTCACTCTCTGAGGCATTATCACAGATCTATGTGCTTCTTGCTAATTCTTTTTTATCCTTGCAGTTTGAAATTTATGTGTGTAGAACTCTCAGCTGAGATTTATAAATATCACACAGCCAGGGCTGGATGATATTTCAGTTGTTAAGTGTGTGACTTCTAAGCATGAGAACCCTCATTCTGATCCACATAAACCTACATAAATGTGGGGAATGTGGGCCAGCCCATTTGTAACTCCAGACTAGGAAATCTGAGTTGTCTAGAGCTGGCTGGTTACTCAGAAGACATGTCTGTCAGCTATGGGTTTGACTTGGAAACCCTCCCTCATTGAATAAGCAGAAGAGAAAACAATGGCTCCTAACATTAATCCCTGACCTCCATGTATACACAGGAGCCCCACATATGTCACCAACAAGGACATCACACACACACACACACACACACACACACACACACACACATACTACAAGCATATTAATTATGCTCTAATATCCTCAAGATTCTACATTAAACATAAAACAACGTACAATGGTATGCTCTCCCTACACACAGTGTTCTTTGTCCAGAGAACAAATGAAGCTGGGACTTGATTTCCCACCAAAGCTGGCAGGAAATGTCTCTGAAGGAGGAACTGTCCTATAACTGCAACCAGGTGGAAATTCAGAGATTCAGATGCAAAATATGTTGGTGGGTGAAGTCTAGCGGACCCTCCTGCTGGAAAACAAAACAAAACATATTTTTTTTCTTGACATTTATTCACAATCTGTTGTAGTAGAACAGGGATCAGGAAAAATTTTAAAATTGACCCACAGCAGTCAGAGAGTTATTATCGTAGTTCCTTTTAAAACAGATCACAGAGTTGTATGTAAGTGATGCTCACAAGGGTAGAGAAAGCAAGCCCAGCTATGTCCTGAAGCTGATGTGCTGAGAAGCCTGCAAGACCACAGACTGGAACTCCAAATGCCCAGCATGAATCAAACCGCAAACACATGTTCAGCTCTGTCCGGGAACAACCCACAGCCCTCTATAAGGTGCAGTTATTTGTGACACAGAGCATTGGTGGTGCTGACAAAGGTGGCTTTGCCACCAGAAAAATTAAAGATCAAATCAATGATGAGTTTCCTCTGGTGTCTTTGCGCCCAGAAAGCCTGTGTGCAAGCCCTGAATGAACACTGGGGTGCACGTTTCATACTCAGGAAACCAGAAAGAAGAAATGTTTTGTGAATTTTACTCAGCAGCAGAGATTGTGTGTTTAATCATACTTATTCTTTCTCCAAAGTACATAACCCTACTATAATAGTTAAATCATTAGTGGGCAGTGTTGACTGTAAAATGTAAATACCACTTTTATAATCTCATAGAAATAAAAATTAAATTTCAAAAAAACAAACTTTTATTCCCAATGTATCCATTACATTTCTGTTCTTTTGCAAACACTAGTATACATAGCTTGCAACCCTGAGCACATGAAGATCTTGTGTGTGATATGTGTGCTCTGTGATGAGTGTGCACCATGTGTGCCATATCTGCCACATGTGTGCCATTTGTCTAACATGTGTGTGCCATGCATGCTAGGTGTGCTGTGTGTGCAGGGTATATGTCATCTGTGTGCAATGTGTGTGCTGTGCATGACACATGTGCCATATATGTGCCATGTATGTGCCACATGTGATGTATGAGTCATGTGTGTGATGCATGTGTGATGAGTGTGATATATGTCTGATGTGTGTAATGCATGTTTGTATCTAGATATATATTTAATTCTCTTTAATTACATTTCAAACAGTGAACATATGCATCAGTAGTTTTTAGAAGACAATCCCATTTAAAAATATGTTTAACTCCGGTGGACAGTTCCCTGACCCTAACAGAAACGCTGACACATGCTAACACATGCTAACACATGCTGTCAAAACAAAATGGCCCGAAAGTCCATAATGACCACGTGAGAGTTCTCGACTCCTCATCGTCTAAGCAGAGCCTTTGGTGTTTCCTGGGAAACTGTATTTAAAACATCCCCCAGTTGCTGCTCATGATGTTTAATAGGCCGCATGCTAGAGCATTTATTTTGGGAACACTGCTCAATTCCTGTGTAAAAGAAAATCTGTAAGTTACTGTAAATTTCCAGTGAAAGATTCTATGACCTTCTCTGGCTGTTTACTGTAGTTGTCATGTCCATCCAAGTCATTGCAATGATTTTAATTCAAACGCCAGCGTGACCCCCGACAGTATCTGTTACACACTGCTGTACAAAATGGCACCACTAGAGCTCACGTGACCATGCAGCAGACAAAATACAGGGAAGCATTGGTATTTAAGATAGGAGATGCCCTTATGTGTAACACAAACGTGAACATCTAAGACACTTCCCCTCTCCACCCAAGGGGGAGCTGAGCTGGCTTTCTCTCGTGCCTGCAGTCACGGCCACCGTGAAGTCACATGTCAAAGTCCTGCTGTTATGGTTGGCAATACAAGCTCCTTGTAGGTATCCACGTCCTCTTGTTTTTATAATCTTTCTGTCCTCTGGTGACTCTGCAATGGTCCTTGAGCCTTGGGTGGGGCGAGAGTGGTATACATATACACATATGTATACATACATGTACATACACACATGCACACATGTATACACACACACATACTCATATATTTATGAATGAGTATGTGCATGTGCCCTTTAGAGCTCAGCACTCAACAGTCTCTCATTGTCTGCACACTTGTGGGTCTCTGTATTAGTTACCAACTACTACAAAAAGGAGCCTCTGTGATGGGGGCACAGAGATTGAGATGCAGCCATCTATGTTTATAATTTATTTGCCTTTGACATATAGTTAGAATTTAATTTTCACCATAGAGCAAGAACCAATGGTGAAATGAATCAAGATGTTACCCTCACAGAGAGTGACCTGGGGAAGCCTCAACGGAAACAAAGGCACCAATGAAGGTGACCATGATTACAGCAGCTGCCCCCTTGTCTCTGCCATGTCTTCAGCCGAGCCAGACTAACAAGGAACTCAGACATTCTCTCTTCAGGTTAGATATCCAGCGTTTTCCATTTTACTCTGAGACAATTCCACTTTCTTATACAGTGGACAGGCAGCTGGTGACCTAGCTCCAGGTCACCCTGTCCTTCTCTGTGCTTAACGTTAGAGAGCACTGGTTGACCTGTCTTCTCTGTGACCACCTCCTTCAATCCTGTTTGGGCTGTTGATAAAACACTGAAGGATCAGACTGCTGGAGACATAGAGACTTGTTTCCACCAGACCTAGCCTCCTTAAGCCTCCATATGAACCATACATAAGGACATGGGAACCGCACATCTGTCAGGAGAATGCTGATGTCCTCTGTAGATGAGTTCCTCTACTACACACTTCTGATGGGTTCCCATGTGACCCCGGTTCGCTGCTTTGGGAAGCCTCTATACAAAGCCTTATGTTACCACTTTACTGTTGACAAGTCTCATATGAAGGCTTCAGTCCTCAATTTTCAGTGCTTCTGAGCCTGAGCCTCTTATGAGCTATTAACCCTTGTAGATGTTCTGACATCTCCAATGACTCTGAGTTCACTGAAGATCCATCTGTCGTCCCAAACTTGGCATAAACAGCAGGAACAAATGCTCATGAGTTACATCTCTGCCAGTTTGATGACTTTCTGAGAAATGCCACACACTGACTACTGTGAGCAGTGACAGACACCTGTGATCCAAGACTGTGTTTGAAACAAACAAATCCTGAGTTTTCAGAGTTTGAGGCAAGCTTAGGCCATATGGTAAGTTCCTGGTCTGCCAGAATACAGAGAGACTTTGATTCCAAGACAAAATAAATTGATAATTAACAAGTGAAAAGAAATCCAAACATTGCAGAAGAGGTGGCAAAATGACTGTAAGAGGCAGGGGACCAGGACACTGCATCTAGGCAGTGTCTTCTTGGCACAGACACTGCACACATGACATCTGATCAAAATGACCATCTAAACAAGACCTGAATAATGACCACATCAGTCAACAAAGCAGCTCAGGTAGGAAGTCTCCCAAGGACCCACCCCTAGATGAAGAGCTACAGGCAATCAATAGCCACTGAAGAAAGAGAACCAGTCTTCCCAATGGACTGGACCCACAGTAGGTGATCCAAAATGGCTAACCCCAAATGCATATGTACAAATAGCAACAAACAGGCTCAGCAGGTTTTATATGCATGTGAAACAATACATGGAACAATAATTAGAGAAGAATAGGCCATGAACTTGAGGTCATTAAGAGAACATGGGAGGTGCTGATGGAGGGAAAAGGATGTTTACAGATGATATCATTATAATATTTATGTCTCAAAACTAATAAAAAATCCCAAAGCGCCACTGCTACATGCTTAAATATTGTTTTAGATAAAAGATTGAATGGAGGAGAGATATGGAACATGAGTGATTGAGTGACAGAAGAAACAAGGGAAGATAAAGACAGAGAAGTAACATGAGCATGAATCACATGAGCACAAAACCCTGCAGGAAGAACATGGCTGGTTTCAGAAATACAGATATGGCACCTTGTGAAAATTCAACAGTGACTTTTGCCATGAATGAGTATTTCAAACAAGTATTTTGAGACAGGAGTTACTAGCTAATTCATCTCTACAAACTAACTCATCTGTCATTCAGAGAAATGTAGGAAACATTTATAACAAATTTGTTTACTTGAAGTACAGTGTCCACAAATGCCTTTATTTACTATTCTGCAACACAATCTGTTGATAGACACCAACCGATCACTGTATTTTGTTTATTCAAACTTTCTTATGTACTGTGACTATCTGTAAACAAATCTTAATGAAAATTAATGTGACAATATAAATAATTATCCATAAGTTTCCCTATTTAGTAATCACCATATATTCCTAAATATGTCAAAAGAGCTGTAGTTATAAAACAGAAAACTCATTTTTAGGAATTTATTTGAATGTCTTTTTGACCATATCTGTGTGATCAATAATTATCAGAATAAAAATATATGAATTATCTTGAGAAGCACATAAATTTGTCAACAATTTATCTTCACTGAAATATGTACTTAGGATTTCTTAGTAAAATTGTGATTTCCACATCAAACCTTATATCATGATTGTTTTGGAGTGGCTATACATGCAAAGGGTATCACCAGACAGCTTATATGAGAATGTTGATGGTCGATACACAAGCCTGTGCATGGGAAAATTAGTTATTTAATTTAGTATATTTAAAATATATGTGTATGCATACTTTGTGGTATATGTGTGCAAGTGTATGTGTGTGTATGTTTACACATGTGTGTATAGCACTTCACTGGACAAAATACTTCAGATATAACTTGAGCAGTCCCAACAACCAAGCATGCCCAGAAGCACCTACAGAATTAAAAATATGAGACCCAGCATAGCACAGAACAGAATAGTTGGCACACAGTGAAAGAAAGCCTTCCCTACAAGAAACCAAGGCAATAACCACACTGGAGAAAACAGTCTGGTCAAAACAGAGTGAGAACTGAAAGTGTGAAATTAGCAGGCCAGTGTTAAAAGTTATCCCCCAGATATTCCATATTTTCAGTAAGCTACAGAGATATGAGAGGAACAGATAACATGGCCTATGTAAAAACCCAGGAGGTAGCCTTGGCATTAAGTAGGAATTGTCAGTTTAACAGGTAAAGACTTGAAGACAGAAAGCTTTTCAAAATGAAAACAAGATGGAAATTTAAAAACATGATTTTAAAATATAGACAAAGTGTTAGTGAATGTGGATGTAAACACAGGTCTAATAAAAGCACCAACACACAGAGTGGGGGATGAAAATCGGTTTTTAAGAAAAAAATAAGGACAAAATATTTCAGCAATTGAGAAAACTATAAAATCACAGATCGAAGCAAGTCAAAGAAGTAAAATAAAATAAGAAAAATATTCTCAGAACCCAAAGTACAACCTCAAGAGGAATGAATAGGAAAGACTGTTAGGCTGCCCATCAGAGGAAACAGGAGCTCTCCTTCACGGAAGCATGCCCTGGCATACAGAAAACGCCCTTGCAGAACAGCGGGATACAGGAGACAGTAAACCCAAACCTTTAAGGTAAACAGAGTTACAGACTGTGGGAATATAAAAGGAACTAAGCCGACATCCCTGCAACTGCCTGCTGATCACCAGATCAGGCCCTGGCTCCCACAGCCCAGTGTCTCCACCTCGATGGAATGGGTAGTTTGTCTGTCATTACACCCACTGTGAAAATAAACCCTCTCATGAGTTTCTTTTGTTGTTCAATAAGACCTGTAACAAATACTTTCTAGTCTTGGAATGATATGGAAATTTACGAGGAAATTAAAACAATAGGCATCAGAATTGCACAGTCAATAAACAGGATCCTCTACACAACTTTATGGAATGAGACATCCTGATCAACTTTTGGAAGGGTTATTAAAAATTGAATGTGTTGCTCAATTTAGTTGAAACTATAATCAGACACAAATGGTCCTCAATTTATTGGTCCATTTTATTAAGCTTCAGTTTATTAAGTCATTAACAAGAATATTGGCCAAAGTGTGACAGCTTAATTCAAGCATCACAGTTTCCCAAGAATCACTGGCTGAAGTCTTCACCCAAATAATGATAAAGTACCCCATACAACAATAGACATATCCCTTTGAGCCAAGGCCACAAAAGCAAAGAACTGTTTCTCCAATGTACCATGCTATGTAGTTTACGGCTGTCTACCATGCTAGGTTCACAAAAATAAATTTCCTTAACTGCAAGTCAAACAAGGACAGTTAATAGAAGTTTTACTAGAACATCAAGGATATCATTAACAATTTACAGCAGAAATGAAAGCACCACAGTAAAAAGTCATCTGCTAATAAAGAAAAGGAATTCAGCAAGCACATGAGCGAACACTTAGATGACTCTAAGGAGTGTGAAGACAGACTCGTTAGATAGCAACCTGGGGCTGGAAGGATGACTTGAGAGTCAATGGTCTTCCTGATCCTGCAGGAGACCTGAGTCTCCTTCCCAGTACCCATACCCAGAGATGCACATTTGCCTGTAACTCCAGCTGCAGGAGATCTGTCGCCCTCTTCCGGTCTTGGCAGGCGCTGCACTCACACATGCACACACCCTCTCCTCCACGTAGACACAAAACTAAAAATGATACAAATTAATCTTTAAGGGAACAATCACCAATAAGAGGCATCATGGATCCAAAGAACCACAGTTCTCATTCCTGCTGATCTGCCACTATCCAGCTCGGGCCCTCATGTCTGAAGATGTGATTAGTACTTAGATTTTATAATTTAATGGTTCATTAGAAAGGGTTCTAGTATGTCAGGATGTGCTATTTTTCATTTCTTTCTAAGCAAAGGCAATTCTGAATGATTATCAGGGACATTTAGACATGAAAATACATGACAATAAAAAAGTGTGATTTTGGTCCTCTAGCTATGGCTTCAGACGGTGAGTGAGGAGAGGTCCTTTCTTCACGAATGTTGTCAGTGTTTCTGTAAGACATGCTTTCCTAATGCAAACACTGTACTTAGAGTAGGGGCTCTAGCTTGCTGCAGCAAGCCATGGTTTGGAAAGGAGTTTCTCGAACACACGTGTTAAAGGCTCTCTCCCGAGCCCTGGGATGAAGGGAAAGTGAGCACCTTTTCAGAGGAGACAGGTACAAGAGTTTCCAGTCCTGCTGTTAGAATTACCATGTTTTTTGAAATCAAAAGGTTTTCATACCTCCTGTTTCCTCTCTATAGCTTCCAGGATAATTAGGTCATTTTATATCAGCTTCCTGTAAATCACAATATGCTTACTTCATCCAGGCCAAAAATAAAAAAAGAGAATCTATCATGGGCCAGAATCTCAAAGGACTTTGGATAGCAATAAACCTTTTTCCTTAAGAGAGTTGAAGCCTCTAGGCTATTTGTTACAGTAACAGAAGGTTAAGGGACAAGATATAGGAAAAAAAAAAAGACTAAATTGTTGCATATAAGAAGCCACTGTTGTTTTATACTTAATCCTTAGCAAACCAGGGAAACTAGTTCTGTATGTATGACAGTTCTGTACACACCTCAGCAAACCTTCCTATGTAGTATAACCTATCTATCTCTAGATTGCTACCAGTACACAGTGCACCATCACTGTATATAAACTCATCACACTGTATCCATCAAAACACAGTAATGAACAGTGCCTCCTCAGGACTCTGTATCTCTCCAATTAAATAAAAATGTTCCATCCAGTTTACATTACCACTGTCTCTAGAACACATAGAAAAGAAGGTAAGGGGTAATTATGATTTATTTTTATATATGATTATTGCTAACAACAAATAAAAACCCAGTTCTCTGTATATTCCTCAGTTTATGGTACTTGGACTCAGCATCCTTCTTAGTCCACTTAGTACACAACTCAAACGTGGACACACAGGTAACATGCGAGTGAGACCGAGAATATACCACATGCAAGCTACCTGGCTACACCCTACTGGGAGGCCGCCACTTGCATATCCCTCTGTGAAGGCAAATACTCCTATATTGGCCATCAAAGAACACCAAAAGAAACACAACAGTCCTGAAAGAAAACCAAGAAGACCATTCCTCACACGTAGTCCTGACCTTGTATTCACAAAAGGCTTTTCTGGCCAGCACTGTGTCCTTGTGCTGCAGGCAGGAAGCCCAGGCCACTGTGCATGGACAGATGTCCTGAGTACCACATTCAGCTTTCTGTGAAACCCATCAACTTACTGACCTCAGTGAAAACCCTGTTTCTCACGTGTGGATTAAAATGTTCCCGTCCTAAAAATGGATTATAATCAAGCCTGTCATAGATTTTCATGAGGAGTAGATATATGGTATGGATTGAAATCAATTGGCAAACAATTAGTGTTCTCATATAAAAAAGAAAAGAAAATTCTTAAAAATAAGCAGCTTTAAGTGTTGGCAGAACTTTTTGTTGAGTGTTGAGGGTCCTGTTTTCCTGTTTCCTGATTCTTGGACAATAGTCTAAGACATGGCTTTGGATCAAAAACTCATTCTGAAAACTGACTATAAATAAGTTCCCTTATACAGAACATCTTCTCAGTCTGAAAGAACCAGGATATTTATACAGCACATTGCTCCCTGCAGGGCACAGCCCTTTGAGCCCAGGGGCTATGTCTCCTTTCACCTCCCCAGATGCAGCCACATCACCTTGTGTGAGGAGCGAGGGAGGAACCCACTGCAGCTTCATCCTGGAGAGAACAGTGTGGCCAAGATTTCAGATAAAAGGAATGCCATTAGTTTAAAACTTGTGTAATTCTTAGCAATTACACTACCATATGAATTTTTTGATTAACTTACTGACAGGCCTTTTTAATATTATGATTAAATATTCACATTTCTCATCCACAGGAGAATACTCTTTGAGGAAGATATTTTTCATCTAATAGCAAATATACTTTAAATCATTATCAAAGGCAGTAGAAAATAATTCTTTGTCTACCTATATGTGTACCGACTAATCTGTCATTTGAAAATTGAGGTCACTGTGTATTTACTCCATAAAAATGCCTTGGCATAGAGAAAACCACTTTAAATATCCATATTAGGTAATTGGGGGTCTGGTGAGGGGTGAGACTTGCAAAGGGACCTCATTGTTTTGAAGAATAAACTTAGCAAAAAGACCATCGTTATCCAAGAAAATGGAAATCTGAAAAGGCAGAGTGAGGTGTGTTGACCATTATCTCTTAGGACAGTGGTTCCAAAAACCTTTAATACAACCATAAACTTATTTCCATTACTAATTCATGACAAACTTTGCTACTATTACAAATTGTAATACAAATATCTGTGTTTTCTGGTGGCTTTAGGCAACTCCTCTAACAAGGTCCTCTGACTCCTAAAGGGGTCAGGACCCACAGGTGGAGAACCTTAGGACACTTTTCCGCAGCACCTGTGGGCAGTGTTGCTGGAAGAGGTAAGATCATTGATGAGTAGTATTCCAGGAGCCTCTCTGTCCTTCAAGGTGACCGAAGATGACCGGCTGCTTGGAGCTCTGGTTGTCTGTGTAGGAGTAAAGTCTTCCTTCTTCTTGTAGATTTTGTCCGTGCATTTTTATAATAACCTCAGGTAAAGTAGCAAAGGCAGCGGCACAATCAGGTATAAGTGGAATGTTCTAGAAACATGGATGATTGTTATTTATGTGCTCATTATGAAGCACATAAGGCACAGGAGTTTATCAGAGAGTGCAAGTTATAACATACTCATTTACTGAGCTGACAGGCACACCTGCCCATGGAGAACCACTTTAATTTAGAAGTTCTGGGAAAACAAGATCATTCCATAAGACCTTGGATCCTCAGCATTATTAGTGTTTGAGGCACGTTTTACTCATATAAGAAGAAACAATCTCAACCTAAGAGACATTGTTATAGCGTCAGCAGTTAGTCATAAGCATGTGAAGAGAACCCGCTGTGGGACATTTAGAATCCAGCATTTATGTACACAGTTAGCAAAAGGTCATACTTGAGCAGATGCACATGAAGAAACAGTAAGGGTGCTGTGTTCACTGCAGTTGACATCCTTGGGAGTCCTCTTTTGTGTAACCAGCACCCTCAGATGAATGCATTCTTCCATTACAGCCTTTTTTTCCCACTCAATATCTTCTTGTCACTGCCCCTCCAGCCCCTAAAAACCACTCCACTGTCCTGTGTGGATTCTCGTCTTACGTACCTCTCCTTAGCGAATTACAAATATAATTCTTGTCTCTTGTGGCCCAAGCTGTGAACTGTCATTCTCTCAACAAAGTCTCAAGGAAAACGGGTCCCCTCACAACCATGAATCTGAGGCTTTGTAAAGAGACATGGGGTAAGCACAGATCCTTCAGAGGAAGTATAGAGAGAAGTCACTTAGGACAAGTCCCCCTTTGCTGTGCTGGGACAGTAATGAGGATGACAACAGAACAAGGCTCTCCATGCTGCTGTCAGATGCCATCCTGTGTGGTCCTCTTGGATATAGCAATGGAGTCCTGACGTCACTGTAAGCATTTGACTCACTTGGATCCTGTGATGTGAGGACATACTGTCTCCTGTCAGAAAAACAGGAAGCAGAGTGTGACAGGCCCCAGGAAGCACAGGGTGCTGAGCAAGCAGGTGACACAGAGGGGTCATGTGCACACATGGGGTGCAGATGTCTGGATGGCATGTTTGGGTGGGATGGAGCTGTTCAGCGTGTCCACCTCTTTCCATGTAAAGAGGCATCTGTGACACAAGACAAGTCACACAAAACAGCTGGTTTCCCAGGGTAACTCTGCTCTGATGCTGCGTTTTCCTCTGTGACCGAAAATGTTTCTCTTCAGCCCCTTTTATTTTCTTGGGTATTATTTTCCCTAATTTGTATGATCATATCATAATGCTGCTTAGTTTTCATCTGATTACAAAAATAGTGTTACTTCCTTTGGTGACTATCAGCCCAGTTGGGGAGGGATTTAGTCCCAATTCCAAGAACTTTTCCACATTTAAATAGGGCATCACACACCTACCTTCACTTTCTACTCCAGTGACAGTTTCATGTGCTATGACCTATGTCCTTTTTATTTTATTTTATTTTATTTTTGGATGATTTTATTTTAATTGGATATTGTCTTTATTTACATTTCAAATGTTATCCCCTGTGCTGGTTTCTCCTCTGGAATCCCCCTGTTCCATGCCCCCTCTCCTTGCCTCTTGAGCTGCTCCCCCATCCACTCATCCACTTCCTCCCACCTCCCTGCCCTGGCATTTCCCTACACTGGGGTATCGAGCCTTCACAGAATCAAGGGCTTCTCCTCCCGTTGATGCCCAATACAGCCATCCTCTGCTACATGTGCAGCTGGAACCATGGGTTCCTCCATGTGTGCTCTTTGGTAGGTGGTTTAGTCTCTGAGAACTCAGGGCTTCCTATCAGACTGCAAGCCCCTTCAGCTCCTTCAGTCCATTTTCTAACTCCTCCATTGGGGACCCTGTTCTCATGCCAGTGGTTGGCTGTGAGCATCCACCTCTGTATTTGTCACGCTCTGGCACAGTCTTCTCAGGAGACAGCTATATCAGGCTCCTGTCAGCATGCACTTCTTGGCATCCACCCTGTTGTCTGGGTTTGGTGACTATATGGGATGGATCCCCGGGTGGGGCAGTCTCCGGATGGCCTGTCCTTCAGTCTCTGCTCCACACTTTGTTCACCAATTTCCTCCTGTGAGTATTGTGTTCCCCTTCTAAGAAGGACTGAAGCATCCACTCTTCTTCTTGAGTTTCATGTGATCTGTGACTGTGGATTGTATCTTGGGTATTCCGAGCTTTGAGGCTAATATCTACTTATCAGTGAGTGCATACCATGTGTGTTCTTTTGTGATTGGGTTCCCCCACTCAGGATAAAATTCAGTTCAGATTGGAAACTTTGAGAAGGTGGTGCAGGAGAAAGTTGAATTCTTACTACCTCATGATATAAAACCACTACCAAATTCAGAGAGAACCTGAGACCCCTTCTCTTGGTGAATGTACTGTGATTGGAGCTGCAAGGATGCACTTACATCATAAAGAAGCATTCATATGCTGGTGTGTGATCATATGCATGAGAGGGAGGGAGAGAAAGACAGTGTGCATGAACAGGTACACATTTTCACATGTGTGTGCATATTTTCTGCACACAGGTGTCCACTTATATGTACACATATACATGTTTATTTGTGCAAATTGTGCATGTGTGTATTTGTGTGAATGCCTGTATATGCATGCATGTGTATCATGTATATGCACATGCATGCGCTCATGAGTGCATTTGTATGTATTCTGCCAACTCATATTTGTACAATAAAAATCTGTACTTTCAAACCTGACATTTATATAACTAAGTTCTTTATAAAGAATGGTCATTTGAGAACTATTTAAATTTAAAATAGACATGAATAGTATATTTTTTTCATATAAACTTCTGGGGGGGCAACATAAATCAACTATCTCAAGCTAACAAGTTGATAGTTCAGCCCTCAGATAATTGCTCTGAGACCAGCCAGTGGTCTGTGTATCAGTCCTACTCTTCAAAAGCCCCTACATATCCCTCCATGCGATCATCTTGAGGCAGCACTGCTCAGAATGTCTTCAGATTTACTCAGCAACAGTTCAGTTTTGTGGGCATTAATGTTCCAGGTTGAGTGTCTTCAACTGACAAACTTTCTGATTTCCTCTACCTCTTCTTTGCTGCTTTTCAGTATTCATCTGAGTCACCACTGCCCCTGACAGCTGTCAGGAGCCAGAGGCTTTCAAGCTACAAGAGCAGTATGAATTTTCACCTGACACACATTGACTTGGAAAGAAGAGCCATTAATCACTTCTTTTTAAAAGAATTTATAATAAGAGGTGAAACTTGGTTGAGATTTCCCATTAACCATGCAGAGGTGAGGAACTATCAGGGAAGCCAAACTTAAGCACTAAAAAAAAAAAAGAGCTGAAAGAAATGTGAAGATATTGATAAAGCTATTTGAGAGAGAGAGGTAACTAGATGCTTAATGAATGCAAAAAATGAGCATCAGAATGGAATGTTTATTTAAAAGCCTTAAAGTTTGGAAGAGTGACATCTGGGATATATTTGACTATTACTTACATCCTGGATAACAGAGCTATGGTTTGAACAAATATCTTAAGAAGAAAGGTATGCATATGAAGATAGTGCCCAACTTAAGTAAGAACTCATCAGTATCTCATAAAGGCTAAAGGAAGTGTGAGCTTGCAGAAAATAAGACAGTATCACTGACGCCTCACAGCCTGTAGATGCACATTTCTGAGAATGCACACAACACTATTTTAAACCTTTATCATGATCCATAATGTTGTCTCAGAGTAATCAAGTTCTGAAAGTAAGTTATGGTTGAGTGCTTAGCCCTAGAGAAGGCATTTAAACCACACCATCTAAGGCCCAGGGAACATTATAGAAGAGACAAAGAAAGAATCTAAGATCCCCAAGATAGAAGATGTTTGTCATTAGGGTCTCACAGCCATTGCAAACCAGATCTCACAGTTGCTGAGATTGCCCTGCAGGAGACTGGACCTGTCAATAGCCAATTGTGGATCTGAGAGAGACTCACAGGGCTTCCCCCTTCTCTGCTAGATATTGGTTCTTGACAGATTCTGGAAAAGGAGCAGTTATTGTTCTCACTTATATGCCTACAGTGAACCCACCAGACTCCATCAGACAGTTCCCAGCCAGTGGTCACACAGACAGCCCAGGTTAAAATCAGTGGGTCAAAAACAGCAAAAAGATACTGATGAAGGAGAGTGGTTGTGGGAAGTACAAGGCTGTCCAGGAGGAGAGGGACAGGAGACGGAGAGAGTAGAGAGAATACATCACACACATCTATGGAATTGTCAAAGAACACATTTAATTAAACAAATGTAATTATAAAATCAGTTTCTGTAGACATTTTGTTATTGAAGTTCAGATACATTCGAAATGATGTTTTGATTCAACTGAAGATTCCACACAATACTAACAATATGTAAATGGAGATGAGGCCTAGAGACGGCAGTGAGCGTGAGCCTGTGTGTGTGAGGCAAGAGGCAAGTCTGGAAGCTCACATGCATGGTTATGCATTGGGTTTCCCATAGCAGTTTCGGGTGATGAAAGAATTTGGTCTAGCATAGAGCTTACATAGACAATAGCTAGTACAAGGCAGGCAAGGAAAGACAACAGGGCAAGGGGAAAGAGTGTGAGAAAAGCTACAGCAAGTAAGCACCTAGGAGAAATCAGCATAATTTTACTACAGCTCAAATATGCAAATGATTAACAGCTGTCCATCAACCTGTGATGGTAGCTATAATGTGGCTAAATGTTAAGTAAGTTTCTTTAATGTTAGAGGAGATGTCATCTTGTAAAATCTTCAGTGCCTGACAGTGAATATGTGCTGACAGAAAACCAAGATGTGCTCTTCCTTGTTCTGTGCTTAGAAGCCATGCCAAGGTGGGTGGGTGTGGGTGAGAGGAGGTTGTGCAGGGATATTTGCGATGTTTATAATTTTGGCAAGAGATGGCAAGCAAACATCCTGGTGTCTTTGAAACAGTGGCTAGGAAGAAGGCTCAGATACAGGCATATACATTTTAAAGGACAAAGTACACTCCTGAGGACTTTGCTTCAGCTGAATTTTCAAGCCACTACAATATTAAATTTCTATGTTCTGCTTCCTGGATTAGACTCTCTGGGTTCTAGTATGTATGCAGCCTTCTGGAGCTGACTTTGTTTCCCCAGAGACTTTCAGCGTCAGCTTGACTCAGGAAGCTGAATTTCTCTCAGGACACAGAAGATACTGACATTATGCAATATTCACAAAATAATTCTTTAAAAAGTATTTGTATGTTTGCATCATGTATGTATGTATGTATGTATGTATGTATGTATGTATGTGTTCATCTGTGCCTGCTTTCTGCATAAACACAACACATGTACAGAAAGGCCAGAAGGAAGCACCAGATCCTCCCAAATCTAGTGATGCAGGTGTTTGTGAGCTCCATATGTGGGCTAGCAGCAGAACCTGTGTCGTCTCTAAGAATGCCAAGTACTCCTAGCCACCTAGCCAGCTGTCCAGCCCTATAAAAATCTGCCATATAAAAAGTATTGCAGGAATGCTGTACATACGTTAAAACATCAAATCTAAAAATAAATCTGTAATTAGTTGAACCATAAAAGTAACATTGGTGCATCTTACAAAATAAAAAAAAAGTTTGACCGAATTCATAATCTGAATTTTCAAAGTGACAGCGGACACTTGCAGTAACACTGGAGTCACATCCTAAAAGGACCCTTAGGATAACAACTCTCCACAGGGAAGATATGAGCCCTGCTGCTTTAACAGTTAGCAGGTTTCTGCAGGTCACTGCGTACATTAATGCATTAATAAATTAACCTTGGGATGGATGTCCCAGACCACGTTTGAACAGGAAAGATTCAAATGGAGCTGCTCAAAGAGGAAAGACTATGGCCTTGGTATTGTTTGTTCATGGCGAGACATATAAGCAATGACAAGAATCCATTGAAGAAAACAATGCACCATAATAAAAAGAAATACTAAAACTCAAGCCAGTTTGGGATTTTAAATGCCCTTGGGTGTTTTTGAGTGCACATGTTCATGCAGGTACACTTGTGTAGTTTTTCATGTGTGCACATGTATGTATATGTTCCCATGTGCATTTGTTCACATAAAACCCAGAAGTTCATAATGCATGTCTACCTCTGTGACTAGCCAGGGTCTGTCACTAACCCAGCAGTTCCCTGATTCAGTAAGAGTGTGTTGTGGCTCCAGAGAGATCCTGTTTCCACTCTGGCACTTGAGTTACCAGCCCTGGTTTCTCCTGCAGTGTTGGGGTCTAAACTTTCCCTTTATAAACGAGATTCTGACTGAACACCCGCCAGCCACAACTCTTCTTTCTATAAATATTGTTTCACCTTTGCTGCAACTGTTTAAAAGTTTCAGGATGTTCCAGATAATCACACCTCTTAATTATGCCACGAGAACTTTCTAATTGTTCTAACCTTTCAGTCATTGCTAAAGCCACGGTGACTCTTCACTGTCGTGGCTCTGAGAGCACCTCTTAGGTATAAAAGTGTTCACTTCAAAGGTGAGCTGTTAAAGGATACTGAGAGATGAGCTTTGGCAACAGACAGCAGCCCTCATGAAATCCCCAAGTCACCATTTAAGGGAAGAAATGTCAGGAGGAACCAAAGCACATCACCCAGTGGCTCAGTCAATTATCCTAAAAATAATCCAATTTCCATTTTGAAATAATTAACATTTTGGCAAGGATGGTGTCTCTTTATAGCTAGTAATTTTATTGCAACTTGGGTTCTTTAAAAATGAGATATTAACTATGTAGTAGTTTTTATGAAATTTGAGTATTTTCACTAACTAATTCAGGCTATAAATTCAGAATACAACATTTCTCCCTGTTCTATTAAATACTTTAAATATGTTGGCTTAGTCAAAATTACAGATTCAAACCTTGCTCAGATATACTCTGTACAGTAAAAGAACATCAAACATAAGAACGTAAACCTTGCAAAACCCTGTGTCTACTCCGACCCTACAGTCCCTGTGCAGCTGGGAAGGAAAACGGAAAGGAAAGATGCAATAAAGATGATGTAACAGTGTTGTCTGACTGAAGGACAAGCCCAAATGAGGAGAGCTAACCAAGGAGCCCCAAACATTGACTAGACAGAGAGTCAAAGAACCCATGAGAAAAGAAACAGCCACTCAGCTGCCATGTTTGATCCACTGAGACACTAGGAGAGTCCTCGGCAGCCCTGGCGGGACATGAAAGGTGTTTCCAGCATAGCTCTGGCTCACAGACCAAGTCTTCTGCATTCTGGGTCATTTGGTTATCCAATGATGGAGAACTAAAAAGAACTTTATAATGGGAGGCAGGGATTTCATTAGCATTACCTTCCAAAGGTCTTTCAGTCATAGGGTAAATGCTCCTACTCGAATGTCCAACATATCCACAAGCTTTAAAACCATGCAGGGTTTAATATCTGTGAGGCACTCAGAGAAAAACATCTGTGCACATAAGTAGGAATAAGCAGAAAACCCCTGAAAACAAGGGTTCTTCTAACCTGGAAGGATTTAGACAAAAAATATTTAGTATTGTGTGTTTCATGTAAACTTCTTGGCTAGCTGAGGTGGACAGCACCATATAATCTCTACCTGTACCCATTAGAAGTTTGCATGAAGTGAGTTTAACAGTGCTCCTCCATTTTCATATCCTTCTCATACCAAGGGGACAAACTTAATCTACACACACTGTACTAAGAGCATCAGGAGATGGAAAAGGCTTAGGAAGATGAACCAGAATTATAAGTCTTTTCGGAAAAAAAAAAAAACCTCACACATAAAACAGTACCTACAACCTGAGTAAGTCACTATGCATATATATACAACATGGGAGCAGGGGAGAGGCTCATACTAGCACAGGTGAGAGTTTAAAAGGACTTCACAGCTTATATGCTGTGTCATATTATCAACAAATTCCTGTTGTAAATTTCCCATTAGCATAAAAACACTTTTCAGCCTTGGGCTATTTAGGGCCTTTGGAACCAAGGAAGCCACTTAGCTCTGTTGTACAAGCTTTCAAAGGAATTGTCTAGCGTGTTTGAAACAGAACAAAGACCACATCTTGATTGTTTATTTATTAAAAGCAATACAATCTTCACCTCTTTTCTACTGACTGTATTGTTTTCTGTTTCAAATGGACTATATTAGCAGAAGACCATTTATCCCCCAGGTGAAGTTGGTTTTTCTGGATGGAGCTGTGTGCCTTGGAGATGAACGGGCACAGCCTAGATCTTCAGCAAACTCACCCATGTCTCCTGTCTATCCTTATCATTTTGTCATTTTGCTGTACCCCATAGTGTTCTTGTTAAGCAAGAACTGTGACAATTCAGTAACAATTCTACTTTTACTTTTTAAGTTATGTCCCCATATGAGGCAGTACAAACCAGTTAGCAGCAGGGATGGAATACAATGTGTCAGAGAATAAAAATTGTGCACTTGTTAAACACCGTAGAAATATTTTCTCTTTTTATTCTGAACATATTTCATTTTGGGGTGTTTATAAAAGATTTATAATGAAGCATTCTCTAAACTTTAATTCTTGTAAAATTGTTTTGCCTTTTAGTTGTTTATAAAAGCCATACAATAAAGTGCTTAGCTAGGCATTTGTTTTAATTGAGTTGGCATTCTCCTTTGTTCTCTATCTCTGCTGCTCTGCTGGGTACACCTATATATCTGCTGGATATCTCTATGCACGTACGATCTCTGCCTGCCACCTCACCCTAAGAGTGCTGGGCTAGAGGTTTAGTGAGAAGCGGGGATTCGATTCATGTTGTTAAGGGAAAGCAGTTTGTCCACTGCACTGAACCAACTTCCTGGACCAAGCTCAGCTTCACACATAGGATGGTTAGTGTCCGTGTTCACCAGCCTGTGCTTTGTTAACACAGCCACTGACTGCAACGGTGAGCTTTAGACTCCGGTGTACGGTCTTCCTGCTTTACATACATAGGTTAATGTGGCAGACAAGAGCACTGAGCACTCTTTCTAAGCAGCCCTCACCCCTATGGCTGCTGGGTGTTTCCAAAGTGTCATTTTCCTATGCAGAGATAGTTCTCTGAATTCTAGCTAAACTAATGACATGTGCTCGTCAGCTGGGCTCTCATGATGAAGACACTGACAAGGAGAATGTAGTGCCTGGGAAAGAGTGACTGCTCGCCACAAATCCATGAGTTGTGGAGATTGTGGCTCATTAACACTGACACACAGACTATGAAATTCTCTTTGAAGACAGTTAACTCTGGTATACACTTAAGAACAAAGCTACACATGTACAAGGCCCTGAGAGTATAGGAAGTAGTCACCTAGGAGCCAATGTCAAGGGTAATTTGTTAAACGGATCTCTCTATTTACACTGTCTGGCCATCATAGTGCTGTGAAGACAGAGGAAGACTTCTCAAAGCCTCATGAGGGTTGATATATGAAAATTATGCTGAAATTGGACAAGGAAGTGATTGGTAATTTTGGAATATTTCTGCGGTAGTACATTTGAAAAACCAGTACAGTCCAGCCATTCTGTGCCACCTGAGGGACTGGACTGCTGTTTTTAGTAGAAGCTAGGGACTTACAGAGACTGCAGTGTTGGCACTATACCAAAAGACATGCTAAAAGTATTTTAATGAAGATCAGATTCTTCAACATTGATAAAGCCTCTCTGGTGATGCACAGTAAGAAAGAGCACATTTTCTCAGATGATGCTATTTTCCTGAGGCTCTGCCCAGCTCTCCCCAGTACACGGACAGCAGCCGCTGGGCTGTGGTGCAGGTGAAGGTGTGGTCCTGGGGATAATACTGTACTTTGCATATGGTGTGCACCAGTGACCTGGTCCGTGTATGCCTGACCTACTGCATAACTCTTGTCATCCTGTCCCTTCAGCCCTTACGGGGCTAATACATTTGCTACTAAAGTTCTGGAACAGAGTATCAAATAAGTCATTCAATCCTGTAAGAGAGAAATGTCTAAATCAAAATTACAAAAGAAAACAACAACAAAGGGACAGTGTGTGGTGTCTATGTAATCATGCTCTAGATGATTGACGCAATACACTGAGACATTGTTTGACAATGGGGAGTAGAAAGGTAATATGTGCTCCCCAGGACTATCTCAAGTGGATATGTCTGCTGTAGAAAAACGTGACAATGACCATCCCAATGAAGATAGCATTTGATTTTTAAACAGAGTTAGTGGCCCTAAGTGTCTGAGAATTGAACTTTTGTAGACGAGTGCTAGGGAAATCTAACCCAACGGGATAAAACAAATTTCAGTAAAATGAAACACAGGTGTAAGGTGCTTGGTGCTCATGGGGCTGAAAACTCTCAGGTGCGTGTGCAGATGGAGAGAAGCCGCTGTGGAATTTAAACACAGCCTAATGGTCCCCAAACAGCTCCTGGAGGCTAGACATAATCATCTCCTGTGCTCTTGAAGACAGCTACTGCCCTGCGGTTTCAGGAGTTGGTGTAAAAGTTTACCGGGTTATAGGCTCAGTTGTAAATTCACATTTCTGGCAAAGATTCAGAGACCTTAAGAGTCTGAAGTCTGTATTCAGCTCCATCCTTCCCTCCTGTGCAAAAGAAGAAGGTCAGTCTTGGTTGAAGAACCACAACACCTTGAGCATTGTGCTGAGGTGCAGCAGGTGCACAGAGAATGGGAACGACACTGACTTCAGGTCTGTAAGGACCTGGGTAACCAGGTTCTGCTCGACACAGAAGCTTCCCATCCACTCCACGGACAACTCCAGGTGCCAAGTGTATCCAGTGCTACAGAACTTCAACAAGGAAGACAACTGCCCTCTGTCACTGAGCCTTAACCTGGCAGAGACACACCCCTTCTCTTCAACCTAGTTACTTGGTGTCTGCAAATTAAGATACTATGTAAGAACTCCAAAGCTGTACTTTTAATTTTTTTCTCCCTTATACTTTATTTAATATATATTTTAATTTTTATATATTTATATTAAATTGAAAAATTATTTAATAATATTTGATAAAATATAAGAATTTATATAATTTATATAAGAATTTATGATTCCTATATTTTGAAGATAATCTCATAATCTCCAATTGCATGTAATTCTAATTATTTAAATATAATTTATTTCCAATCATATTTATTTTTTAAAAAATTTTCAATTGTTTTGATGAGACAAGATTTAGGGCCAAATTAAATGAAGATGTGAAATATATATGAAGAAATAAGCCTTCTCTAGATTTATAGATTCTATTTCTGAATTAGTTTAGTTTTAGAATTAAAATAGATGTATTAAATACATGAAACAGTTATGTCTCAGGAATGTTAGGAGTGCACCAATATCTCGAGTCTAACATACAGTACTTTTAAACACCATTTGAATTTTTAAAAATTATTTGCTTTCTTTTAAATTTTGATAACTTATCTTCAAGTTTGTGGTGGCTTTTCGAATAAGCATCCAAAGTTTCTGCAAACCACATTTCTCTTCTGAAGGACATGCGGGCTCTCGGACACTTGCTGAACTCTGTTCACACAGTGGCGCTGGGTGTGAAGGAATCACGATTTCATTCCCATTTCCAGCTCTCACACCTGCTGCCATCACAGAAGGAGCAGGTGTCCATGCGTGGACAATAATAACACAGAAAGATCAGGCCATTTGGTGACGAGGACTCTTCTCAATAGACTATTATATCAAAACGCTTTTGAATTCCCTGAAGGGCAAAGGTTGAAAGGGAAATTAAACTGTAAAGTGTCTAAAACTATAACAATTTCTGAAGTTTCATTAGTTTACATTTTCAGTAAAAATACAGTGTGCAATTGTGAAGCATTTACAGCATAAGGTTGGATTTGTATCAGACACTGGATGGAATGTTTTTAAATAAAGATGCTCACTTCAGTAGAGTCAGGTCTCAGACGCTGCAGACTTGAAGTAGATAATCTAACTAGTAAAGTCTAAATTTTGAACTTTGAAGTAACCCAGTTTCCAAAGATACACGGCAGATCTTTCAAGGTGGAATCTGAGAATACTAAGGAAGGCAGGTCTCACTGGTACTTTTACTTATGGAAAGGTGATTATTTGGGGGCCCTGGTGAGGCCCACTCTACCCAATGAGGTCACTATGCAGGTGCTTCCGTCCCACATGGGTCTACAGTGAGGCTCAGTGTGTCCAGGGATGGCAGTGTGTCAGGTGCTTCAGTCCCACCTCCAGAGTTGCAGTTTTTAACCTGAGTGATGCTCTAGAAACTCCAGGACCTGGGAAGAGAACTGTGGCCAATGGTGGCCTAGGAAGGCTGTGCCCTCACAGTAAAGTGACCCCCTATAGATCCACAACCTGGTACTCAGAGGGCTCTCTCAGTTCCACTTTTTGGAAGCTTGTACCTAACACCCAGTCTGGATGCTTAAAGAAGTTCCAACGGGACTAGACAATTGCACCTAACTTGGCTGCCAATGCCCCAGGGGAACTTTGAAACCTCTTGAACCTGTTCTGGTTGACATGATTTGATGTGAAGGGGTATGTAGAAGGCAAGCCAGACACACAACTCAACACCCTCAAACACGAAACACGGTCACCTGTTCAAAGAACAAATAATCAAAATCAGCATCTCAGATGAACCACTCCTCCATACTCCCCTCGAAGTGACAGAGTGACAGTTATCAACCAGTGGATCCGAACTACCCTTCTCCAGTGACCACAGAGCACACAGTTACACTAGATTTCATAACAGAAGCAAAATCACACTTACAAAATAGTGAGAAAAATAGTTTTAGGGTTGGTGCCACCACAACCTGAGGAACAGTATTTAAGGTTCACAGAATTAGGAAGTATGACAACTCTTATATTTTCTAAGTTTCATTTAACTAGGTTTGTATATTACAAATTTGACTCAAGGGTACTATCAGAAATTATGGAGACACCAACCACTCCAACCAGGCCTAGGGAATTTAATTTGGCTCCACTCAACTGTATATCAGGCACATAAGAAAAAAATCAGAGAAAAGCCACTCCACAGTGTCCCAAATCAAGCAAGAGCCAATATGACAAACTGCTGTGTGCAGCAAACCAACAGCATCCTGTGTGACTCAGGCAGGAAGCACAGTCATAAGGCAACAGAGTTGCACAGAGTCCATAAGAAACAAGTTTAGGATATCCCAGAAATTATGAGGAGACAGGCTGAACCTTTTAGACCAGATCTTTAGTCTTGACTAAAGATCCAGGCAGAAACTCCATCAAACATCATTATGTAATCTTGCATGGGATGCAGTGACTATAAGCATTAGAAAATACTTTACTTGATAACTAATTTTTATACATATATGTCTATAATATGAAATAAATTCATATAAAAATCAAGCTCTGCGCCTTGAGAACATCTCTGTGCTTCTGTTCTCTGGAAGATATCATTGACAGGATATTGCAGTAATGAACACTAAGTGTTTCAGCAGCTTGTCATACTTAGTGAGAAAATTATTATCAAGCATCATTATTGCTGTAGAAAGACACCTATTTCTGATAAGATGGGAGGCTCCTGTTTCTGGAAGGTTACATTGAGTAAGTGTTTAGGAGACATGGATTTACACTGCTTTCGGTTTTGACAATTGTGAAATATAACCAGATGATAATGCTTAATGAAACTTTGCTTATCTTAGGGGAAGGATGAGAGGGCCAGTATGAGAATTCTCAGGGGATGGTGATGTTTATCACAGTCCTGCGCATGATGGGAAATCAACTTTGAAGCCTTTGTTGAGTGAGGGTCACCACTCTTACTTACACTTCTGTTTGCTTCCTACTATGCCACATGCACACAACAAACATACTTAACTATCATTAAGCTAGTAGTGTGAAACATGTTACCTAAATAGAGATAAGAAACCTAATTGCTGAAAGATTAAATTCTTAAGGGAGTATTTACTGTAGAGGTAGAATGCTATCTGATTTAACTACAGTACCTAAATGGCTGCTTGAAAAATCCAAGGTGAATGTTTCTGAAATAAAAGAGTCATATGGAATCCAACCATGTTTATAGCTAAATTCAAAAATATAACTTTTATTTTAAAAAAAGTTGCGAGAAAGACAACATACACAGCTTGAAGAAGGTACTCCTGGAAACAGTGGGTTATTAAACTAAAAACATGGTACACAGTGTACTGTTGGCCGTGGAAGCCCCAAAGGCAATCATAACAGTGCAGGCTCCGGCTAACCCTCTCAGATGCTCATGAGAACCTGGTGACAGGACTGTATTGTTGGAACACACCACAGATTTTGGTTATGTAAAACCAAGTTGGAACTGAGCTAGATGCTTTCTCCCTGCTAGCTAGGTTTTATAGAATCTGGAGATGCTATTCAAATGCTGGGAGGAAAATGCAGCAACAGTCTTGTCTAGTTCTGTATTCTACACACTATAACTATATATATACATATACACATACATATGTGTGTGTGTGTGTGTGTGTGTGTGTGTGTGTGTGTGTGTGTGTGTGTGTGTGTATTAACCTGTAAACAAGATGGGCCCAACTGATCAATGATTGAATCCACATTATAGTGGTGACCAATCTTTCTCTCTCTCTCCACAGGAGGGAATTTATGCCTGGTCCTTAAAACCCTGATGTAAAGTTCATAGGCAATACAGGGGAACTTACTTCTTTCATTTACCTAAATTGATACAACATTCTAAATATGGGTTTATACCTATCAGTAACTACCACTCTCAGTCTTAGTCAGAGATGTCTCTTGTTCCAGTTAAGTGATGGAGTGGAGCAATTCTTGACTGTACTTACTGTTGAGAATAAGTGACAGGCAAATGTTTAGTCCTAAACAAGACACTTATCCCCACCAACCCTGAGCCATGACGAGTCTGAAGAAAGAAAGGCATGGAAAGAATGCAGGATCCAGAAGCAGTAGAGGTCTGGAAATGCCAACATTTGGAAAGTGCACAGTCCTTACATCCAGGAACTCGGAACCACTATGGGTGCCTTCATTGGATCTGCACAGGAACGGCCCATTAACAGCCAGGCATGGGTGGCCAGGGATCCCACCCCAAAATGCCAAGCTATTTCATGCAGACAGACTTGGGAAATGGGAGTTGTCTTCAGATATGAGCCTACTCCAGCTGGTGAACTCCACTAGGCTCTAATGGAGATTCTCAATTCCATGTCATGGGCCACAAATCAAAACCAAAATCTGAAAATATAGGATTGAAACAGAAAGGGAGGTAGGGGATGAAAGAGGAAGGAACATGTGATAAGGTTGTGGGCAGAGTTACCAGATGCCTTGTATACATGGCTGAGATTTACAAAGGACTTAAAACCCAAAGTGAAGTCTGTCTTCCGCCATGATGTCAGGACAGAGGACAAGGCTGCTTTCTTGACTGAAGGCGATAAAGGAACATCAGATGACAGATTAGAGACATGAAGATAAAATGAAGAAGGAAAAAGAAAGAAGGTAGGTAGAGATATAGATATCTCCATAGAAAGATGATGAACACTGAGGTAAAGTATAAATATATTGTAGCCAAATATAGATGCTGAGTTATACACATGTACACACACACACATATATGATACATATGTCCATGATAGATGATAGGAATATGGTTGATGATGCATGATACACAGGTTAGTCAGTATTGACAGAAAATTATATAAATTTAGATTTAAATACATATAATAATAAGTAGAAATAAAATGTTAATTAACTATTGCTTCCAAGGTCATGTTTCTAACAGAATCTACAAAATAGAAAGTATAAATGAGCAATCACTCAATTGGTTAATCAATATAGAGTGGTGTTTATACAAACATGTACACATATACATGCATATATAAGTATATATATATACATATACACCTGTACACACATAGACACATATGTAGCATTACATGGACTGAGGCAAACATATTTATATATTTAAGAATAGATATATATGTACACACACACACACACACACACACACACACACACACACACACAAAGAAAAAGAGTCAGAGGCCAGGAATTAGAAAGTAAATGGGAGGGTAAAATACCGGAGTTGGAGGGAAGAAAAAAGAAATGTGAAAGTTAAGAATTACACTAAAGAGAATAAATACTTTCTTTGAATTTAAACAAACATACTCAGTCATGTCATGAAAGTGCAAAGTCTAAGGAGAAAAGGCATACAAAAACTCAGTCATAAAAACTTTCAGACAGCACTCTTTAAATCTATGTACAAAAATGGAAGGCCTGGTATGATGAGGCTCAGTCTGTGACCCTGAGTAAAACCTGAGCATCATAGGTGGCTTTGGTGTAGAATGACTCTTTACCCCCGTGGTGAACTGCTATGACAAGACTCTAAATTATCATTAAAAAATTGATGTAACTCTGAAAGAAAACAGCTTCCATTCAGAACATAGTATTGGATTCTCTCTTTTTCTTGTTTCCCTACCTCTGTAATAGAAACAGGCCTAGCCTTACTAACTTAAAGCGAGGGACAGCAGTCTGTCTGTCTTACTGCATTTGCTTCTTCCTCTGCCTCCAACTTTAAGAAATGCAGGCTTTCAGGTCTTCTCACACACACTTCTTGGGTTAGACTTGACATTTCTCTAAAAGTCCCCTTTATTCTTTGTTCACCCATTTCAACTGAAGTATTTCTTAAGCTTTCTTTGCTCTGTTCATAACAGGGAGATTTAAAGGTGAATATGAATCCTTGGGAGAAAAGGGCTAGGGTACAGTTCAGGGTGCAGCACTTTCTTGACAGAAGAAAACAAACAGCAGACAAAACAAAAACTGATCCTGCATATTTTCAGAGTCCTCATAGTTATGAGTGCTTGAGGTTCGTGTCCTGAATGTTCATACACATATAGCTCTGTTCTTTCATTTCTCCTCTCTGCCTTCTAGAAAGATACACCAGGACCAAGAAACCAGATAAAGAGCATCTGCTTGGATCTGGAAGGCTGATGTAGCAGCTCTAAGAATGGACACAACACAAGCAGTCTGAGAAGGAAGACGTGTTTTACAAATGTCCCTGGCCTGCTAAGATAGCTATGTGGGTGATTGACAACCCGAATCCAATCTCTAGAAACCACATAAATCATTTGTAGACATCTGCAATGTCATCACTCTTACAGCATGGGAAAGGGAGACATGAGAACTCAAGAGAGGCCAGTGGACCAGTTTGTAGCAATGTGGCACAAAACAAAAGAGACACCGTGCTAAGAACAAAGGGAGAGGAGATCACACACACACACACACACACACACACACACACACATTCACACAAAGCAGAGAACACAGAGAGACAGGGACAGAGATAGAACTTCAATAATATGTAATGAAAACAATCCCGATGTGTGTTAAATATCATCAGGAAAACGTTCAAATCAAACATAAATCTAATCTTTTTTTTTCTCCTCAAATACCTCTTTCCTGGATCCTTTAGCTATAATGTGCATCCCATGGTGGATCATGTTAAACTCACCTCATGACTGTTACCACATAATACAATTTTTCAAAACATCTCCGTAAGATCTAGCATTAAGAAGTCAACCCCTATAAAGGGAACAGGGGTGGGCAATAACCGTTGTCTCCAGCTATTATATTAGAACACAGCAGGGTAAGTTCTAATTAGAAAACTCAGCCACATTCAGAAACAGTTAAGGGTGAACCATGTTTTGATACATGGAAGACATCCTGTAGGGAAAGGAAAACTCTTGGTTCTAATGCTTAGTAAATGCACAGACTAACATTAGCAGGATTTCATAAAGACATCAGAAGGAGGACAAAACACAGGCTTCATGCCTCTCCAGCACCTTTTAGTTTCTGAGAACATTGGTCCAGCCGCACTCCGAACAGTCTGGAGTGTAAAGCAGGACACAAGGTGCACTGTGGTCCAGTGTGTATCTGTAGGAGTAATAGGGTAGGTGCCTGGTCTCCGTACATAGCACCTCAAGCACACCCTCCTCTACCTATCATTCCTGGTCACATACAAGGCGTCACCCACGGAAGCCCAAGACATGGCTCTAACGTGGAAAGAACCCTCACACTGTCTCTGGATGAAGAAGCACCTTATCTGTTTAAGAAGCATTCCTCCTCCTAGGGGGCCAAGTCTGTAGCGTCAGCAGATACCATGGTGCAGGCAAGAGCACGGTTGAAAATGTAATGTTTCTTCTTGGCTGTGTCAGGATACCTAGTTCTCATTGTCATGAACAGCCAGAACAAACTGCCCACCTTGTACAATAAGGAAGGGTGACAGGTAAGTAGAATTAGATAGGTGGTTCTTTCTGTTTTTATTTCTTTTCTCTGGACTTTTCTCTCTCTGAGGCTCTCTCACTAAAGGAATGGCCTGAGATACGATATGGTGAAGGCGTGAACTTGGAGCATCAGTATGCTCCCCAGGAAACTACACTCCTGTCACCAGACTTAGGTTAGGAAATTACAGCTGCTCACCTGCAAAAATAACTACTGTTAAAATGAAGAAAGTTAAGTGTAAGTGAGAAATATAAATTAGCACAGCAACCAGGGAAACAAAGGAAACTAAAGATAGAACTATTGTTAGATAGTCTACTCTACATGTAAATGCACACACACAGGCACACACACAGTGTCTCTATCTACATCCATATCTATATATCCTATGAAACCTTTAAGAAAGTATGGTTCACTGGTCTGGAGAAATGTATCAATGGTTAAGAACATTGATTGCTCTTCCACAGATCCAGAGTTCTGTTCCCATGACCCATGAGTTGGCCCCAGATAAACTGGTGCCCTCTCTGTCTCCACAGGCACGACAGGCATGTGGTTCACTGATGTAAAAAGGAACTTGAGTTATTTGAAAAGTGAGTGAAACTAGCGAGAGCCTTGAGCTAAGGGAAACAAGCCAGGTAGAGAAAATTTCCCACACAATTTCATCCATGCATCCTGTGAAACAGATGAGCTCACAGATGTAAACAGAACAGAATCAATGTAGAGATGGTGAGGAAGAACTCATGGTAGTCAGAGATGTGATGCCACCCTGAGAGGTCAGTTAAAATCACTGTGGGGACATGTTAAATATATTACTAGACATTAGAAATGGCATTTCTACCCTCTGTGTTTTCTACATGGAAGTGTTTAAGACCTTAATGAGATAGGTCTGGTGTGATGATGAGCTCTTTTTGAAGGCGCTGGTTGGTTGGACATAGTTTTCCAGAGCACATGTGGGTAACGTGGCATGTTTCCACCCACATCCCTTCTGCTCCAGCCCCTCCTCCTTCATTCTTTCAGACTTCTTTGTCGCAGTGACCCTTATAACAGATAACTTCAATATAACACACATGTTGGTTTAGTATACATTAGACATTCCCTCAATACCTTCAAATCTATAAAACAAAGTACAAATTCAGTGTTTTTAATGTGTCTGTTTCTTGTTGTTTCATGTATAAAACCTCTCTTTAATCTGAAATCTTTGCATCTTTTCCTTTTTTTCTCTTTTTTTTTTTTTTTTTTTTTTTTTTTTTGAACTTTTCAAAGCCACCACTGATTTTAATTTAGCTTTCTGGATAAGGTAAAATTTAAATAAATCTTGACAGAGCTTATTTAATATTTTTAATGAAATGGCAAGGGTTCCATGTAGTTCTGTGGAGATGGGATGTTTCCCTGGAAGCTCTGTAGCTCTGTGTTGGTTTATACAAGTTCATCTCTAATGCATCAACCTTTCAAATTTACAAATGAGGCTTAATTAAAGTGTTACTCCAACTTCTGAGCAAGAGATAAAAAAGCGTATTGCTTGGAAGCAGACTGGAGTAATGAGGAGTGTTAGCTTCTTTGATTTCTTTCTTCTTTTACTTATTTTTAGTTTATGGTGTTAATGCACCCACAAAGCATTTAAGATAGGATAGACACTGGCTGTCAGTTTCTGAAATTCAAACAGACTTGGGTAGAATAATTGTCAACATATGTCAGATAATGGGAAGGATGCACATCTGTCTAGACCTCAGTTCTCTTCAGAACACCGACTAATCTCAGTGCCCATAGCGATCCCAGAACGTTAGATGATTTAGAAGATCTGATGATCTGATAAAGTTTTTAGATTTTTATTGAAACTTTATTAAATGCAAATAAAAGAAATTGGGAAGATTCTAAAAGTTATAGGGGATGAAGAAGGGAGCAGAGCTGACAAAAAAATAAATTTAAAAGACCTATCATAAGAAAAACTATTAAACTTACTTCCCTCAGTCAAACAAATGAGGGAATTAGTAAGAAGTGGCAATAGTTAGACTGTCTGCATATTCAAAGCTCATTAACGAGAGGGGATATGAGCTGTATGATTCTCATCTATCTTAGGAAGATGATGAATGTAACAGGCATGTTAGTCTTATCCACATCTTCACATCATGTTAAAAGACTATTTTCCTGAAATCTGTCAAGGTGTGTCTGTCAGTACATGTGTTCAATATAACCACATATTTATTTTTAAAAGCTTAATTAGCAACTTATTGTATTGTGTACTAATTTGATCATACATATACTGCTTCAAGTAATTTTCATTCCGGTTTTAAATTGATCTCATCTATGCTACGCTATCTTGCTTTCAGGCCTGAACTTACTATATAATTTCATAATTTACGAATTAAGCATATTATCTCCACTGAATCCTTTATAGTTTATAATATTATTTCTGCCTCTGACCTTTTCCAAGATTCAACAGGTTAATGAAGTATAAATTCTCCAGTGGTAACCCTTAATGCAAATAAAGCTTTGCCTCCTGCAAGGCTCGGTATGAGGCCAGCTCTCCACTGAATGGACAAATCCAGATAGCTCCCTTTCCCCAGCGTTCTTAACATAAAATTATGCCTGAAGCTTCTCAATCCTGGAGAAGTGCTTCCAAATTTAGTGAACTTTAGCAAATGTCAGTTAAAGGTTCACTGACAAATTAGAGGCTAGCGGAAGACAAATTAAACACTTCCACAACTGTTCAGTGGAGGAGAGTAGGGGCTGGTGCCTCAGAGCAGTCTCCTGGAATAAGTAACTACAGGACCCACTCACAGTAGTGTCCAGGATTTGTGTATTCTAAATACCCGTTTGCTTATTATTAGAAATAAAATAACTCACATGAACAATACCTAAGATGCATAATGGACCATTTGTTTAACACTATCTAAACCTCCTGCCCAGTCACAGCCTAGGCCTTCATAGGTAGCAGCTCCTGTCCCACTCCCCACATGACTCAAGCAGCTGAAATACCTTTGCTGTCCCCAAGTGCCTAGGGCTCACACTTCCGAGGCATTGGCTATTTTTCAATATAGATGCTTTACTACATCTTTGTTGCATAGTTTTCATGATGAGAATCTACATTTCCACCCAAGTATTATTTGAGTACAAACACTCCTGTTGAGCTGATGTGATATTACCTTTCTGTGGTCATTCTTCTAGAGTCATTGTATAATCCTTATCAGCATCAGATGTGCTGTGTATTGATCCATCAGTCATTTACCTCTCTGTTGTCTGTCTCTTATCTAGATATTAAGCCCAGTGAGGGCTGGGGCATGTAGTGCTGTGCTCTGCAGTAAAGCCAGTGTCTGGCACCAAGTGAATAATTGGTGTTATTTATTCAGTTGAAGGGATGAACTTCCAAACTTGAAGGGAATTAGGGGACCCATCAATCTTTTAGCTTAGTAACTGCTGTTATCATCTAGGATCATTTTAATAATTTAACAAGATAACTAATAACTCCAGATCAGTGGGTTTTTTTTGTTTTGTTTTGTTACTCATGCTATTTTCTATACTATTCCATCCACATTTTAAGATGTGAATCATGTTGCTGATCTGAATATTTCAAGTCACAGCCAAGCCCTATTCATCTCATTAGCTTGGAAGATTTTACATTGTAATTGGATTAGTTGGGAAGAAAGAAAGGAGAAGAAAATTTACTCCCTGAGATTTTCCACATTAAATAAACAACCTAGTGAAATTATCCTGTGTACTGAAACAGTGGAAAATAATTCCCTGCCTAAAATTGTTTCTAAGGTCCCATCTGAGAAATGCTTACAGAAAGATTAGCTGTGCCTATTTTATATAGTTTGCTATTATTCTTCTGAAGCGGTCTCACATGGAAAAATATTTTCCTGAAGGGCATACCTTGTTAATAGGATTAGAATTCATGACTGAGTGCAGAAAAGTCATGAATGCTTCCTGCAGTTATATGAGCTACAAGCATTTGTTTATAAAACCATTATGTAAGAAAAGTCCAGTTCTTGGGAAAAACATAGTCATAACTCTGCTGTTTGTATAAATCTGAAAGTACTTGTGGGCTGTTGGTACAGGTACTTGGATCACATGTGGAAGAAAGTACATATTGCACATCAGCACCACCACCTCCTAGTGAACAATTGAAGCACCTTGGAATCCTCCAATTATCATACAGAGTAGGTGTATATTCAACTGATAACAAGTGCTCATCACCATTATCTGTGTAGGACTGGAGCTTTTGAGACATGGTTTTATGCTGTAGCCCAGTTTTATGGCCAAGCATAGCAATCCTCCAGATTCAGCATCCTAATGGTAATACCTAGGGGTACGGGCATAAGGCAACATATCATCCAACTTTAAATATGTGTTTATTTTGGTTTAGATTGAATGCTACTATAATTTTTCTCTTATATTTTCTCTGGATAAAGAATTTAAACTACATTGAAAATGTCAACATGTATACTTTACCAAACTTTATTCAAATCAGTTTCTTACTCTATTAAAGAGAAATTCCAGATAAACTAAGAATTGTTTAAGATTATTTTGTGAGGTTTCATGAGAAGGTAGCAAAGTTGATGAAACAAATATTAAAATACTGTTTCAACAACTCAACATCTTTGTGCCAAGTTATTACAACCTGGATCTGCTTCTAAATATAGGATATACTATGAAGACAACTTAAGACTCAATTTGTCAGGCTATGAATTTGAAAGGATAACCGTCTCAAAGGGATAGTGAATGGAGAAATATTACTAGCAAGCTATAACTAAAAACTTCCATACTGTGAAATACTCATCAGGACTGGGTGGAGGAAAATTATTCTGGCATTTTTCTATTGACCCTAAATGATTGATTTTTAATAAAAACATAGCACATGTGCCTACACACTAGATGCCCAGAGTGATGACCATACTGGGTCTTCCTTAACATCAAGGATTTAAACGGTTTTATCATTATAATCAAATATCACAACTGCTTAGCGTCCTAGTTCAATAATGTCTTATTTTTCTATATTCAAAGAAGCAACAGTGATTCAAGGGGAAAACTGCCATGAATCTTCATAGGGCACTTTCCCCATTTAGATGCAGGTTAGAAGCACACTTCTGATAGCTCCGAGATATGTGTTGGGACAATGACCCACAGCAAATGCGACTTGATCAAATGTCTTTAGTCTTCACTCTGGAAGTCTCAGTCATTTGGCCTGAAAATAATCCCATACCTTTTCATCTTTCCAACAAGGCTCCACCTCTTTGGTCAGGCTCTCACCCTGACCTTCAGGCTGAGTTTTTTTTTTTTTTTTTTTTTTTTTCTTTCAGGTTCCTGCTGTTGTTGAAGCCAATGACCAGATTATAGCAGCACTAACTTATTGTGTCTGCCAAACTCAGAAGCCTGAAATCTCCCTAGGCTCCAGTCAAGTTAACCTATATGTTTTTTCTTGCATATTCTTCAGAGAAGTCCGTTTCCTCCACTATCCTCTACTTCTACAGTTTCCTCTCTGTGGGTTGATGTTAAGGTGATACATGATTGGACAGTGGAGAGACAAGTCAGGGAAAAGGCTAGGAAAACAGAAGGGGAGGAGAAAAAGAGAGATTGGAGGAGGAATCAAGATGGAGCTGGAGAATCTACATTCAGGTGGTCATAATTGGTGATAGGTAGGTGTGAATATTTTAAGGGTTTATATAGGTCACTTGATCAAATATAGAAGGGGGCAGTTTGTACCTTTGTCCATTAGATGTAAGCTTACTGTGTAGAGGGTTTGTGGATTGAGAATTTATTATATAAACCTGCTTGATAAGCTACTGGGCTTTGGAGTCATGTTTGCGCCAAGTTGTGGAGGAAAGAAACATGTCACTGGGGTTGTTCTATCTACCAGGGACTGAAGCAGGCGATCAATCACCTGCGAAGGGAACTGTGTGGAGAGGACGGCTTGCTGACTGAGTGACAGAGTCCGTGCTCTTGGCTCCACAATGGAGTGGCATCCACAAGTAAGACCTCGGGAGCTGATAAAAGGCTAAGCCACCTATTTAATATTTACTGCAATACCTCCCATCTTCAAAACCATAGGTTTTGGAAACTGTGGAGTTTGCCCACACAGCCCTCACTTTCTACCGTCTTTCATTGGTAGGAAGCTTCCAGATTTGAATCTCCAAAGTCACACAGAATCAACTGATCATTTCACCCTGATATAAAGTGTTCTATACATGTTATATACTTACATTTATACCATTTAATTTAGTATACCTTTCACTAAGTAAACTAACCCATTATTACATTTATGTCAAGAGAATTTTATTTAATGCAATATTTGATATTTCATGAGAAACTAGAAATGTGTTTCTTACATTATTTTAAGAGGTTATTTTTTAAGAAATAAAATACTTAGAGAAATTACAACTCCTCTCATTTTTTAGGAACACCCATATTCCAATAAGCTCATATCCAGCTCACATCTTAATTACATTTCTTATGTTTTATTGCTGTTTCCATTTAGCTAAGTAATAAAACATACGTGGAAACAATTACATAGCTGAAACACTAATGAAGCTGGAATTTTGTAGGATGCTGCGAATTATCAAACTCTTTTCTCATTCTCTAATCATTTTAAATGAGCATCATTTTAAAGTTGGGCATCATAAAGTAGCTTTGGAAATACTTTTTAAATTAAGTTTTACATTTATTCATATAGAGAAGTTTTAAGCTCATAGAAGAATTTGAGTGGCTAGGACAGAATTACCCACAAATTCCTTCCCACACACACAGAGCCTTTTACTGCTGACACCTCACGAAGTGTCACCCATGACACCCCTGTAATGGGATGGACCCTCACTGTCCCTCAGACTCAAGTCTCCACTCACTTTACTGTTGTCACTAGGTAATGCCATATGTCACTGCCCCACTATGACAGGGACACCTCCAGAGACCCCGAGCTCTCTGTGAGCTATGGAGTCCAACCTTCATCCCATATGTAGGTGACTTTTTGCTCTATCCAGAGTTGTGATGAATAATTCTAACCCTGTGACAGACACAGACATTTCCCAAACCGTCTGGTTAGTCAGGTGTGTGGTTCTAGGTTTAAACAAAGATCTTCTAATGCCACAGGCATTTTCAATCACCTGCTTTACTCATTGCCTTTGACTAGCTTGCAGCCTTATGTTGATGAATACAAAAGCAAGAGACTTGTGTTTTCTAATAGCTTACAAAACCGAAGAAAGAGTTTTCATGCCTGAAGCCTCTGTTGTGTTTCTGTGGACTTAGGCAAAGTGGAAAATGGAGAAGGAATAAAGGAAAACACTCAGAGGACAAGAGATTGTGCCATTAAGAAAAGGTGCTTGAGCTAGGACTTAATCATTTCATCTGCCAGGTATATATTATCAATAACCAAACACTATGCAGATGTCACAGACTGAAATCAAGTCCATGACATAAACCTGCTTCAGCTGTAACAGTGTTGCAAGTACCAATGCTTGACAAGTAACTTAAAGAAAGAAGGGTTTATTGTGACTTACAGTTTAAGGAATATACGTCCTATTGTAGCAGAGAAGGCAAGGAGGTTCTGCCCACCCACAGCAAGGCATCAAAGAGCAGGCAGGAATTGGGGAGGGGTTATTTAACTCACTTTCTCTACCACTACCCTAACTCCTAAAGGCTCTACAACAGAGCCACCATCTGGAAGCCGTGTTGAAACACTGCCCACTCACTGGGTGGCAGGTGTACATCCTCAGCTTCCAGCAGTCTCCAGATGCAGATAATTCATGATAAGATGGCCAGGTGTCAATCATTATCTGAAGCTCACCATGATAAAAGCTAATTCTTATCCTTATTTTAGATAATGCTGGGACCATCTGCTGTTCCTCCGACTTCCATAGGAATAAGATTAATAGTCTAACTGAACTTTTAGATACAGTTTTACACTATTGCTTACCAGTGATATTACCTGTGAACAATACCATCTTTGCTTTCCCCTTTATAGAGCTCCAAGTCTGACACAAAAGCAACGGATTCTTTGTGCTCTTGTTATTGAGATGTCTCAGAGAAGTATGGCATTGGGGCATTATTTTTAAAATGGAATCTTAAAAAGGCAAAGGAATGAGGTGTTTTTATGGTGTAGGAAAATTTCTGAGCATTAGAACATTACCATTCAACATTCCCCAGAACTAAATCCTTTTAAAAGATTATTTTAGAAAACACATGAGCTGCACTACTAGTGAATTCACATTAAACATCTCACCAAAAATTAATTAAAAGATAAATATAAAATTATCCTTAAGTCAACTGTTTTTTAACCACTGTTTCCCACTTATACTGATGCTATGTGAAACTTCCTGTGATTTAAATTTTTCCCTGTTGTTTCATCTCTGAAGGTATCACAAACATTGTATTTTGCAGCCACACTTACAATTCTACAATATTATACCTACACAGTCTTTTCTTTGTTTGATTAAAGGATTTGTAGAACAACTCAGCATGCTCTGAGCACTATGGCAAACCTCAGAATGTACAGCCTACCTCCAGTGCCAATGGAGAAGAATCTACCACAGTTCATGTGGGAAATCCCCGGGAACAGCCCTGTGCTCACAGAAAGTGCAGCACTGTGAGTGGCCAGGGAACAGGAAGCAGGTAAGACTGGTTCCAAGGGAAGCCAGGCCAGGGAGGCAGCAAGCAGAGAGTCATCATGAGATGCCAATGTTAGCAGCACGTTCCTTTAGAAGACACACAGATGAAGGTGTTGGCTTAGAAAAGAAAAAGAAACAGAAATAAAGCCGCTCATTTTAAAAGAGAACTAAGCAAGGCTTTGTGGTAGCTAATACAGAGGGAAGCAGAACGCTGGCCGAGCTTGCACTGACAGCCAGGGACAAACCCTAGGAGGAGATATATCTTAATCTTATCTTTCCCGTCAGCAAGACGACTGACAGGCCATAGCACAGAGTGAGCTGGCAAGGCTTCTGAGCACGACCTAGATGTCGATGGGGACCAAAGGCCACACATGGAACAATGAGGGCCTTCCTAAAGATGCAATACAGTGGCTACCATTCACTGAGAATCTCTTGTTTGTGTGGTTTGGACGGTGCTCCTGTGGTCTTGTCTGTTGCGCATGTGTACACTGTACCCATGTGTTCTTGGCTATCTGGAGATGCCTCCCCTTACTAATTTCCAAATCAAAAAAAAAAAAAAAAATGGATGCACGAAACTGGTGAGAAGCTTCTCTCATGCCACCACGTGGCCACTGACAAGTCAAGACTCAGGTCTATGCACTGGGGAAGGGACAGGAGTGGGGACAGAGCCACACCTATGCCTACGCCCACACCATGGTCATCACCGTGCCTGCACTGCTGCTGTGCCCACAACCAGCGCCTGCACCCATGCCCACAACCAGCGCCTGCACCCATGCCCGCAACCAGCGCCTGCACCCATGCCCGCAACCAGCGCCTGCACCCATGCCTGCAACCACGCTGGTGGCCACACCGTTGCTGGTGGCCGCACCGTTGCTGGTGGCCACACCGTTGCTGGAGCAGTGTTTCCCTCTGAAGCTCAGAACCAATCCAAGGTGTTCATCTCTGCCACGCAGTACGAACGTTAATCTACTCTAGTCCCGAGCTTTCATTTCATATTCTTGTATGTAATTATTCTAATGCTGCAGTGAACATCACTGTGTGTATTCACTTCATGTTTAATTTCATTATTTTAGTGTTTCTCTGAAGCAGACCTAATTCATACTTCTTTAAAACCTTTTTAAATTGACTGTTTACTTGGGTCTCTTCCTGAAGCATTGATACCTGACTTCCTAGAAAAATACAAGAAACCATTTAAGTATATTTGCATGGCTGTTTTTTAATTTTATTTATTTATTTATTTTGAGCACAGGGTCAAGCTTTCTGAAAATTTGAGGGCACTGCCAGGTTATTTTTATGACTCAACAGTGTGTCTCGGAGAATGAGAGCCTCCTGACGCACAGACATCAGGCTGCATGCTTCCCCAGGTCCTCATTATGAGCTTTGAGATTCCCACTTGCCAGAGTCTCAGAATATTACAAATTAATGATACTGCTCACTAATATTTCTTCAGAAGAGGAAGATTAGTTTAAAGCTTCCATGCAAAGAATTATACACTAAAGCTGGAAATGGGGGCTATTAGATTGCACTTTTTCTCGGTTTGTTTTCTGTCGTTTGGAGAGAAGATATTCCCGGAACCATTGATCTCTGCGATGGAATGATGGCGGTCACGTCTCCTATTGTTTCATCCTCATTTAGTTTTACCCTCAAAACAATTTTACTAAAAATCCCACAGATATGGGAAGTTTGTTGTTACCCAATTGTCTTTTGTGACTTTTGTGAGTCCCTCCTAATGCTGTGCTATTCTGTTAACTGCTTGTGTCTGCTCTGTGTCTCAAGCACCCACTAGGTGATGGAGTCCCAATTAGCTTCTCTCAGAGGCATCTGTCAAGGCCCTTCCCTGCCCTCCACTGATTCTGTTTGACAGTCTGTATGAACCAGCAGGCTAAATAGGCCTCTTACAGCATAGACGGTGTCTCTCAGAATTGTAGCTCCCCTCTTTACCCAAGGCTAAAAGAACTCTAAGGGTCCCAGCATTAACTGCTCATTAAACCGTTGGCTCCATTTCACATTTTCCTTCCAGATGCAGCCCAGGGTAAAATTTTCAGATGGATGAAAGTCTGTAGTGAAAATGTATCAGACAGATAATTTCCTGAAGGTTCGGGCATCACATGTGTAAATACTCCCATTTCTCAGCTTTTTCTATGCTGCAATGATAATGTTTGATTATCTCTTTTCCCAGACTGTACGCTATCTGCACAACATGTTTAAGCTCAAGTTGTGTCTTGAAACGTTTTCAGCCAGGCACAGGCTTTATTGAACACTGTGAGAGGCCTTAAATTTTCTTATACCAGACTTTCCTTTTCCAAAATAAGATGTGACTTGTGGGCTGGAGAGAAGACTCAGCAGTTAAGAGCAAGACTGCTCTCCCAGAGGTCCTGAGTTCAATTCCAAGCAACCACATGGTGGCTCACAACCATCTGTAATAGGGTCCAATGCCCTCTTCTGGCATGTCTGAAGACAGCTACAGTGTACTCAAATATATAAAATAAATAAATCTTAAAATAAAAAAAGAAAAGAATGGCTCGCCCCTTAGTATATTTGTATGTTGAGCTGCTGTGCTCTACAGAGCATCCTTCCTGCTGACTCTCAGATGAAGAAAAGCCCCTGGGAGGTATAGCCTCCAGCACAGCACTTTTACTGCACCTACAAACAAAGTTGAACATATGATAGTTTCAAGACTAGCATTTAAATAAGCTGCAGTGTTCTGATTTGGTGACTAGCAGCCTTGCTGTCAATAAGGGAACCTCATGGCCAGTTACATTTCCTGTAAAATGCCCAAGGAACCAAATGCAACCAACTTCACACCTATGGTGTAGGAGTAACCCACACTGAAGCAGTAATCCTGGCCAGAGATGAGCTGACTACTATGAATTTAAAAACATGTCCTTCCTGTATGCAGCCTAAAGATAGCATCTCTCTCTCTCTCTCTCTCTCTCTCTCTCTCTCTCTCTCTCTCTCTCTCTTCTCTCTCTCTCTCTCTCTCTCTCTCTCTCTCTCTCTCTCTCTCTCTCTCTCTCCCCTCCCTCCCTCCCTCTCCTACTCCCCCCATGTGTGTGTGTGTGTGTGTGTGTGTGTGTGTGTGCATGTGAAGAAGAGCTATGTTCTGGAAATGACTGTTGCACACTGAGTATTTTGATGAGACCCACCAGTCCATGTGAAATGCTCTTACTGGTGCTATGAAACACTGGGAACTCAGTTTATCGTAAAGCAGCAGGAAATGATGGAGCCACTGATAGAGTGCTGTCTTGAAGGCAAGAAGACTCAGTTCAACTTCTAGAACTCACATGAGATGCTGGGGACAGTGCTGTGCATTTATGATCCTTGTGTGAAGGGGTCGAGAAAAGGAGATTCCAGGGATCCTTAGCTTAGTGAGATCCAGGCCAGTGAGAACCCCTATCTCAGGAAGACTGAACACTCAGGAAGATCAATAACCAGGTTGTTTTAGGAGATTATGGAAACTTGAAGCACAATTCCTGTCAGGGTTAGTCAGGGTTGTTTAGAGTCACACAATTTATGGAATGAATCTACACATAAACGGAATTTGCTGGAATGACATATAGGCTGCAGCCTAACTAACCCAACAATGGCCTGTTTGTGATGACAGCTGAGAATCTAGCAGTTTCTTAGTCCCATGAGGCTGGATGTTTCAGCCAATCTTCCTCCTTACACTATCATTATGTATTCATTTCCTCCAGCACGAGGTATGGCCCAGATTAGAGGTGTCCCTCAAGATCTGGATCCAAAGCTTGTGTCTTGTGGCCTCGAGATCCAGGTCAGAAGTGTGACTACCTCTGGATTGTAGTTCATTCCCGATAAAGTCAAGTTGACACTTGTGAATAGCCATCCCCATGCTTCATCTGGGGAACCGGGTCCTTCAAGGAAGGATATATTTCTTTCTAGCTCCTCCCCTTGTCCCTCTTTTCCCTTCCCTCTGTCAACCTTGAGCTGTGGAGCTTTGGCCACAGGCTGCAGCCTCTGTTGTTCTGCCCCAAGGAAAATTAACAGAAGATCTGAACTCAAAAATTGCTTTGTGAGATATTTTTGGCATTTTGACTACAGCCTCAGAAGGCTTGTACACTGTCTGGGGTCTGTCCTTGCCTTCTCTCCAATCTTCCTTTTACCTTTCTCTGAGCTTTACGTATGGAAATGCTACATTTACTCCCAGAATGATGAATGTATTTTGAAAAATCAAAACAAAACAGTTATAAGTAATTCAAGCATCTGTTATCATCAGTGTCTGGCTAATACCAGTTGTAAAGGATATGATGTTAGAAACACCTTTAATTTAGCATATTTCGATTTGGTCTTGGTGAGGGTACATTATGCTCAATGCATTTCTCTAGGTACTATGATCAAAATAGACCTACAAGGTAGAGAAAAACATAAATTATCTATAAAAAGTACAAATAAGATTTGAGAGTAGAGTCCATATCCTAGTAATATTTTCTGAAATCTAAAAGGAGGAGGGAGAAGAAAGTTAGTAGGTGTCATTCCCAATACATCATAGACAAAGATGTGTAACATTAGAGAATGTTCAAGAGATGCCCCTGACATCTCAGCTGTCAAACCAGTTATAATTGAGCCACTGTGTAGACAACACTTCTGGAGCTAAACTAGTGTCACTTCTCTTACTTCCTACACTTCTTAATTGTCTTGACAGATCAGTATAAGTATCTATAAGTACATAGATAAACCTCTACTTTGTTGAACTTTTTTCAAGTCTTGGGTAATGAAAACCACCCAGCACCATAGAAGGTGTCAAAGCTCCTCATGCCATGGCTACACTGGCAGGAACTCTAACAGAGGGCACCTGAGTCCCTTGTGCTCATGGAACAGAAACCCCACTGGCAACACCCAGGATGCTTAGATACTGAACAGCAGGTTCTGTTAGCAAGGGGGCAGCAGAAGGACACTTAGCTCAGAAGATAAGACATGAGTAAGATACAGCAAAGTTCAGAGTCAAGGAGACAGTGCTCAAAGCAGCTGCCACAAAGAACAGAAGACAGCATTTGGGGGGGGGGGGCAAAGCATAATTATTAGGGTAAAACTGGCTGTGGAAAACAAGCTACACCATAGACCACATGGTTGGATAGTGAGTGTCAAGTTCATAAGCCTCACGAAGTCTACTAAGAATGACAGAGAAATGGGACAATCTTGACCTTAGCCTCAGTGTTTCTGGAGGAGTTTTGCCTTCTTTCCCTGTGTGCTATGCATGGCTATTGTCACTTGTATTACTTGTATTGTTTATTTTATTTTATTTTTTTTATCAAGGACACTAAAACAGATATCCTTAAATATTTAGTTAATCCTCAAGTCAATTTGATCCTCATGCCCAATTACTGAGCTCTTGCCCCTCCTCGGAAATTCTGTTGTTTGGTTCTTTGTTAGTTTGTCAACATTGTCAAATCTTTAAACCCTGCATTTGTTTTCTCTTTACTAGGAGTGTATAGAAACCGAACCCCTTTACTGAGAGGAAGTACTATCAGTGTCTCTACACACACTTCACAAGTATGTCTGCAAAACATGGGAGACACTTCCCCCAGCCAACACTGACATCACAAATGTAGTAATTATATGCGAGTCTCTGAAAATTGAGAAACAACAGGCTGCCATCCCCAGGTAAATGGCAGAGCGCTAAGTCAGGGGAAGAGGAAACTGACAGATGGGGATGGAACTCATTGGAAGGTTTCCATGCATTAAATAGCATTTTCTAACATTAAAATGATATTTTCTAATCCAGGCCAAAAACATGGGGGAGAGACAAGATGAAAATATGAAGATATAACTGATATTTTGTTAGGTCAGACGCTGAGAAGAAAGGATGTATCTGGTGGAATTATTCTCTAAAATCTATCCATGTGCATCTCAATCAACTGTTCAGCTTTATTTGTAGGTAACAAAGACCAGCATTTGTACTGTCTTCCTGAACACAAAGCAGCAAAGAAATTATAAACAGAAAGACAAAATACATAAAGGCTTATATCATTGGTCATATAAAACGCTATATACATTTTCACTGGTGTAGGAGAAATAATAATTGTTCAACTTTGGGCTTGGATATGTTATGACTCTCTGGATCTCATTTTAAATGAAATTTTAAATATCACATATTAGGACATTTTATGAAGTAGATACTACCCATTAATTGTAATCTTCAGAATAATCAGATGAAATTGTCTATTAGCTTCTGTAGCTCTCCCGTGCAGGCTCTCTAAGAAAGAATGGCAGATGTGCCTTCATGCAGTGGACGGAGGACTCTCTCTAAAAGGCAGCTTCTCTCACTGTACGTGGGACCACTCCCTGACAAGATCACAAGTCTTCAAACCTCATGGTCCCTTCAAGCCTAAAAGAAACCCAACATGCTACTTTGACAGCTTCCTAAATGATTTTTAAACCCTAACCACAACCAACTTCTAGGAGTTAACTGTGCTGATTAAAGGTCCTTTTCTGAGGTTCACACGTCTTTCCTGTGCAACCATCATCTCTATCGCACATCACTGCTCTTTCTCTGTTCAGAACTGGTTTTTTGTCATACTTTTCCGTTTGTTTCATGACTCCTACCCTACGATGCTGTGCCCTAAGTCACTGAAATGGTGACCACATGGGATTGAAAGGGTAGGACAAAACAGGACACAGTTTTGAAAGTCTCCATGTAGATCCTAATGAAGAGATCACACACTGAAATACTTCACAATACAGTGGGTTTCAACAAGGTAGTAGGACCCTTTAGCTCATTTAAATGTAAACTAAGTAGACCTAAATCTTAAATCCTATATCTGAGGCTCCCTATTGCTTAATGAGTGACTCATGGAACTGTGTTGTGTTCTGACTTAAGAATCTGACTAACATTTTCAACTCAGACACAACAAACCATCAAATGCAAGGTTAAGTATTTATAAGAGAACCCCCAGGAGAGAGCGTCACTACAGCTGCAGGAGCTTCACTCACCACTAGAGGGCAGTGACACTTGCAGTGTTCTTTCCCTGGATGAAGTGTTTGCCAGATTTTCTCAATAGAAGGGTGAAAAAATCTGGGCCAATTTTCGATTTCCTTCGTATCTTAAGCATTCAGCTCCTCACCTGAAGGGCAAATATCATTTAATGTAAGCTCAGCTTGGGCACTTGATAAGCTGTCAACTAGGCCCAGGTTCATGCTAGGATACAAGAGGCAGCTACAGGGAAGAAATGGGCAGGCTGCTTATGAGTGTGGATGTGAGAGCCTGTGACTGTGGATCCGCACACAGGGGCAGGGTTTGTGGTACCTTTCTCAGGGCTTTGCTTCACTTTCCTGCTAGAGCAGAGCTGCATGAAAACTCCCTAACCTTGAGGTCCACTGCTGTGTCTGTCGCTTTCTTCATCCAAAGAACACTTGCTGTCTTCATCATTTCTGTGACAGTCTTTCTAGAAAGACCTTACTGAAGTAGAAGGAATCCAGAATAGTGCTTGAAGATCTTCAGTATAAACACTCATTTGTCAAAAGTTAATTCTGAATTCTTTTGCCTTGATCAATTGAACCAAGGATTTGGCCTCTGGCCTTTAGTCAATGCTGCTGAAAAATATTCAATCAAGTAATGATTTAGACTCAGCCCCAAAATGTAAGATTTTGAATGTCTTTCACTCTTTTGTTCTTAATGCCCAGAACCAAACTAAAAAGAAGAAGAAGAAGAAAAGAAATCAGATAACAAAACCAAAAACCAAACCAAACCAAACAAACCATCAACACAAAGCACAAAACTAACAAATTACAACTTGCAAGCATTATCTTTTAAAAACTGCAACGCGGCTTGCTATCCCAAGCTAAGTACATTTTTTAAAAATGTCTCTCTATGTGCCATCCCGTCTCTGTGCACCCTACGCATGCAGTCCCCTTCAGAAGGGTGATTCCCTGAAGCTTGGATCACAGATAGTGTTAAGCCCTGTGGGTTTAGGGAATGAAACAGAAGTTCTCTGCAGGAGCTGCAACTGCTCTGAGCCAGAGTCCTGTTTCTGCAGCGCCAGAGACCTACGCTGGGTACAGTACTGAGAGCTTCCTAGGAAGTCTCGGTTGATCATCGTTTCTGTTCGGTTAAGCATTCTCTAAGTTCTCACTTGATGAGTTAAGGAAAGATGGTCCCACAAATCAAACTCAAAGCCTATCTGATTGTGGCAGAGTCAATGCTCCAGGACTTGTTACGTGTGTTCTTGCCCCACTGTGGCCAGTGTAATGAATGCATAAGGCTGAGCTTAGTGCACCACACATTTAAAGTGTTCTAAGCACTAGATTTGTGTGAGCTCGTGAAGGCCTTTGAGCATTAAATGTTGTGGAATTAAATGTTTTGACTGAGAGCACAGGGGTGTAGGGAGCCCCTACCTCCACAGTTCCCATCTGTACATGTACTGTACCTCACAACAGTCAGACAAGGCTCAAAGCCAGACTACATTAAAAATTGAAAACTTTACATCTTTAAAAGTAGGGATGCCTCTCTCTCTCTCTCTCTCTCTCTCTCTCTCTCTCTCTCTCTCTCTCTCTCTGTGTGTGTGTGTGTGTGTGTGTGTCAGTATATCTGCCTCTCTTTGCCTCTCTCTTGTGTATGTGTATTTTTCTGTCTCTCTGTATGTGTATACAAGTGTGTGTACATGTGTATGGTGTATGTGCATGTATGTGGTGAGTGTTATGTTCATGTGTGCCCGTGTGTGTGCATGTGTGTGTCAGTGTGTGTGCACACACATGCACACACACATGCACATGCTCACACACACAAGCACACACATGCACACACATGCATACACAAAAGCACACACATGCATAAGCACACACACAAGCACACACATGTACACACATGCACAAGCACAAACACATGCACACACATGCACACACACAAGCACACACTTGTATATATCTCTAGCTTTTTGTTTTGTTGTTCTCATCTGTGTTTCTGCCTCTCAGTCTCTGTACCACTGTGACCTGCAGTCACCGTCCCTTACAGGATGGACATTGTTTATTCTCTGGCTATAGTTCATTAAATGGTGTAAAATAAATCACAATGATTTTAGCTTTTAGTGCTTCTTGCTTTAGAAATGATTTTTCTCTCATATTTCTAAATCAATAGAATTGATTTCTGTTAAATATTCAAGATAAGACTTATAGCCTCTCTCTAATGAAGTGTCTTTTATAATTTCTGTGACTCCTCTATTTTTAAACTATGTTTTATTTGCACAGAAGACTCAAGAAATGGTTCATGGTCAGCACCTGTAATGAGAGTTTACCTTTCTGCCTGTACTATTCTAAACAATGTTTTAGGAGATGTTGTAAATTTATCTAAGCAAAGATCAATTGTCAATCAGGATGAGGACTTTTGTTTTGAATGGTTTGAAGGATCTCTGAATAAACTTGCACAAGGAAACATGAAACTCACCCACACATGCTTGCACCAACCTTATGAATGCTACTTAAAATATCTGATCACATATATTTGAACTAGGTTACACTTTCCTGGATTTTCCCTGGTTTAAACGGTTCAAAGAAGTTATAAACATTTTTGATGACTTTCTAACAAGGAAACATGATATTTTGCTGACACAACACATTACTGATTCATTTTCCATAGCTTTCCAGCAACCAGCTTAATTTGTGTAAAACCCTAAGTCTCTCTTCAAATGAGAAGCTGTGCTTTCATTGCATTATGAAAATCTATTACCGTAAATTCTCTTTAAATAGACACATCTCTTGGACCTTGAATTCATCAGTGACAGAATACATGGAAGAGTCACATTCTCTCTGCAGGTATGATTACATGCCTCCATGTAAAGTTCATGTAACGACTGGTCCCTGGCTGGGCTGGTGACTCTATTACACAAAAGCAGGCTTCCTGTTACATGGACACAAACAGAGGCTCATAAACAAATTCCATGTGGCTTATAGGAGAGTGGGGACCAAAGAGAGCAGCATCAGTCACCTGAGACTGCAGGGTCCACAGGTGAAATGTGTATCACATGTTAACCTTTTCTGTACTTTCCAGTTTCCATAATACCCACAAGTTTCTTCCACGACATACTAGCATGAAGAAGCCACTTTTTAAAATTAGTCTAGTAATTATCTAGTATATTTTACTGATAAAGAAAACTGGCACAGTAACCAAATACCTTGTACACAAATACAGATTGTGAATTCCATTTTCAGATATAACCATGTCTGAATAAATGATTGCACACTTTGTTTACTTCATTAAATTCATCTGCTCCTTGGCTTTTATATTTCCATGTTTCAACTGGATCAATTAATTTTACGGCTTTTTTCATCATATTAAGAAATGATTTGTAGAGTAAAAGTTTGATGTGATGACTCTGTAAACTGTCCTGCCTGCAGATGCTTACAGTGGTCTTTTCAAATTATCAACACACACAGGCTCCCCATACCTGATGAGCAACATGCTTCTCACAACTTGTGATGACAGCATTTGGTCATCCACTTCAGACATCTTTAGTAACAAGCACATATACCATCAAAATGCAGGTTCATTTGCTTTAAGCTATTATGTAAATTGTTTTTCACTCTTCACAAGACTTTATGACACTTTATTCATTGTGTGTGTATGTTTGTATCTGTACATGCAAGTGCATATATTCATACCACAGAATGAGTAAAGTCAGAGGACAACGTTCAGGGGCTGGTTCTCTCCTTCCAACACATGAGTTGTATGGTTAATGCTTCACCCACTGAGCCTTGTCTAAGGCCATACGTTCCTTCTTAGCTCATAATTGTTTTCTCTGTGGCCAAAAGTTCAATAAAGTCTTAAAATAATAGTTCTGTTTTTCAACTACTCTGTTGAGGCCAGAACATGAGAAACAGAGAAGATGGGGAAAGGAAGAGAGAGGAAGAGCTAGGAAGGGAAGAAAAGAGAGAGCTGGGAGTGCAGGTGATTTCCATGGTTGGTCTTGGCCATCACGGGGAGCAGGAACTCCCTCTCTACTGCCTGCTCCAGTGAGAAAGAACCATGATGCTTACATAAACACACTATACAAGCAACATCAATAAAAGGGGGTGGTTTTATCCGTTCTAGCTTCCTCTTTTCTTCTGATTACACTCCTACTCACATTCAGAAGACCCTTTTTATAAAGAATTTTCTTTCACAACGAGAGGCAAAGGCCACCCTCAAACAGAATAACACTGGAAAGGACCTTCTTACCTTTTTCATATCTTGCATCTCAGACTGCCTGGGCCATGGGAGATGGGCCACCAGGAGGCCCCAGGTAGCCCCCACAGTAACCGGTGACACAGGCCAGAGGCTTTCCTCCACTGCCAATTTTCAGGAAGCACTATCCAGCCCCGTGGCTCCTTGGGAAATCCTCCGTGAAGATTGCTCTGCTTATCAGTCAGTGCAGATATGACTTTCCGACACTTGAAATTATAGAGTTTGCTTGTTTTATTTTGAGAAGGTGCATTGATAAAATGGTTTTGGAGCACTACAGATATTTTATTTAAATGGGTGACTCAAGCATGTTGGTTTAAATTAAACAACATGCTTGGGATATTTGTGGAGCTGTGTGAGGACTATATTTTATGAAAATGCTGGGTGCAGAGCAGAAAAAATTTAAACTGGAGGGCACTTGTCCTCAGTCACGCGCAACAAGATGTATTAGCCCTGAATGGCTGCAGAGGCGCATGAGTTTCTTTAATTTTCTGAACCAAGATTGTAAAAGTCGCAAAAGAAACTCCCACCTGAGGTGGCAAAGATGTAACTCAGAAACAAAGAGCAATTAATCTGCTGTCGAAGAGCAGTTTTGGCAGATAGTGAAACAGGTCTCCGTATCATACACTTAAAAAGAGCATTACAAAATATGGATTTTTTTTTTCCTTCTTCAAAATTTAAGAGAACTGATTCAGTATATCTCCCCAAATAAAAGGTAATGATAGTGCTAATTGCAAATTACAAATTTTAAAAAATGTAAATTACAGTCTAGGAGGGCACACGCATATGTCTCCAAGAGACATTTCCTAGCAGTGATTCAGTAAGGAGGATAATATTTCTCTTAGGAAACTAAAATACTAATTAAGCTTCAGACACTCCACCTATTCCTGCTGTTACATCAGATGGGGCACTGCCAGATGAGAGCAGTGTGGAATTTCTCTGGGTCTTTCTCCTGACCTAGAGATCTCCTCAGATTGAGATATTCACAAATGCTTGGAAACTCCACCTTGCAGGACGGGACGTTGTCACATGGTCAGAAGTCCTACGTTTCACAGCACTTTGACTTCTCCACTGCCGATAAAGAACTGGGGGCTTTGCTCTCGCAGCTCTCAGCACGCTTTCTTAGCTCTGAATACTAGTGTTGTAACTATGATGTGCTGCGAGAATTTTCCCTTCTGTTGTTGCCTATTACATGCTCTGTGTCTTTTGTGTCCATGTGGGTGTCTTTCCTAAGTTTGGAGACAGTTTGTTCTATACTCTTGTTAAAGATCTGGTCTATACCTCTGACCTTGGAATCTCTATGTGTGTAATGAAAAGGTTTGGTCTTTTCATGGTCTCCCATGTTGACTCCCATATGTGTGTTTGCTTTTTAATTTTTCATATTCCTTGCTTATTGGCTAAATCTTCTACATTTGGGAATAGATGTTGTCTTCTTCTTCTTTATTTTCATGTGTATGGTTTGCAATTGAGTTTTCAAGTTGAGGTACTAGATTTTTCAGTTCTGCCTTTATTTCATCTTGACTCCTCTGCATGCTGGCTTGTCTTTGTCAAGTTTATCAGCCTTTGCTTTGTGAGCTCTTGTGTGTCCGTCAGGCGTTAACCCCACCCCCAGCCCATCCTGTGCTCTGTCCTTGCATTTTCGTTACACTCCTTTGATGGACCTTGTGACTGTCATTTAAAATTCTGTGTCCTGAGTTCATCTAGGTAATGTTCACTGGTGAACATTCCTATCAGACTGAGAAGCTTTGGGGAGGAGACACTGGCTTGACTTTTCCATTCTCTGTATCTTTAGGATGAGATCTGCATATGTGGGCTTCTTTTATCATTTCTAAGTCTGAGGTTGGCACAGAAGAGGGGATGTATGATGGATTGGGCCTAGAGATTTGAAATGGCTGCATGGAAAGAAATTACATGGACAGAGAGTGGACTGCTATGGAGCAGGCTAGGGTGATCAGGTTCACACAATGGCTATGGAACCCAGGATAGATCTGGCAGGTTGGAGAAGGTATGTGGCTAGAATCATTAGGAAGACTCAACAAGTTAGACCCTACAAAAGGGTGTGGGCTAATTGGTTGAGTAGAGAAGACACATGTGAATCAGATGCACCATTTATAATAACCCTCAATATCTCTCGATTCGAAATGGAAAATAAAAGAACAATAATGCCAGAAAGCTATCAGTAAGATTATAGGTATCCATGGTAACATAAACAGTCTCCTAAAACAACCACAGACTAGGATTAATGGACAAGTTGAGTTTTATAAAAAAGTAAAAATGTATTTTAAAAACTAAAATATTTGATCTTTTTTTAGCTCTATATATCACAATTTTATATATATTTTCCCACTGCCTAGTATATTTTGATAATAGAATATATGTATACATGTTTAAATATTTTAGAAACTATGTGTACAGGTTGTAAAATATTTTATATTTCATTATATTCTTGTGCATCCTAGTTCAAATACTAATTTCAATTTTTTTCTATAATATAGTCCAATTCCTTGGGATTCAAACCTAGATAACAACTCAACAGATTCATATAGTCATAGTGTGCATTTAAATACAGAGTATATAAAAGCCAAGTGAAGTCTAACTAACTATGATACTAGTCTAAGTAATTATTAATGACGCTCATCTAATGAGAAGCATTCCCACAGAAAATAAGGCAAACAATGCGAAGAAGAAATAGTATTATAAGAGTGAGAATATAGAGTTGGTGGATCCATGCAAAAAAAAGCCAAATTCATATGTTGAATTTATGGAATTATTTGTGCACAATTAATGCCATAGTCATGATTATATGTGCATTTATCAGTAGCTTGTGTCTTTGGTAGAATGACAATAATTGTGTGAGCTGGCTTTCTCCATGAGAGAAGATATGTGAATAATTACACAAAGATAAAAAGCATATTTGTGTGTGTGTGAGATGTATGTAAATCTGCATACATTATATGAATATGTACCTAATCAATGATGAAGGATAAAGGGGGAGATTATATCTTTGTAAAAAATTGCATAAAATATTAACCAATGAAACAATAAAGAGGTTATTTTGTTGTTGTTAGTGATATCATCTTATTCTAATAATTATCTCATTATGAAAATTTTAACAAGAAAAAATTCTTATTTAGTTATAGTGGTCAGCAAGATACCTTAGTTGATGCTCTCAAAATTCAATCCAGAGTTCTATAGAAAAAATCCAGCTCTGGGGGGAGTGAGATTTTCCCCTGGGGTGCTGAGGGAGAGGGTGGGGAATTCCCCCAAAACACAGGCTTTGTCGATGCTCTGTCACTCACTAGAACTGGACAATATATCGCCATTACTGAAAAATGACACCTGTGGGTTGCTGTACAGATGCACCAAGATGCAATAAGGCTGGAAGCCTCCACAGTAGCTAGTGTCTCAGTTACTGTCACTACTATTGCTGTGGTGAAACAACATGACCAAAGCAACTTCTGGAGGAGAGCACTGTTTGGCTCACACATCCACACCACTGTTCATCACTGAAGGAAGTCAGGACAGGAACTCAAGCAGGGCAGAAACTGGAAATCGGAAGCTGATGCAGAGGCCAAGGAGGAGTGCTTCTGGCTGGCTTGCTCTCCATCACTTGTTTATTCAGGTTTACCTAGAACCCAGGACCACCTTCCCAGAGATAGCACCACCCACAACAGGCTGGACCCTCTATAATCAATCACTAATTAGGAAAATGTCCAACAGCCTTGCCTATAGCCTTATCTAAATGGAGACATTTTCTTAACTGAGGTTCTCTCCTCTCAGGTGAATGGAGTTTATGCCAAGTTGACCTACAACTAGGGAGCACAGTCAGTTCTCACCGTGCTGAGGTGGTGTATAAGGTCTAGGGTAGTGGAACACGTGGGAGAGACAATAACCATAATCTCATCCAGCTGCAGATCTAACATCATACAATATTGATTATGAGGCAAGATGTTCCCACGGGGGCAACAGCAGCACAATTATCACTGGAGGTGACTGACTAGTTTCTGAATGGATCTGAATGCTGATCCACAGAAAAGATTATATGCCTGGGCGCATGGTAAAGTGCGGTACTGATGTTAAGGTAAATAGTCGACAAACTGCCTTCTCAATACCAACTTTAATGCCCGTAGACTAATGCTGCCTCACCCTTGGATGAACAACGGTCTTTCAGCAGCGTGTGAAAGTGAGTCAGACTTAGACTACTGAGAATGGGTGGCTGTTGAGTCCTCAGGCACAATTACCTCATGCCTGATGGGCCAAGAGCCACGGAACCTCATAGAAAAGGAAGAGAAGCTCTTCTGAGAGTTGGGGACCGGGAAGGAGCTCTTTGAACTGCTATATTTTGGGCGTGGTGTAGCAGATGTGATCAAGCACAGCTATGTCTGGCTACACAAACCTGCAGTCACAACAACCCATGGAGTAGAAGGAAGACTAGTCAGGAGATAGATTTATACTTTTTTTACAAGGCACAAAACTAATTATAGTGAAATTTAGTAAAATTATTCTTCTAAAATACAATAATCCAGTTTTCTTTCAATTACTATATAATTTATTTTCTTAGTTAAGAAAACAACCTGTCCAGAGTAAAAACAGGAGTTCACCTGTGGAGTTAAAATGGATGGGTTCTAAACATGTGAAATATATGTTTCATTAGACCTCAGCTTCTTCCATATACTTTCTTCTTGCTCTGTGAAACTAGGCAAACATAAATAGAAGGAAGGGTGATTGACAGCTTCCACTGACACTGTGTGATATCACGTCTCACATGTAGCATTAAATTACATGGTGCTACACCCTCTGTCCTAAATCCCAACATGAGTTCCTGCTCTTCTTGCTGTTGTGTGGCTGTGATTTAATTTAAAGGATTCTGACAGCAGTTGCATTTCAGACATTAGCTCTCTGTAAATTAGTGCTTTCCCATGTCCCTGTCTCACTCAGCCCCTCCTCATCTGCCCATCAAACACTTCAGTTGCATACTGAAGAAACAACACAACCTATGAAGAACAAAGGTCCCCAGGCAGTAAATTCTGAACCACCGGGGATTTTTAATAATGCTGTCTTTAAGGTACGAGTCCCTGTTTTATCTTAACACATGCTAAAATCCTAAATACACACATTTGTGAACATGATGAAGACAGTTCTGTATTCAGGAGACTTCAGCTTGAGAGAGGAAATGGCAGGCATGTAACTACAAGAGAAGGATTTCTAGCAAATTGAGACAATAAAACGTTGTCCTGCCGGGAGACATTTTAAAAATTGGGAATGAAATTAAAATTTTAATGACTGTTTCTCAGTTCCTGTGTGCTGTATAAAAGCGGCATGCACACTAGAACATCCTTACATGTAATTGGAAATAACTAATCAACAGATTTAGCCAGCATCAAATTTCCGTCTCAGTAGAATATTCTATGCCATTGCTTATTCTATGCAGCCAACAGAATAGATAATCTGGGTGATATTCCTGAGCCACATGTAGATGAAGAAAACAGGGAGACCTACATGACTGAGAGCCAGTGTTGTGTTGGTCTTTCCCCTAAAGTGGTAAGCTAATTCAAATACAAGCAGATAAACATGTAAATCAATTTAATCATGCTAGTGTTAAAAATAGAAACCAATTATTAGCTTATAAGATTCTATTTTTGTTATTAACATTTTCCTATCAGGAAACTTCTTATAGTACCTTTATTTATTCTGTTTGATAGGAGAGTCAGTCATCAAGTGGAAATGTTCAAAGGCTAACTAATAAACAAACTCCAGACACCTATCACTTTCCTTTTATAAATCAGTACAATGTATGGTACATACTGAATTTTGCAGGGCTGGTTTTTTCGTTTGTTTGTTTGTTTTTTGGTTTTTTTTTTTGTTTTTGTTTTTTTTTTGCAGGGCTGTTTTTTAAACAGTGACCTAACTCAATAGCTAACGAGTTATCACTTCCGGGGGGGGGTGGGGAAAGGATTATTGTAAGTTAAAATTCCAAGTGTTAAAATGCATCCATAATGATCAACCATTTAGATGAAACTATCTACTCAGGGGTGGCATCCTGAATCTGGTTCTGACTTTGATCCAACCAGTTTCAAGGAAGATTAAGCATCACATCACCTCATGGTCAGGCAAAAATGTCACATAAACTACACAATTACAAATGTGCTCTGAATACTTAGGAACTATAGGTGGATGAGAGTTTTGACATCACTGTAAGTTCTAGGAAGCACAAAAGTGAGTTATAGAGGTTTCAACTTAAAGTCAAGAAAGAATAATTTCAGAGGTGCACTCAAGTTATTAATTTCAGTAGTACATTTTGTTTGAGAGGGTACATGAATTTTCTAGAGTATCCCATCCATAAACTCTAAGATGCCTTTAACTTCAAGATGTAAACCAATAGTAAAAAATTCTCTCAGCATACCAATACAGGATTAGATAAATTTCCCAATGTAGGCTCTTTGAATAACACCAGTAGCTACAACTGTTCTTGGTGTGCATTTCATGAAAACAACAGATAATTGCTAGTATAATTTTCATAGAGTAGCATGTCTTTATTTGACATCTTGCCCTTAGCTAAGATTCACTAAGTATCTATGTCTGTATCAGCCAATTCCTCCCACAATCAACATTTGCTTCATTAATGTTGGGCTATGGCTCTTTTGTTATTTTCCCTTAAGGCTTCCAGAGAATGAGTTTTTCAATGTTCCATTGCAACTGAGCTATTGGTGAGATATTTGAAGGAAATTTCTGAGTTCTTGTCATGTTCTTTCCTCGGTCCTGAAAATTAAGCCCAGAGCTTTACCTTGTCGGTCAGGGGCTATCGCTATCACAGTGAGCTATAACCCTCTCAGGGGAAGCTATGTGACCCTTGTAAATATCTCCCATTCAGCAATGCTTGTGACTCAAGAAAAGGGTCAACTATCAAGCTCTCAGGGAAAGAAAGACAATATGCACATCTGTTGGGAATCATTGTTAGGTTTTTTATTTGTTTGTTTCTAGCTTGCCTAGCAATGAGTGGAGAGTCACAGGGATTGGAATGTGTCAATGCCTCAAATACTTTTACAACAGGGGATGAGGAGAGGGATTTCTTTAAATCAACTAAATCCACAGAATACATTTTCACTGAATGATTGCCTCATTTTAGGCACAAATGTTAACTGAACGCAGTCTGTTGAATCACCTAATTGTCATAGAAATGTGTAAGAAATGAAATAGTATGGCCATCTTTATGGAGTTTGCTGGCCAACTATGTCCATGGCATGATCTGACAAGTATTTATGTTGAGAGAATGCTGTAAACATGTTCTAAATTTCTAGATTGTATATTGTACAGAGCACAGTCACACAGAGAGCTTTATGATTCTTTGAATTAAATGTATGACTACATAATGAACATCTTGACTATGTTCACAAATGCTAGTTGGTAAAGACCTAAACTCCTCTTTTTTAAATTATCCTTTCATACAGTGCTTCCCAACTGTAGTTTCTCCTCCCTTCACTCTTCCCAGTTTCCCCCAAATTTCCCTTTCCCCTAGATCCACCTCTCTACTCCCAGAACCCTCCTAAAAAAAGAGCATACCTCCCAAGGACACCCATTGAACATTGCACAAGATACAATAAGACTAGGCACAAACCCTCACATCAAGACTGGGGAAGACAACCCAGTAGGAGGCCAAGGTGACCAAAGCAGTCAAAAGTCAGAGACAACCTCCAGTCACACTGTTAAGAGTATCCCTGGAAACACAAGGCCTTAACATATATGCATATGATCTAGTGCAGATCTGTGCAGACTCTGCGATTGCTATTTCAGTGTCTGTGAGCGACCATATCTCTCAGTGTCTTCCAACTCCCTGGCTCCCAGTAATTTTCCTACCAATCATTTCCACATTTTCCCTAGCTGCATGCACACACCAAATTAAATTTAAAAAAAAATTTTTTCTTAGAACAAAAGACTCATTAGCAAGAAAAGCGGTAGGCCAGTAAGTACAAATCCACCCCACTCTTGTAGATACTTGATCATTTTCCAGTAGAACCTTCATAGGTTTTGGTTCCTTTCACAAGGATATGATTTAAAACTAAAGAATGCTGGGCTTTAAAAGGAAAACTGTTGGTGCATGCCATTTTCCCAGCTCTGTGAATCCCTCGGAGTCCACAGCATGTGAAACAAGGCAATCTGTTTTCATATAGTTTGCACTAATTACATGTTGACTTCCTTCCAGTATTATTATAGCTTAGGTTACAAGGACAACGAAAAAGCAATATAAAATAATCGAGACCATGTTAATGAGCTATAATTTATACATACAACCGGATACTGACTCTCTTTTTCACTTCAAAGCTATTGTACAGAACAATCAAGCAGCTACGTTTAATTTTCCAGTGAGAATAATTGTTACATAATTAAACATGTTAGTGGGTGACAGTTTCCAGTTCTGATTTGTGATCAACGCAAAAATTCTCTCCAGGATCTCTTCTAGTACTAGTTGTGGAAAACTGAGTCAGACTTGTTGGATCTGGAAGGGCACACAATGCTGAAAATGAGGGAACCTGCCCTCACAAGATAACGCAGAAAACAGTAACCAAGTATGAAGTGCTGTTAACAGCAGTGAAAGGTTCACATCTGAGCATTCAGGAAGCTTGCTTGAGTATATTTAAGGGAAATTTATTTTGTAATAAAAAAATAACCTGTGGGGCAAAATGCTCAATCTGCTTCCTGAGCAGAGACCAGCAGGCTCCTTTAACCCTCTGATTATCCTTCTGACCCAACTCATATAGCAGAATCTGATCCTGCCCTCTGTAACCACAACCCCCTTCAATTTCCAGGAATAGAGGAAATGAAATAGGTTGGCACACAGAAAAACTCTGGGAGCCAAGAGAATAAAGGGCTTTCTCTTACCTTCATCTACAAAGTGCCTCTGTAGATTTACCAAAATCCACGCTAAAAGCAGGAGTTCATGGTGAGCAATGTTTCTTTCCAGTAGGGGTAGACCTGGAGTTAGATTCTCATTAGTGTAGGAATTCTCTTAACTTCAAAATCCTATGGGACTCTTTAGTAATCTAAGCATTACAGCCTGATAGGTAACAGGTGATTTTTGTTAATTAAAAACTACTTCCATTCATTTACCTGATTGCTTTTCAAAACAATATGGATTCTGTCTTGCTGAATCCATGCAAGTTGTCAAAGATGATGCCAGTTGCTGGGGATATGGAGACAAAGGAGACACTTCTACTCTCTGGGGCTTGAGAAGACAAAGAGATACATAACAAACTCTAATAGGAAGTGATATGGTAAACGTTATACTCCAGGTCTAATTAGATCTGATGTGAGCCCAGATGGGCTTATTAATTCTGTGGGGAGGAAGGTTAGGCTATTTTGTGTGTGTGCATGGAAAACACTATTTTAAAAATACCAAACACACATTACTAATGAATGACTCCGTCTGTGTCTTGGCACGAATGCATTTCAGAATCCACAGAAATCTTTGAAAAGAAAGCAAAGAACCTCAACATTAATGACTCTATTTTCACGAATGGCTGATTCAGGTATTAAAGAAACATGGTGTCTTTGCTCCCAGCAAGTGCACACCCAAATAGATACTGTGCACAGGGGCTAACAGGCTTTTACGTTTAGCTCCACAGTCTGCCTGGGGTCTGGCATCCTTCCACATTATAAGGTATGTTTGTACAGTATAACCGATGTGTGATGCTAAGTATCAAACCCAGGATTGTCTGCATGTGAGACAGAAATGCTACCACTGATATATAGGTCTGGCCACCTTCATGACCTTGAATCTCTTCTGTGAACAGTCCTTAAATACACTCACTAACCCTGACATTGTTCCACGTTCTATGTCATAGAACATGTCCACACATTACCACCAGAATCTTTAGACCTGGAACTTGTCTTGCCTCAGCCTCCTGAGCACTGGAATTTCTGGTGAGCATCACACTGACTGTAACAGTTTCTTTTTTCAGCATTTTGGTATGATAAATGAGTGTGAGCCAGAAGCCCAATCCCCTCAGTCACAATTCCTGAAAGTGGAGTAACTCGAATTATGTTTTATGACCTTCATTTTTTTTCCTTTTTTTTTTTTTTTTTAGTCCTGGGAACTGTATCAGTCAGAGCTTCTCAGAAAAACAGAATTAATGGAACACACACACACACACACACACACACACACATATATGTATGTATGTATGTATAAGAAGAGATTTATATATAGAAAGAGGTGGCTCCTATGACTTTGAAGCTAACTGGGCCCAGGATAGGGGATCTGGAAGGTCAAGGACACTTCGGTGTAATTCAGCCTGAGCCTAAATGTTCAAGATGCAGGGTACCCAGGGACATAGAGACACTGGTGCTGAAATTCCTGATAATATATTCAGCATGTAAATATTGAACTAAGGAACAAGATTACAAGTTACAAATAGTGGGTGATTTGACAATTAAGTTGAAATTAGTAGCTAACATGTAAAATTACAAAATAATAAATAAAATTAGAGTGAATTGCACCTTATTTTCATTATTTCAAGGTGGTTATATGAAAAAGGAGATCATTAGTATACAAACATTTCAATAACAATAGTGATGTACAATAATAATTCAACAATTAAAAAAACACATTGAGCACATAAACTGATTATGTTTATGTTAACTACAAGTTATTAAGCCCAAAGAAAAATTCTTAAAATTTGTATATGTATTTTCTGATTGACTCCATCTATGAAATCTACATTAAAAATATTTTATGTTGTGCTAATACTAGCACTTTGAATATATGCTATTTGAAGCTATGTGAATTTGTGCATGCATTTATTTTCTTAGGAGATTTTAAAATGCCATTAATTTCAATATACATTCTTAGGTCATCATTAAACACTGAATATATTTTATATAGAAAGCAAAGATATTTGTGATTTATATCTAATGACAATTTGGTTTTATTGCCTGTTTCCATTTTTACATGAACCTCAAACCAGAAGTAACAGAGATCCTGACAATAACCCTGTTTATTCATATTATGCCCCTTAGTATCATCTGTTCTCCAGGGTCTCCTGTGCTGTGCTTCTTCTGTGCAGAGTGTGGATGTGAATGACATCTAGGAGGAAATAATTTGGACATTTATGGTGACAGGACTGTCACCACTTGGGATCAAGTAACTGTTTAGTAAAACAATTAGTATTTATTCAAAGATATAGCTTTTCTAAATATTAATAAGGAAAAGAAAGTAAAATGACTACTCTTGCTAAAAGATACCAGAAAGCTGACATTGGGAACTTAGGGACACCTAGTTTTATCGTGGAGGCAGAGAGGACAGAGCATCATGAATACTGAAGAAGACCAACAAGGATGGAGATGGAGCCTGGGATAATGAAGGCATTCAAGGACAAGAAGAAAGGGTAGGTTTACCAAGTGTGGTCCCAAGGAGTAGGTCCAGGAAGAACTACTCAATGTTCTGAGGGCTTGTGTGGGTCAAGTCATGCACAAACCAAAGCAACAGGGTGGGGGTGAGCACCCCAAATAACTGCTGTCAGACTGGAGAGGTGCAAGCTGACAAAAGAAAATTATGTCTAAGAAAAGCAAGACAAGAAAAGAACCAAACAGCAGCAGAAGCAAGGGGCAGCATCATTCACTTTCTCAAAGACTGGAGAAAGAAACTGGGTAGCTTCAAGACAATATCAAAGGAATGAGACCAAAGCTTAAATTGCACTCATGGGGAATTCAACACCAGCAAGTACAAGAAAGGGAGTTGTCACACAGAAACCTGTGATTCTCTCCTTAAAATCAACTCCTCTATATAGGATAATAAATTTTGTAAAAACACATGCTACGTTGGAGAATTAAGATTTTGAAGACATTCAAGATAAGACTATGGGAAATAGCAAAACAATTTTGGTATTAATCATTAATAAGTGATAGCCATTGAGACCTAACTCACAGTATGGTGATGTGTTTTACATAATATTCCATGCAAAAATTTTACAGATCCTAAAAGTAAATATAGTGTGATGGCCTTTGATTATTATTGTCACATATATGTACATAAATGTATATGCACAACCTGATGAATATATTTTATGTAGCTTGTGTGTCTATGACAAAAATATGTGTGTGAGCTTAAAGTGTATCAATGATATTCTGATAAACATGGTAAAGTTCAAAGAACATTCACAATATTTGATAGATCTTGTAAATGGCTCCTCTTTCAAACCTATACAAAAGAATGCAAGAACTCCTATTGTGTTCAAGTCATCATTGCATTATCATAGACAGAGGGCAGGGTCATAGCAGAATCCACCTGACTTCTATGACCATGGACAGTTGTGAGATGAACAAGAGACAGAACAATGTCACTTGGTGGCACACACACATGACTGCTCTGCAACATGTTAAACAGGAATTGTTCATTGTTATTTACAGTTTAGTTGTGGATATTTTTAAACATCTCATCTCTGATCTTAGGTAAGCTATATCATGACAAATGTAAGCTACACAATAAATCCCTTCCATTTCTAAATATATTTTTATTAATTATTTACTTTATATCTTTATTGCAGCTTCCTCTCCCTCCTCTCCTCCAAGTCCCTCCCTCACACTTTACCCCTCTCCTAATATTCCTCCTCCTCCCTTTCTCCTCAGGAAATGAGCAGGCCTCCCATAAATATCAAGAAGCCTTGGCGTATCATATCATGTATTAGTAAGACTAGGAGCATCTTCTATTGAGGCTAGACAAGGCAGCCCATCAAGGGGAAGAGATCCAAAGGCAGGTGACAGAGTGTGAGCAAAAGGGTGAACAAAATTGCTCTGCACAAACAGCTCAGTGTAGATGTGCACAGAGCTCAGTCTACTGACGGACACACAGCTCAGTCTAGAGGGACACACAGCACAGTTTAGGAGTGCACACAGCTCAGTTTAGCTATGCACACAGCTCAGTCTGGATGTGCACAGGTAGTGACAACATCTCACAGAAATAACTCAGTTTCTCACCATCTCCTCAGAAAGGTGTTTGTCAAAAGATTCATCTGCATTAAGGAGTAATTTAGGATTCTTTGTTCAGTCATCCATCACTTTAGTTGAATACAGAAACAACGGAGCCTCCAATGACATGTTTATGCTAGAAGCCATGGCTCATCAGATATGTATTCTGAAGCCTACCACTAACCAAGTGAGGATTTTGCCAAGATTTTTATATAGCATTGACTCATCCAACTTTAAGTATCATATAGAATCATAGTTAGATTTCTACAGAAAAAAATCAAGACTAATAATTTGTATTGTGGTTCTCTCTGCCAGTTCATCATTGAAAATCATTACCATCCCACTAACAATGTTCTGTTCAAATACTCCATAAATTCCAAATTTTCGCTTCATTGAGATATGGTTCGAAATAACTCTTATTCAACCTTTCTATGTTAAGAGTGGCAGATGGAACACTGGGTAGGTGCTGTCCTTAAATGGGCAAGACAAAATGTACACATTTGGATACATAACTTCTTAGGAAGCCAATCTCATTAGTGGGCAGCTGGAAAGAAAAGTTATCCAAACTTTACCAATACATGAAACAGACTAATACTAAGAACACAAATGCTAAATTTCTAAGGATATTCTCATATTTTGCAACACTACTTACATACATGCTTAACTGTCATCTAAATTCAGAGAACATCATTGCTTACATGTGCCACAAAACAGAAATAAAAAATACCATATTGCCTCAATATAATGTGAGTGATAACACACACTTGGCATTAATAATATAAAAGAAGACATTTATTAAAAGACAAAAAGCCATGCCATGTATCAAGTATTGAGCTCAATACAAGCACCTGTGCTGAGCATCGAGAGAAGAGCATTTGAGGAAAGCCACCTGAGAAAACATAGAAAGATAGAGATGTGGTGAAGGGAAGGGTGGAGGGGAGGCTCTAGGAAGACCATGGCCAATGGTGTAGGCACAAAAATGGTTCTAGAGAGAATCAATACCTGCCACATTTTTTCCTCATGCTGAAACAAAGAGGTTATTCTCGCAAATGTGTAACACTGTTGACTGTGAACCAATGTTTATATTTGTCAGGATCACATTTTGGAGCAGCATGAGAGTCAGCAAACTGAAACATCTAGGCATAATTGACAGGAACAAGAAAAAATGAATTCAGTATTTCTAGAGCCAGATATATTTTTATCCTGTTGATTTCTGTAAAACATTTGCAAAACTGACTCAGACTTTCCATATGCTTACAGGATATATTTTGGTTGCTTTTGTTCTTTACAGTGAAAATATACATGGGCTTGACATGGTGATAAATTATGCACTTCAAAAAATCCTTAATAAAATGTTCATGATGGTTGGTGAGAAGGTATTCAATGAAAGTAATTCACAGAAGGAAAACTCAGTTTCTTTGCACATCTCTGGGGCCTACACAGTTTACTAGACATCATCTGTCTACCAGAAAGTATCAACTATAGTATAGTTCAATATATCAGTAGAGAGAGAATTTAGTTACTTGTGTATTTAGTATTGGTATCCAAAGTAATTTTCTAATGTATTCTCACTAAAACATTTAAAACAAATTGTTTATTTGTAATATTTCAGATATATCCTCCATAAAATCTTTCTAGACAAAACAATTGATTTTCTCAAAAAACCAGTTTAGGGTTTTGTTGATTCTTTGTACAATTCTTTCTGCTTCTACTTGGTTGAATCGCAATCTGAGTTTGATTATTTCCTGCCATCTAGTTGTCTTGGGTGTATTTGTTTCTTTTTGTTCTGGTATTTGCAGGTGTGCTGTCAAGATTTTATTATATGCTCTCTCTAGTTTTTTTTTGTTTGTTTGTTTTGTTTTGCTTTTTTTGGTTTTTTGTTGTTGTTGTTGTTGTTTTTAGAGGTACTTAGAGCTATGAGTTTTCCTCTTATCAGTGCTTTCATTGTGTCCCATAGTTTGAGTATGTTGTGCCTTCATTTTCATTAAATTCTAAAAAATTCCTTAACTAAATTATCATTGAATAGAGCATTGTTCAGCTTCCATATGTATACTGGCTTTCTGCTGTTTTTATTTCTATTGAAGACTAACCTTAGTTCATTGTGATCTGATAGGATACATGGGATTATTTCAATCTTCTTATATCTGCTGAGGCCTGTTATGTGACCAATTATATGGTAAAGGTACCATGGGATGCTGAGAAGAATGTATATTCTTTTCTTTTAGGATAAAATATTCTATAGTTATTTGTTAAATCTACTTGGTTCATGACTTCTGTAGTTTCACTGTACCTTTGTTTAGTTTTTGTTTTTATGATCTGTCCATTGATGAGAGTGGGGGATTGAAGTCTCCAACTATTATTGTGTGTGGTGCAATGTATGCTTTGAGTTTTAGTAAAGTTTCCTTTATGGATGTAGTTGCCCTGGCCTTTGAAGCATAGATGTTCATAATTCACAGTTTATCTTGGTAGCTTTTTACTTGGATGAGTATGAAGTGTTCTTCCTTATCTTTTTTGATACCTTTTGGTTAAAAGTCGATTTTATTTAATATTAGAATTGCTACTCCAGCTTGTATATTGGGATCATGTGCTTATAAAATTTTTTTCAGCCTTTTAATCTGAGATAGTGTCTCTAGTTGTTAATGAGGTGCTTTTCTGTATTCCTCAAAATGCTGGGTTCAGTATATGTAGGCACTGAGGAAATGTTGCAGAACAGAACACCAGTGGCTTATGCTCTAGGATAAATAATCAACAATGAGGACCTCATAAAATTGCAAAGCTTCTGTAAGGCGAAGCACACCGTCAACAGAACAAAACAGCAACCAACAAATTGGGGAAGCATGTTTGCCAATCATACATCTCTGATAGAGGGCTAGTAGGCAATATATACAAAGAACACAAGAAGCTATGCCCAAGAGAATCAAATAACCCTATTAAAATGGGGAACAAAGCTAAACAAAGAATTCTCAACTGAGGATTATCAAATGGCAGAGAAGCATGTAAAGAAATGTTCAACAACCTTAGTCATTGGGGAAATGCAAATCAAAACCAACCTGAGATTCCATCTCACACTAGTCAGAATGGCTAAGATCAAAAACTAAGGTGACAGCAGATGTTATCAAGGATGTGAAGCAAGAACACTTCTCCGTTTTTCTTTCGATTGCAAGCTGGTATAACTACTCTGGAAATCAGTCTGGAGGTTCCCAAGAAAATGGGACATACAAGTACCTGATGACCCAGCTATACACTCCATAGACACAAACCCAAAAGATGGTACAACATATAACAAGAACACATGCTCCACTATGTTCATAGCAGCCCTATTCATAAGAGTCAGAAGGTGAAAAGAACCCAGATGCCCTTCAAAAGAGGAATGGATACCAAAAATGTGTTACATTTATACAATGGAGTGCTACTCAGTTATGAAACACAATGGCATCTTGACATTTAGGCAAATGGATGGAACTAGAAAATATCATCCTGAGTGAGATAATCTACTCACAAAAGGACACACATGGTATGCACTCACTGAGAAGTGGATATTAGCCCAAAAGCTCAGAATAACCAAGATAACAATTCACAAACCATATGAAGATTCAAAAGAAGGAAGATCAAAATGTGGAAGCATCAGTTTTTCTTAGAAACAGAATAAAGTACAATCAGGAGGAAATACAGGGACTAGAGTGGACCAGAGACTGAAGGAAAGGCTATACAGAGACTGCCTTACCTGGGGATCCATCCCATGTACAGCCACCAAACCCAGTTACTATTGCTGATGCTAAGAAGTGCTTGTTGACAGAAGCCTGATATAGATGTCTCCTCAGAGGCTTTGCCAGCGCCTTACTGATACAGATTAAAATGCTTGCAGCTAACCATCAGACAGAGAACAGGGACTGCTTTTTAGAGAAAGGACTGAAGAAGCTGAAGTTGTTTGCAACCCCATAGGAATATCTACTTTGTCAATCAACCAGATCCCCCAGAACCCCCAGGAACTAAACTACCAACCAAAGAGTACACATGGGGGGACCATGGTTCCACCTGCATATGTAGCAGAGGATGTTATTGTCTAGCATCAATAGGATGCCCTTGGTCCTCTGAAGGCTCGTTTCCCCAGTGTATAGAAATGCCAGGATGTTGAGGTGGGAATGGGTGGGTGGGAGGAAGAGCATCCTCAAAGAAGCAGAAGGATGGGGATGGGTGAGGGGGAAACAGAAAAGAGGATAACATTTGAAATTTAAATACATAAACTATCAAATAAAAAGATTTAAAAAACAGACTTGTAATATAAAATTATTAAAAATTAAATGATAACAACTGTGGAGTTTATACCATGTAGATTTATAAAAATACAATTATTAAAAATTACAGAAGTTTTAGAAATCAAGGACTACATTTTCATAAAAAGCACACTAGTCTAAGATTCTCAGTTGTCTTTTGTTTCCTGAAGAACTCTATCAATTACATTTCAAATAGAATTTAAGTTAATTCACTATTATGAAACATTGGCTTAGCCATGTGGATCTAGCTTCTATACATACTCCATAGATTCTGTTTTTGTTGAGCAAAGATTTATTCAGCAGCCAGAGGTTATATTCCCCATCTCAGAAACTCAGCACCACCTGTATCCCTGGTTATCAAAACAACAGCCAACCATTTAACCTGTGTAGATATAGGATTGTGACTAACCAGTCCTGGTGCAGCCAATCAACCTGCCTGCCCAAGGGAAGAAATCTTTCAGTCACATCCCTGCAAACCTGCACAATAGGCTAGTTCTCCCAAACAGTCCAATAGCAATTCTATTCATAGATCATGCCATACAGGTTCTGGAATGCTTGTTCCTAACTGCTTCTATAAATCCAACCAGTTTATGATGGCTTGGATAACCTCTTCTTCAAATGGTCAAGCACAAGTACACACAGGGAATATGGACAAACTGAGAAATATGTCACAAGCAAGGAGTAAACACGAATCAGCAACTACCACCCTTACAGCAATGGATATGGATGACCTGCTTGATGAAGAGTTCAAAACACATTTTTTAAATTAAAAAGAAATGTTTAAATTAGGGTTGATATCCAGTCTGTTACATATTTTGGGTAATCTTGTTTTATAAAATAGGCAGCCTTGTTATTTGTCTAATAAAGTAGGATGAGAACGTAGATATCTCTCACACATTCCTCTTGACCATCTAAATTGTAGTTGGTAAGACTAAGTGTCATAGAGTTTCTAGTGCTGCGATAGAACACTATAACCAAAGAAATGTGGGGAACAATTTGTTTCATCTTATAGCTTATAAACTATCCTCAGGCAGTCAGGCAGGAACTCAAAGCATAAACCTTGGATCAGGGGCTGATGCAGAGGCCACAGGGAAGTGCTTGTTACTGGCTTGCTCCTCATGGCCACTTTCTTACAGAACCCCAGCCATATACTACAGTGGTCTGGGTGCTCCCATATCAATCATTAATCAGCAAAATTCCCAAAAGACTTACCTAAAAGCCAATGTTACTATGGCATTTTCTCAATTAAATTCCTTTTTTCTCAGATATGAGTAGGTTTCTGTCAAATTGCCAAAAAATCAACCAGGGCAGTAAATAATTAGTTTATGTATGTTTGGTTTTACTCCTTAGTCAGTTGTCTTAATCTCTGTTAATGAGCTGTGATTAAGAATCAAAGACAAGCAGCCCTGATGTGCCTTGTTCAGTTTTACAACCTGGAGACATAATAGGCAATGTTACAAAGAAATCACACAGTCTTAGGCAATTTCTTACACAATAATAGATGACTGGAAAAAAAATCCAGTATCTTAAAATTAAACAAATGAGCTCCAAAAATGTATCTTTGCACAAAACTGTCTATAAAAATTATAGAAAATATACAATACAGAAGACATTTTTAAAAACCTTGTCGAAATAGATTCTTCTGGAAACAAATTATTAAAAGTAATAACAGGAAACACAATGAACGTGACAGTTCCTTCTGAGGTGATTCATTCCTGGAGGATGCTGGCTAAGTGGCCTTCAGAGTGACTAATGCTACAGGTCAGATAAAGATTCTGCCTACTTTATAATACTGCCACTGGTTAAGGTGAAAATTTTAGGGAAGCATTCGTTATACAGAAAGTGCATTAAATCCCCTCTTATGTGTATTTGCTGAACATTGACAAAGACACAGAATTACACCATCTCCTTATGCTTGACTCTCTCTTCCTCTTTAAAAGGTTATTCATTTGCCAATTATGTTTATGATAGATAGGGTTGTTACAATATCCATTTCCATGTTGAAGCATTCAATAAGTAAATTAAAGGTATCAAAGAATAAATTTGTAACAGACCCAGAGAATCAGTATCTCCTGATATTGTGACAGTGTTGTTGTGGTGGGGGTCCCTGAGGAAATCCTTTGCACCAAGGCACTGATAGGCTCTGCTGCTCTTTGGATCAGTTATTGCCCTCATGTCTTCTGTCTCATCAGCCCCATCTCAGGAAGATGTGTCTCCAGCCTCATTCATTACAGAGACAAGTGGCAAAAATCACAGAGGCAAGACAGGGGCTTTAATCAAAAAATATTTTTTTAATGATCAGAGAACTGTTGTGAGATTACATACAGCAAAATGACTGTAGACTTGTCTATCCATAAGAACTCAGGATTCCATAAAATACTCTGTAGTTCCACATTTCCTGAGTTCTGAGGAGTGCCCTGTTTCATAGCATTCCTCTTGACAACTATGCCAGTGGAAACAACCCTGTAAGAAAACTGATTATGGAAGCTGTCCAATGCCTTGAGTCTTTCCCTCATGCACAGCCAGACTATTGGAGGCTGATTGAGAGGAGATGGGGAAGTGGTGGGTGCTACTAAAAATGAGGTTAGTACCATTCTTATGGATATCTCTGGAGGGTGTGGATAAGGAAAGGCAAGTAAGTGCTTCACATAATTTGCTCCTCGCATTTAGTGTTTAAAGAAGTCCCACGATTTGTGGCGCTATCGCCCTTCTTTATTTTTAGGTCTATGCTGAATGTCCAGGAGGACATTCAGGCCTATGAAATTACCACAAACCTTACCCAGGGCTAGAGAAGTAGCTATTGCAGTCTCTCTTGAAAGTAATTTCAAAAATTTCAAGTGAGTTCAATCAACTAAAGTGAGAATAGCATTGGGGGGGAGAGACTCTCACTGTTATATTCTATGTATATTTTAATATTCTGCCCTGGTCTATACAGGATTTGTTCACAACAACGTGACAGAACATACAGGCTTAGATAACAGTGTCACATAAATGCTTTGTTAATTATTTTATTGAGTCATCTGTCACATATATCCTAAAATACAAGACATATGTAAAATGCTATCTTCTGGACAGGACATAGATAACATACTCATGTGATATCGCTGCATCTGGTTCCCTATGTGACATCAAACTGGCCCAAATCCCAGGACAAATAAAGTACACAGTCTTCAAGCCCTAGTCCTGGATCGTTGCTGCAGGTGAAAGAATCATTCTTATATAAAAATGTAGCCACTGGCCTGTCTCCTTGCTCCACTGGATGCCCTACACATAGACACATGTGGGCATCCCTGACTGGATTTAGGGTGTTATCAAGACAAACCAACAACAATAAACATGCTATTAGGAAATGGGTATATTAGGTGGTATTTTAAGAGCAGTCGTGGGTAGAAAACAGGGGTAAATATGATCAGAGGTAACTATAGAGGTATAGAAAAATTCTCAAATATGCAAAAAATAGAAACTAATTTTGGGATTTATAGTCTACAGCAAGGGAGTTATATAAATATTGGAACATCTAAGGGAGGTCTATTTATGGTGAATATCACAGTCATTCCTACATCAGTTAACTAACAGGCATGTAGGAAAATCCATTGTAAAATGAGTGGTCACTCACATAGACATGCTGTTGATATTAAGCAATTATTTCAGCCCAGAGTCTGTGTCAAACAGCTCTGAGACTAATTGCTTCTTACTGGAATTATAAGCATGTTATTCGATCCAATGGAGGAGATTGGGTGGCTATGTGGTGAGAAAATGTTTAGTTCCTTAAATATTTTTGAATGAAACAAAAATGTAATATATTCAGGTACTTAAATATTTTTGAATGAAACAAAAATGTAATATATTCAGGTATCAGCCATTAATAAGCTGATAAAATAAACCTAAGACTTTATTAAGAACCCATCTGCTAAAAATAATTAGATTTTAGTAATTTTCTCACTGGTCTCCAAAACCATGTACATTTCAGAATATCTTTTTGGAGGTTTATACAGTTCTATGAACTAAGGATCAGAAGTCATGTATAACAGTTCGCTCCTTTGTAAGTGAAAATGGCTGAACCTTATTCCATGGCAGAGTTTTCACTCACATGACAGAATACTGTGATTCATGTGACACAAATTCCTCAGAACTGAGTTGCATGCGGGTGGGTCAGATTTTGTCTTAAAATGTAATGAGTTCATGAGCATCACATCTAAGTAAAATATGACATCTCCGAGTATCCTGCTAACAGTCACAATTCTCATGTATAAATAGGCTTCTCGGTCATTAGGCATTGTCTTAGTTTGAATCAATTGTCATCTTATAAAGTACCAACTCTCCTAACCCCGTTTTACCACCATTCATAAAATTTGACATATAGATAGTTCCTTGGGTAAAAGTAATTAATAGAGGATTGATATACATAATTGAGAGACTTGAGAAGCTGCTTGGCAGATAAGAGAACTAGCTGTTCTTACTGGAGATCCAGATCCCATTCCCAGCACCCCCTGCAGGCAGCTAACAACTGGATCCCCAGTTCCAGGAGATAGAATCCCCATTGTTGGCTGCTGCAGACAGTGCATACTTACAGTGCACATACAAATATTTACACAGATGTACATGCATAAACAAAAATAAAAACATATGAAAAAGACTAAGATGAGAATGAATGAGTATAAACACTTTGGCCCTTCAGAAATATCCATAGTAGGCATGTAGCCATTGGCTTTAATTGATACATAGTTTTTTTTTGTTCCCTGAAAACATATTTAAATTTTAATGAATAATCTAAGTAGATTCCAGGTGCAGACTATGACTCCTGGCTTCGAAGTTCAGACTTTCATTATACAAACAGCATTTAAGTTTAACCAAGGTATAAGAACAATCAGGAAAATATGCTTAATCCAAATTTTAAGACATTGAGTTTTGCATTTATGGTAATTAATATACATTGTATTCATTTAAAAGGTTGATCTATGAGCAGAACTAATAAAGTTTCCAATGTATTTTTAAAACATGTAGAAATGGAAATTGGTTTAGGGAATTAGACTTGCCATCTCATTTGAAAGATGTTTGCCCAAATAAGTAAATGCTGTTCAAACAAGTAATGAAAATGGTGCTTCTAAATTCCACATTCTTCTAGGACCCTCTGCTATCGTTGGAAAGCAGATTCCATACAATGAAATACAGCTAAATGAAGAATCAACCCACATGATCTTGCACAGTTTTTCAGTGTGTTAGAATACATTATGCAGATAATCACTATGATGGTGGGGTTCTCTGACTGCAGAGAATTAAACATTTGAGCAACCCCATTGGGTGGACCCCTCTGCAGACCGCACTACTGGACATGTTACTGAATAGCCACTTCTCAACTGTATCTACCAAATCCAGTAGTTCAGAGTGCTTACTGAGAGTGGAAGACTCCTTAAAGGCTTATTTACAGGTCTATCAAAGTTTTATCTGGTCCAATATGATAATTGATTACCAAAACACATTTGTTCATAAAACCTGAGTTAAATCACTGCTGATTGACTGAATAAGAGAGGCAAAATTATTTTTGAAGCTTTGATGTTAGAAAGGGAATTGTTGATACAAATAAATCTGGATAGATTTCAAATGCATTTCACAAGTTGTCAAATGTGTCAATTAAATGAGAATATTCTTTGTTGCAAACGTAAATCATGACTTCTGCCTGATGCACATAAAGAAATTACTAGTGACCATGGGTAACTGTTCAGCCTCAGATTTCTTCATAACACTTGACTATTAGCCCATTTTTCTTGACTCATCTCACCTGATAAAATAAGTGAAATAAACCAGATTCTGTACCTAACTCATGCAGCTATCCAATAACATGGTCATTTGGGTAAACACTGAGTTATTCATAAGCATAAATCATAGAGCTACTCTACTATTTTTTAACAATCCTCAGTATTTCTGAGAATATGTCATCCATAAAGGTCATGGTAGGAGTCTAAATGCAGCCAAGCATGTATGGGCTGTGTCTAGACATGTTAGAGTGTGGAATGTTCTAATAAATGCATGGGCATTGTTTGTGAGAGCCTGCACAAGTCATAGACAGAAGAATGTGATATATCTGTAGCACTGATACCCATTTTGCATCTATTCCTTTAGGCCTACTTGCCCATTATACCCACAGATATTTCCATATCATTGTTTATCCACCTTACTGTTACTTCCCTCTTTCTCATGACTTTTCACTTCTTTACCAGATTGAAAAACTTGTCTTTTCCATGCAGGACTGCTTGGCATGAGCAGTCTGACTAAGCCAAGTTCACAACTAGGACTGCCTTGATATTATGCCTTTTCTACAATTAAAAAAATTATGATCATGTCCAAGTGCTTGACTTAGCTTGGCTTTCAACCCTTCATATGTAAAGTGGGGCATTTTGGCACCTTACATGATAGTTTTGAAAATTTTAGAAATTTTTTATACATATGAGTCTTGTCAACATGTACACATGTGGCTCATGTGAGTGCCTGATGCAACAGATGTCAGAGGACACCTTGAATTGGGGTTACAGATGGTTTACTTTATAGGAATGAAACCTGGGCTTTTGCAAGAACTGTGAGTGCTCTTAACCACTGAGCCATCTTCACCTCTCTATGGCTGCTCTTTTCTGACAGCATATGATATTTTGTGTACCTTGACAGAACACCATGTAACCTTTCTTGCAGAATGGCTTTTAATCTATTTCTTCTGGAATACACACTTTCATAATTGATGCTAATTTGTGTGCTTCCCCATTGACACTGTGAGAACAGTAGCCATATTACATTGATGATGTGACCTTTCAGAAGTGACCTTTGAATGCCAAATGATGCTTGCTTAATCAGCTGGATTCACATTTTGAGAAATGTATAAGAAATAAACAGGGTGGGGTTTATAAAATAATCGAGAGCTTGGTCTTGTTTGTGCACTGTTTCAGGGAAGGTTCTCAGATAACTCACTAAAGTACTTCTCGCTCACAGGTGACAGGATGAAACTGTGGAAAGGGTGTAAACACAGCAGAGCAGGTCCTCTGGGCATTTTCCTGAAGCCTTCCTTTGAAGGCTCCCCAGGGGTGTGCTGTCCACAGTCACACACACCATATAGCTGCTCATGTTAACCCTTTTGGTGAAATACATTTTGGGTATTTGTCTAGAAAACTGGAAAATCATTTTAGCCGTATATTGAGCCATGTTGCCAATGACCATAACTGTGTTATGATCTGGCCCTAACAGGCAATGTCTGAAAACACGTGCTCTAGGAGATGACAGTAATACCTCTCCTGTAATGTAATAGGAAGTGGCTTCAATTGCATTATAGGGTCTCATTTATCATTTTTATCAAGTGCTATTTTGATGTGTGGAAAGGCGAGTAAAATCCTCTGCATTTTGTCAGCCTAGCAAAGGGAATAGAGGGAATACAGTCTACTAAAGCAATACAGCCCATTGCACATCCACACATCTGCAAGTCCCCATTTCTGTCTCACAGCATTCCATTTATATAACCAACCTCCCTTTGTGCCTTCCAGGGTAATCACTAACAGGATATGAGATATCCAGGAAGACAGGGAGGATAGGGTTGAACTAAAGTATTGTACAGGAAACTAGACATCTAGCTAGCATAGCTCCTCACAGGTCATGTAGCTGTGATGCAAAGATGCCTGCCTTACCCACTCAACCCTCGTCAGTGAGCCTTCATTACATAATTATATACAGGAAAACATAGAAACACCGAAATAGAGAAACCTATATTATATTATATTTTGTCTCCAACTAACTGTAAATCAACAAAGAAAACAAAGCAATGGTTCACAAACACATGGATAATGTTTAAAAAGGCTGAGACAGCAAGAAGAGAGAAATGCATTATGGTTCTGCTAGCAGGCAAGCTTGATGAACGAAGTCACCTTGACTCTTGGACTGGAGGGTGCACTGAATGTGAAGAATACAAAGAAAGAATGGGGAGAGAAAGCACCATGGTATTTCTCAGCAGATGGAAGAATGCAAGGAAATCAAAGTGCAAAGGTTGGAGTGGGGATATGTAAGCCAGAAGAACAGGAAGTAACAGACTCTTCTGGAAATGCTTGTATAGACAAGACCAGGACAATGACTGTGACAATAGATAAATTTGAAAGGGGAAATTCTGTGGAGTGTCATCTAGACAAGGCTGTGAGAGAGGGAACTCGCCTCTCCCAGGGAAGAGTCCCCTTACTGGATATTTAGTGCATAGCTGTCAGGCTTGAACACATATACAAACAACAACAAAATGTACTCACCATAGTGGTGGTGGTGGTGGTGTGGTATAGTGTGGTATGGTGATGTTGTGGTGGTGATGGTGGTGGTGGTGGTAGGGTTGTGGTGGTGTGGTTGTGTTGTATTTGTGGTGTGGTAGTGGTGTGGTTGTGATGTGGTTGTGCTGTGGTTGTGGTTGTGGTGGTGGTGGTGGTGGTGTGGTGTATGTATGGTGGTGTAGTGGTGGCATGGTTGTGGTGTGGTTATGGTGTGGTGGTATATATGTCTGTGTGCACAAACATATATTTGTGCATAACAAGTAAACTAAAGAAAGACAGGTTATCAGTTTGAGAATAGAGGAGCATGAAAGGACTGGAGAGCAAAAGAAAAAAAGACAGAGGAATGATGGAAGGGTGGCAGGAGTTCTTATAATTTTATTTCAACAAAAAGCATTTTACAAACGACTTTATCGCCGTATGCTCTGGCTGGAACACTGGAGAGCGTATGGAAGCTTCTGGTGAAGACAGACATGGAGAAGCTGTGATGGAGGTGAAGTCCTTCCCGTGCATAACCGAAGGAAACCTGTATGTTGTCAGACAATGGAAACATTAATAGTTTATGAATTGGAAAATAACAGTAAGAAGGCAACAATTTTTAAAAGTTCTGGAAGGAGAAATTGGAGTGTACTTGAAGATGGATGGAGAAAACACAAAGTACACCCACATTTGTGGACTTTTGTGCTAAATGTGAAATACAATGCACACATACAATTTGCTCATTTTTACAGTAAAGGCTAAACAGTGAATGTGACCTAACAGCAAGAGGTTTGGTGAAGAGAACAGCAAATTACTTATTGAGAATGAATATGGCAGCAAAGAATGCTCAGAGGCATGAATAAAGTGAATTCAGAGTCCATGAATCATTTTATTCACAGTAAAAATACATCGCAGCCCTTGCAAAAATAAGGTGATTAATATTACATGTTGGGAAAGTTGAGTGCAAGTTTAAAAGACAAATTAACCACATTGAGCAGAAAGTAATTGCAGTTAGCAGGATGTGAGAATTTAAGACAACATACGTGTGTACACAGCCGTGGTTTTCTTAAATGAGTTTGAGTAGAGACTTAATAGCCAGTCCTGAAGACATAAGGACAATGCTGGGATGGCATGGGGCACCCCGTGCATACTTGAAGATGACCTTATTGGTTTCCTATGTGTTTCAAGTATGTAGAGATAAAGCATTTCAGTGTCAACTCTAGGCTATGGGCCATTTCTTGCCTCAAAAATGTCATCAGTGCTGTAGTAGAGGGTGGTTGGGGAAAAGGGCATTAATAAATTTATCTTTGTGTTTGCTCTCCTCTGAGTTGAAAACTCTGAAGGAGTCACTCTCAGTAGCCTGGGTCTTCTGTGGAGAGATAGGATTCATTTTGTAATATTTCAGAGCAGACTAAATATATAAAATAATCTTAGGAGATTAATGTTATGAAGAAAGAGCTATTAAGATTCAAGCAAGATTGCATGCTAGGACACTGAGCCTGGGCTGAAATATTTTATTACATTTTCATCTTCTATTTGCTCAGAATAGTCAAAAATATTCTCTGTACTATAGGATTTCTCACATAAAAATACATTATTGACTTTAGAAAGTGAAAGAATGTTTTTCTTTCTTATCCTCATTTTCTTAGTTCTTGTCTCAACTTTCATAAAATTCTTCAAATTTTTCACACATTTTGTGTGTTAAAGTAGGGAATGACCTTGGATAACATACGTGTTTTGTGGTGTTCTGTTCTTCAGAAACTGCTGGTATTAAAGCCATCTATAACAGACTGAAGAAAGCTGAGGGATGTTAAATCATGTTCTAAAGTTCGCTTTAATTTCTCCTAGGGAAGACTTGCTGATGGAATTCAATGTTAACTTTAGGATTACAAATGGTGTATCTTTGAATGAAATTAATGCATTCTCGGATGAGCTAATTCTCACAAATGTGAAGGCCTTTTTTTAATAGATCACCAGTTCTCAAACTATGGATTTTGGCTGTTTGGCAAACCCCTATCTCCAAAACACTTCCATTATGATTCAGAAGCAAAAATTTCCCTTATGAAGTAGCAACTACCAAAATGTGATGGTGAGGGAACACCATAACTGTATTAACAGTTCACAGGGTTAGGGTGATTGAGAACTACAGGTATAGATAAATCAGCACTCAGTGGAGACTTTTATCATACAATTTCATTTCAGTTACACATTTCTTTCATTAAACACCAAATTCTATTTTGATACATGAGACCAAATCAGTGTTTAAAACAAGCAAACATAAAAGGTATGAATAAGAGAGGAGGTATAGGTACAGGAGTAGGAAGGAAAATAAGAAGGTCTTTCTTTTTAAAAAGTACCACAACAGACAAAAAAGGGACATTACCTCTTCCTGAAGGGATGCCATGATATATATGTATATATGTATGTATATATGTATGCATGTATATATATATATATATATATATATATATATATATGCATATTACTTCCTTGGTAAGATACTATGTTCTATAAGTAAAAATATAATTTTGATACAAATAAAAGTTTGCCTTCTAATAATAAATTTGAAAACCATCATGCAATAGGACTCCTAAAGGTTATGTTTCCATAGATCCAGTGGTCCATGGCTGAAACCTGAGAAGTAGAAAACCTGGCACATGGATTTGCCATGAGATCCAGATTAGCCTGGGATACAGAGATATACTCTGTCTCAAAAAAAAAAAAAAAAAAAAAAAAAAAAAAAAAAAAAAAACCACCAGACAGTTATTCCACTCATTATTAGCATGATTTTGTGATTTATAAGCAATTCATGTATTCAGCTATAAAGTTCAAAAAAATAATAAAATCTATGCACGTCTTATATTTAGTAAATGTTTCAGAATCATTCTCTACAACTTTGTGGTTCTGAAAATATTTAATTGTTGAGGTTTTCTAATCAGCATATTTCATAAGATAATTTAAATCATATCTTTGGAAGGTTATTCTCCAAAGTAAAATAAAATATATTTCCTCTTCTGTAAAAAGTTAGAATCCTACCTGACTCATAGGATTGTTTTGAGACATAATAATATTGAATTTCTGCATATTATTTTAACTAATTATAATTAATGTAATTAATTAATATACTATTATAATATTGATATAATATTAATATAATTAATTTTGAATTAACTGTAATTCATCTGTTTTACCATTGGCTTTGAATCAAGTCTAACTGTGGAATCCTTGTGTTCTTGTCTAGCATCTGTGACCCTGCAGACGGTCTGCTCTGGGTGAAGAAACACCAAAGACCTAAGACCAGAATGCTATGTAGAAGCCCATGCAGCAATCTCATGTGGCTTACAAAATATACATCCAGAATACGAACAGCATTCCATGCAGGTGGAGGGACATTCTCCCCCAGTGATGTCAGCATCAAACTGCACAGGTTAAAAAGACTGGGAAAACAGATAATGAGACAGAATTTCCTGAGGATCAAGGACTAAACTTGGTGAACTGGAAAATCTGATTAGGATGCTATTCTTAGATAAATCTAAAGGACAAATCTGGCTTTCTCTATAAATCACCTATTAACCCAAAACAAAGAGAATTTCATTTTCAATTCAAATTGAAATTTAAAACCTTGCTCAAATATATTCTAATGTAAAACTGCTACTTATGTAAACTGCACATGCCGCAGATAAATTCGTGCGTATAGTTTTGAAATCATTTTATTTAGCGTCAAACCAGCACTATAAATAATACAGAAATATAAAGAAATGGGCTAATAGTTGTAACATAATAAACAAGTAAATGGGGAAATCACAAGTTTCATTTACCCAGGCTATTATGACTGGGTCATTTAGGAGATTTATTGTTATGTAGTCTCTTAGGAAAACATATATGCATTAAAAAAATACCTATACTTTTCCTTTGTGACCACCTTCCCCCTACACAGTGAGGTTTTGTCTTCCTTGGCACTGGACAGATCTTGTTGATGTTGTCATAGCCACAGTGAGTTATTATATACAGCTGCTCAATGGTATGTGGACAATACTATTTCTCTATACTGCTCCACTGCCCTGGCCTTTTCCCATTCTGTGATGATCCAGGAGCCTTGGAAAGAGGTCATGTGAGATAGATATCAAATTTAGGGCTGAGTTCTTTATAGTTTTTATCCTTTGTATATTGAAAAGTGGTGGATTTCTATCTTTACTGTCACCTACAAAAAGAAGCTTTCTTGATAAGCTTGAGAGCTATACTAATCTATAGGTATAAAAATAAGCCAGTGGGAGTTGGCTTAATAGTATGACCATTTAGTAGAATAGTTGTAATAAGTTCTCCCCTAGAGTCTACGACCTACCCAGCCACAGGTTCTTGACTCTAATAACAGTAAACGGCATACGTTTTCCCTTGTGGGATGGGATTTGAAGTTCATCAGGAAGTGATTGAATACTTTCACAACATCTCTGCCACTATTGTGTCAGTAGGACTACCTTCCTAGGCAGGTCAGGGTTTAGCTCATGAGGGTCACAGCTACATGAGACTGATATATTTTCTTCTTCCCCAGTAGTGTGCACAGCTCCTGGCAACTCTATGAAAGCTGGGCACCAGGGATAATGTTTCAGTGTTAGTACCTGAAATTTAGTTAATTTAGTTAATTTCTCCACATTCTACTACTCATGCCTGTGTTGCCTCTAGCAGTAGAATCTTACTATCACATTCTAGAGGGTAAATAAGAGTTATAGCAATGCATGCATATTATTTAGGGGGTAATGAGACACTACCCGTTGACAATTTCAAAGGACATTACCCATTTCTGCATTGTGGTTTGTTTATGTTTGACAGATTTAGTGTCTGGAAGAAGCATTACAGAATAAGTCTATTTAAGTTTCACACACACACACAAGCACACACACACGCACACACACACACACACACACACACACACACACACACAATATAGTATATAATACAAAGTATGTGTATTTTTGGAACCGTACAATAATAAGTCCTATGTGACATTTCAAAAAGTTTTTAATGTGATAATCCCTCCCCAATTCTCCCTCCTCCATGATCCATATTCCCCACCCACTTAACAGTTGTGCTCCCTTCATGGCACTGCATTTAATCCTCACTGATTCCATACTTGTTATTGATTTCCTGACTTCTATGGCTGAATCCGACTGAAACAGTTATATCTGCAGATTCAAATCTAGCATCCATGTGATCGGGGATGATCATGCAGAGATCTCATGCGACATTTCTCATGAAGGGTCCAGGGTACCTCACTCTGGTTGATAACTTCAGCTCCTACATTTACCTGCACCTCCCAAATTCCATTTTTAACAGGTGAGCAACAACATTCCACTGTGGGAACATATGTTTTCATTATCCATTGCTCAGCAGGATACACAGGCTTTTTCCATTTCTTGCATAGCGTTAAAGAAGCAGATTGGACAGGAATTCCCAGATGTATGCTTGCTTGATGTTGAAATAGAGCACAGGTTTAACATGAAAATTAGGACATGAATTATCTACCTCTGTAACCTTCTGTCACTCCATGTTTCCAAAGTATTCTCTTCACTTTGAAACACTTCCTGTTACGGAACTTGTTTTGCTTCCTTCTGTAAAGTTGTGTTGGCCTGGCCATTGTCTACCTGAAATAATCTACAGGAATATCAACTGTGAATTCTGTCTTCTCTTCAGTTTTCCCAGGCATCATCTTTCTTTATAAAGTGTCCTTGGCTCCACTGCCTTGATCCTTACCCCACAGTGGAATGCCATCTATCCACCTGTGTAGACATTGGCTCACTACCCTGTTCTCTGCTTTCCAGCCCCACCTCCTAGGCCTCCTACACACCAGCATTCAGACAGCTGTTCTATGTCCCTCCATGCCCTGCTCCACATTTCCAATCCCCTTCCCTTACCATCTATAAAGAGCACTGCCACTTACTCGACCATCTCCGCTATGTTTTCTCTTGTAGGAAGCATTGACTATCTTGGGAACTCCAGGGACCATTTCTGCCTTAAAACATTTAACATCCATTTTCTGTCTCCCTCATTGTACTGGAATAAGGCTGCAAACAGCTCACAGCCTCATTCATCCACATAGTCTTCATTCTATGGTATGTATTTAAAACTCCGACAGCCAGCACTGCCCTTAACTCTAAGTTCGTGACTATTAATTCTGTGCTAAGAGATAGAACACAATTAAAGGGACTTTTTGTTCAGTCTACTTAATTGTCCATTTTACTTAGTATAACATATGGTCATATGCAAATTCTACCATCTTAAAGCTCAATGATAATACTGGAGACAACACTTCACTTTGTTATGTGTTTTAGTGATAAAAGAACTGAAACAATGTTTAAATTTTATTTTGGGTTTCTCTTGGACATGTTTCCACAAGAAGTTATATGTGATTCAGGATTAAGATAGGCACAGCCATGAGTAAGTGCTTTTACCAGCTGGGCAACCTAAGTCCTTGAGCTGTATTGGTTTATTTATTTCTCCTGACATTAAAAACAGATCCCTGCTATTATATCTACGGATACTGAAAATAAATATATTAAAGTCAAGAAGTAGAAAAATCAACAGTGATACCCTTGTTCAACATTACTCCACAGCATGGAACAGTCTGACTCCCAAGGCCAGCATCCACTCTTCCTGAGCTCAGGCAATTAGATATCCAGACTCTCAAGAAACATCTAATAGTCTTGAGCCCAGGACAGTACTTTTCCTGTGTTTGATTCAACTTTTTTTCTAACTGGTTGTTCCATCTACACCTCCAGAATCTCAAGCATTGGAGTTCTTTATGATGTCTATTAACTTTTCTTAAATATATAGAAGTTCTGACTTCAAGATACATCATTTTTAATCTGCATAGTGACCAAATAAATATATCATTGTCCTGTGATTTTTCCAAGTATGGTTTTGGATGAATACTTCATGATGATTTTCTAATAAGTATTTGAAAATTAAGAGTTAGATAGAGGACAGATGAAATGATGGGTGACAGATGTGAGGTGTCAATGGAAAGGTGGAGAGTGGATAGATACAAAGAGAGACAGAGATTGACCTTGGGAATAATAGCTGAAGGTGGAGAGTGGGTAGATACAAAGAGAGACAGAGATTGACCTTGGGAATAGCTGAAGGTTAGCTTATTAGCAGTATGATATACTTTGGATATTTTGTGAGAACACCCCAATTCAATCTCAGAAGATTTAAACAATATAATTCATTGTTATGAATCCATCATGTATCATAAGGACATGTCAGCAGATCTCTTGAAGTGTTTCAATGTTTCAAATTAGCATGATTTGCCTGTAAATACATAACTACATAGAGAGGCTTGACGTGATTAATGACAAATATTTTGGGCAAGTTTTCTTAACACTTGAGGAAAAAACTTTTAGTGGATCTTAAAAAGTGCAGTTATTAAGTGTGTGTGTGTGTGTGTGTGTGTGTGTGTGTGTTTAAGAAAGGGAATTCTTGAGAAATCTTCACAAAATAATATAATTTAAGTGTTTAGTATTCTGATTAAAATAAATGTCGAGGTTACAAATGAGAAGTCCAGAGCAGTGGGAGGAACTAGTGAAGCTTTCAGTCAGATGGGAGAAACATGCCGAGGTCACAGAAAAATGAGAGGCTCTGGGAAAATGGCAAAGCCAGGCTTGGCTGCTTCTGCCTTGCTCCCAGGAAGAGCCCCTGGGATTTCTTAGACACTGTCACTCTTTTCTATTGTAATCTCCTGAGCCCCCTGCACGATTACATATGTCTTCACACATATTCTTGCATCTAATGCACCTAGTTGCAACAGATAGAATTGTGGGTAGGATGAGATCTAGGAAAGTCTCTGACTGTTCCAGGAAGTAGCTCACAGATGGACAAATGGTAGAACAGGGTGTACATGCCCAGCTGTGAGAGGCATTGTTCAAAGTTCCTGCCTGGTGTGGTCCATGTCAACTCTGAGTGGTGCACTGTAGTTTGGATTGCTGCCCTTGAACATTTTTGGAGGGTTCCAGTGACCTATGTGAATATGTACCTCAAGAAAAGAAAATCCAGAGTCTGCTCTTGCAGCTGTATGGAAAGGGATTTGGGAAAGGTATATCTCCCCATCCATAGTTTTCAGGGCAACGAGCGCACCTTTAAAAACAACTAAAGAAATGTGTGCTAGTGCCGGCTTTTAACTCACAAGATGTGACAAGTCCTCCAGCAGCATATCAACACAATCATCAGTAAGCCTACAATGAACCTAATCCCGAGTCCACTAAACGAATGATCAATCAGCAGATCCGAGGATCCAATTTCAGTCTTTTGGTCTAGGACATCTAGATGTAAAGCTTCCATAGAAAGATCTGCCTGGCTTCTTGTGTCACAGACATGCCCTGCTCCTCTGGGCCACCTCTTTACCCTCATTTATATTTTGTCTTCCGTGGAGAAGCCACAGCAACAGTGTCCCTGTACTGTACCTAGCTCAGCAGAAACCCTGCTTGTAAATGGGGGAGGGGCTACTTCAATACATGGGGGATTCCAAGCATCAGAAGTCAAGCATGCTCGAAACTTTTCCTAAAAACATGGTTGCACATCCTCCCTGAAACACTGAAGACACCATCACCTTTTGTAAATAAGCTATAAACAGGCTTTTGATGGTGGAAATGTGGGAGACATTTTATAGGACACTTTCCTTCCTCTCACTCCAACTTACTGGCTTGTTTGTGTGTGTTTGTATGTGTATGTGTGTGCGTGTTGATCCTCTGATACTCATGAGAGAGCAATGGGCATTAGGTAAAGCCTCATATAGACATTTTATGAGGGATACCTAGCTTACAGAGGTAAAGGGATGAACATTAAAAAGATATTTCCTGTACAGTTCTCCTGAATTGTTTGCTCATGAATTAATTTTAAACTTTCAAATACATCACAATTCATTGCTAAGGTCTGAATGTTATTATATCTCAAATTTCTCGTTTTCTAAACAAATGACTAAGGTCATGATATTGCAGAGTGGGACACAGAATGGGGACTTGCAATGGGAGATATTTGTGTCTACTCCCAACAGAACCCTTCATGTGCCCAGTGTGGTCCATTCATGCAAGATGACAGACAGAACCCCTCCCTGTGTACCATGTGGTCTTTCCACACAATAGACTTCCTCACCATGGGAACCACAATGCCAGGAACCAAATGCCTGGCACCTGACATAGAACTTCTTTCTCATCTTATCCATGAGAATTAAATTTCTGTTGAGTTTGTTTGTTTATTTATTTGTTTGGGGTACTAAGTTCATGATATTTCCAATGTCTCCGATCTAGACTGAGAAATGACATTTTCCTGTGATCAGTTCCTATAGGGGAAAGTATTGATTCCCTAATTGGTTCTTGACTGTGTCAATGAAGGGGGCAGAAGCCAGTTGTAGGGCAAAGAGAAAAAAAGGTGAGACTTCCAGGTCCCAGGAGAAAAAGAGGGAGCTGGGCGAAGGGGCAGAGCAAGTGGGGGAGCAGAGGAAGCAGCAGACAGGTCATGGGCACCTACAGTTGGTAGCCTCTACTAGAGGTGGAGGCCAAGAAGGATGGGGCAAGATATTCTTTGCCCAGCCATGGGGCGGTCTTGTAGAAGGTAGCTGCAAGAGGTTGAGGGAGCTCGGGTAGAGCTTTTGAGAAAGAGCTGCCGTGTTTTTCAAATTACAGGCAAGGAGTTCTAGTATCTCTACTTGGTGGGTAAAAATCTAACACATCTTTGACACACATTTGCTTATTGCTGGCTGTGAACTTGCGTAAACCAAGACTCTATAATGTGCTAGAGAAAGTATGAAATCCAGGAGTGACATGGCGGCTTCCCATGCCGGCAGGCAGGTGATATGTCATTCTTTTTATTTCTTCCATGTTTGAGATTATAGTATAATGGCATCATCTCCCCTTCTCTTTACTGCCTCCTAACCCTCTTACATACCTTTCCTTGTTCATTTTCAAACTTATGGTCTCTTCTTTCATTCATTAGTTATTGGTGTGTGTGTGTGTGTGTGTGTGTGTGTGTGTGTATGTGTGCTCCTAAATGCATACATACAACCAGGTAAAGTATAATAAATAAGTTAATATATAACATCATCTATATAACATTATATTTAACTATTTGATTATATAATAAATATAATTATATATAAATAAAATAAGAGAATATAACATTATATATTATGACCATCATATATAATACTATAATAAGTATACATTTTATTACATATTCATATATGCATCAGTTTTTATCCTATGAAATTATTATATTTAAATGTGTTGTATATTTATATATGACATACATAATGCATAAGTATACATATTATAGATATTTTCACATTTCTGTTTATATATAGTTTCTTTTTTAGGGCAAACCATTTGGAAACATGGTAAGATGCAGAGGACCAAGGGCTTGCTGTGAGTCTGTGTTTCCTGGGACTGTCAGAAGTCACACCTATAAAGTGTCAGCAAACCAGGCAGAAACCTGAACTGAACTAAGAATCACAAGAATGGACATGCTAACATGGCCTTGTGAAAGCACGCCATTCAACATGCTACCAAGGACTGGGAAAAGCACACATGCTCAGCCCAACACAGAACTAGAACTGTGACAATTATTTGAGTGCTACCAGCTGAGGAGACAAAGGCTTCCTCCGTGAAGAACACACCAGTTGGTTATCCCATACCAAACGATAAGTAAGGCTTTTTAAATGGACAATTGCGGACTGAACTCCGTAGAAAACAGTGCAGCTGTTGCCTGACCTCCGAAAGAGATGACTGTAAGTAAACAGAATCAACGGAAACTCAACATTTACACTGATAGGTATGCTACATTGAGCTTAAAGAAGTCAAGCTACGGAAAGGAACAGTAATGGTCGTCCAGACTGAGAACCAAAGATAAAAGAGCTAGAAGCACACATCGCCAAGGGAGAGCTACTCTGATGTCAGTCTCATCAGAGGACTCACACAGATGGCTCTCCCATGCCTGTGGGTCTGCAGTGACAGCCATAATGATGTCAATTTGGCTTTTCTTCATAAGTAGTGGTTAATCCCTGTGTACATTTAGCTGACGGTACCTCCCAGGCATCCACTAGACTCAGCACAAGTGTGAGGAACATCTTGGTCACCTCCAGTTTAAGGCCTTCGGAGCTAAAACAGAAGTATTCTGGAGAGAGGTCCTTCCTCAGCACTGTATCAAAAAACTGTTGAGTGTTCAGCCTGCCTACCACAAAACACATTGTCAACTGGTCAGCCATAAATAACATAATCCCTCAGCAATGCTCTCCATTTCTGTCATCCCGTGTGTGTGTATGTGTGTATGTGTGTGTGTGTGAGTGTGTGAGTGTGTGTGTGCTTATCCTATTTATTCAGATTTCCTGAGGAATTCTGATTAATGTGTCTCCTTTACATTCCTACCTAATTACTTTTTGCCTAGCTCCTAAGAAAAATATTTCTTAAAGCTTCCCAAGTACATGTACATTGAAAAAGCAATGATAAATTATTATAGGATGTAGCTGCATTTTAAACTAGGAATGAGGAAATACAGAAAATTCTCTTTACACAATAAGTCACCCAGTGTAATAGGACTATGTAAGAAGAGTCAGGGAAGACATCCCTTCTCTTTTCTCATTTGCCTAGAAATACAGTGCACACAGCACAAGCTGCTGCTGAAAAGTCTCAGGACCTTGTGATACCAGACACTAAAGGGCTTCCATGAGCACCATCTACATTAGTCTATGAAATTTCTTCCCTTTGTCCATTTTTATTAGAAACTTAATAATGATCACATCTGCTCTCTTGACATAATTAAATAAAATCATAGCCATTGAAACACATTCAAATGATACAGAAACCTAAAAGGCTATGATTTTCTGGGCCAGCAGTGAGCCATAACAGGCCATTATCTAGAGCTTGAAGAGCTCTCCCCACTGGGAAATCACCACTGCCCAGATATGGAGATGCCATTATCTCCCAGGATGACCTATTCCTTATACTGCTATCTAGCATGTTAGCCAGGACTCTACAGATAAATGGGAAGGACCAGAAGATTTATGAATGTATGGATTCCTTCATTATGGTGTACCTTGGAGGAAGCACTGGAGGGTCTCTTGCCTAGGTGAAGATTATTCTGAACACATAGGGAATGTTTGTGGAGTAATGGGACATTAAAACCAACCCTTATTTCCTATAAGCTCACCTGAAAAATGGGTATAAAACCTGAAGCTTTTGTGAGGTCAGACTATTTTTTACGGGACCATTTTATGTAACTGAACACTGAACATTCTACTGTAATTTTTGTTTGTGTTTTTAAGCAAGGGCTTGTTTTAGACAAAACATGCCTTATGCATTCTATAAAATTTTACTAAATAAGTGCATTTTCAATGTTAGTTTAGTATAATTTTAAGTAATCACAAAATACACTATGTATTTTTTTTCAAAAGAACACAAAAGACAAAATAAAATTCACACTCCTTTGAGTTCATTATACCTGTCCAGTAAATTGTTTTTCTCAGATTAGTTATACAGCTTAAATTTCCTTAGTTCTAAATAATACAGTTTAGACAAATTTAGAAAAATTTGTCTAAAAAGTTTTACTTTAGAAAACTTTCATTAATTTGTTTTTATTGTATGGACAACATGATTATCTACCTGCAATACTTAATTATACAAGAATAAAAGTATATTTTGTTAGAAGATCCATAATTTTTAATCCTTTTATATTAGCAATCTGAGGTTTTTCTTAACGCTGAAACTAGCTACATAATATCTTACAGGCGTGGCTGACATGGTTGGAGTTAGTATGTCCTACAACTTTGTCTCAGGTCATTCTCAGATTTCAAGGCCTTAGCATAGTGAGGAACACAGTTTTATGCCCTGCTCAGAAAGTGACAATACTAGCCCATTTCAAACAGAGTTGAAATTTTCTATTTTCTTTTTTTTTAATTGAACAACTTTATTTTCTAAAACAAAGAAAAATGTACAGATTTTAAGCATTTTTGCATGAAAGCATATGAATAAATTTTTGTCAGTACTTGGTTCTTTTTAAGGTTTGATAGTGTGCATTAAAATCTTACTAGTTACAATGAGCATAAAGTACATTTAAAACAAGATATAACCTGGAAATAGTCAAAGTTTTCTTGGTGTGTAAAGATTAAGCATAATGGTTTTTCATTTTCTTTCTTTTTTTGGCCTTTGTTTTTTCTTGAACTTCATATAGTCTTTGAGTTGTTTCTGGGGTGTTCAGAGCTTTCTGGGGTTAGTGTCCAATTATCGGTGACTACATATTATGTCTGTTCCTTTGTGACTGGGTTACCTCACTCAGGATGATATTCTCTAGATGCAGCCATTTTCTTGAGAATTTCACAAAGTCATTGTTTCTGATAGCTGAGTAGTATTCCATTGTGTAAATATACCACAATTTTTGTATCCATTCATTTACTGAAGGACATCTGGGTTCTTTCCAGCTTCTGGCTATTATAAATAGGGCTGCAATGAACATTGTGGTGCATGTGTCTTTGTTGTATGTTGGAGCTTCTCTGGGGTATATGCCCAGAAGTGGAATAACTGGGTCTTCAGGTAGTACTATGTCCAATTTTCTGAGGAATTGCCAGACTGATTTCCAGAGTGGTTGTATCAGTTTATAACCCCACCAACAGTGGAGAACTGTTCTTCTTTCTCCACATCCTCACCAGCATCTGCTGTCATCTAAATTTCTGAGCTTAGCCATTCTGGTTAGTATGAGGTGGAATCTCAGGGTTGTTTTGATTTGCATTTCCCTGATGGCTAAGGATGTTGAGCACTTCCTTAGATGTTTCTCAGCCATTCAATATTCCTCAATTGAGAACTTTTTGCTTAGCTCTATACCCCATTTTTTAATAAGGTTGTTTGATTCTCTGGTGTCTAACTTCTTGAGTTCTTTGAATACCTTGGATATTAGGCCTCTATCAGATGTGGGTTGGTAAAGATCTCTTCCCAATCTGTTGGCTGCCATTTTGTTTTCTTGACAGTGTCATTAGCCTTACAGAAACTTTGCAATCTCATTAAGTCCCATTTGTCAATATTTGACCTTAGAACATGAGCCATTAATGTTCTGTTCAAGAAGAAAATTTCATTTTCTAACAGTTGTATTTTCTGGCTTTAAATTTACTATATAATTGATGGATTAATTTATCTTTTTTTTTCAAGAAAGGTTTCCTGTGCATTGAAAGAAGAAAAATAAGACAGGGAAGGGTGAGTGGGTTCGGGGTGATTCAGAGAGAGAAGGTGAGCTGGGGTGAGCTGAGTCAGAGCGGGAGCAAGAGGAGATGTGGTGGGAAGGTGAGTGGGGATTTAGTCTGCTTATAAGTTCTGTGGGGATTTAATCATTGGAGATGGAGGCTCATTCAGGGGTCTTTGTGGGCTCTTTCCTGGCAGTAATATGTAATTACCATGCCTGATTCAAAGATCTGGCAGAAGATAATACCTGTTCAAATCTAGCACATCACTGGCTGAGTATGATTGGACGAAGGAAGTCAAGGACAGGCAACAGTTTCCAGGAACAGGAAATATTTATGTTGCTATGGAGACATCAGCTGGTGCTACCTACCTAACAGGTGCTTATGTTTGGTTTGCTTTTGTTGTTGCCTTAATTTGGAGAACTTTCTACCTCAAACTAACCAGGAGGCATATGCACTGAAGTTTCTCAAAGTGTAGAACATGAAAAATGTGAGACTAGTTCAATTTATTAAATTCACTTAATTGGCACTCCAGCCTCAGAATTTGCACTGAACCTGACAGTAGTGATTTTTTCTTAAGATATTGAGCAATGCAGTGCCATTTCTCATCCACATTCGTTCTCTCCGGTTGGGAAACACTTTAAGGATTGAGCGTATTTTTAAGACATTTGCGGACTTTTAAGAAATAGTTTCATCTCATTAGGCAAGATGCCCAGAAGTTGAGGCAGGAAAGTTAGACAATGAATTTGAGATCAAGCTACAGAATTAGGGTCTTTTTATAGAGTCACAATGAGCCTGAAGAGGGGTTCCTAAGAAACCAGCACTCATCACCTACCTCAGTATACTGATCTCTTTGCCATCTCCTGAACCACAGCCAGGACTGGATATGAAGTAACGTGCAGGAGATGAAACAGGCTCCTCCTGGGAAGAGCGTGAACAAGCCTTGGAAAACTGTCAGAGTTCATACCCACTGTTCACTGAGAGAAATGGGGCCCGGAATACACTGAACTATGTGTGCCTTCAGCTGAAAACAGTGTCATGTTGATTTCAGAGAACAGTAGAGTTAGCTTCCTGGGAGTAACATGGGATTTTTCAGCAAACCGGATCCACATCAGGAACAGGTTATCAAGAACTAAAGTAAGATTCAAGATTAATTCAACAAGCAAAATTGAAAAAAAAAAAAAAAACATCTTTTATACCTCATTACTTACTATTTTAAACTTTTATTTAATTTTGACAACTTCATACATAAGTACTATGTTTTCCTCATAAAGATGGAGCAAAGTCTGAAAAACCTAAAATCCTTATAGATAAATTCTCATATCTGAGAGACAGAAATACTCTGATTGGTTTTTATGTAATAAATGGATGTATAAAATACTGTATATCTTTGGGGATCTCATTACTTTGGGGCCTAGAGGAAATAGCTTGAATAACTTTCCCAAGACAAGTGTTTTCCACACAGGCTTGAGTCACATTTTGTAAAATTTCTGATCACCATGCCTTCCACTCTAAACCAAAATCTCTAAAAACTCACGTCACTTAAATTCTTGGATGATTCTGTACTCTCTAAAGCAACACCAAAACCAAGTGAAAACATCAACACCTATTAGATAGGTAATAACTGTTCATATGACTTAGCAACATATACATACACATAAACACACACATATGTATGTGTGTTCTCTGTGCAGCATATACAATTTGCATATATATATATAAAATTCACACACACACACACACACACACACACACACACACACACACACACACATATCTGCCTTAGTTCTTAAAACTGCCACTTTTCCTTGACTAAGAAAAATCAAACTCCTGAGTGTGACGTGGTAGGTATGAAATTTATTGTGTCCCAGTAGGCCTGTACACCATCATTAGTAAAATCATATGTAACTCAGAAAATGACACATGAGCATCCCTGACTTGTCAGAATTTATCCTTATGATCATCCTAATGAATTAAATCCCCAAAGAGTGCTGTGTACACTCTTAGTTATCTGGATTTAAGCACAGTACTCTGTCTTTAAATTCTATTTGATACACAGTATATTCACAACTCTTTCATGGCAGCATTTGCTGATTCTACAACCATGTTGTCTTCTAATAGCAAAATCTTTATAATTTTTCCTCATACATAGGGGAAATGAACGATTTCGGAGCCAGAGAAAATTTGAGAGCTGGGTAGGATGAGTGGCAAATCTTGCTTCCATCCCACTTACAAAGCAGAAGGCTTTAAAGCTGCTGAACTTTTCAGAATGATATCTTACTTCTATACGCAACATGATAAATCATTTTATTAACAAATGAAATACTGGTAATTTCACAGATGTGCTTTAGTCAAGAAAATGTCCTTTCCTCTTTAATAAATTATCTCTCATCTTCGAATCCTCCAAACATCTCACTTTTGAAGACTTGTTAATCCAGTTCTGCAGAAGTGAGACAACTGATAGCTCTTCAAGAAAGTTTAGCTCCAGTATCCATATTAATTTCCTGTCTATACAGTTCTCTGATAACCTGTCCTTATGCCATTTGCCAGTATTTCACGTGCCTAACCATAGTGTGCCCTTCATAAGATTTCTCATTAAGGAAAACAAGTTTGTGAACAGAGCCCCTTCTGACAAGGAAGGAAGTTAAAACCCCCTTGGTCCAATAATCCGACCCTTGTGAAAGGACCTTCACTGTATAGGGTAAGTGTCAGTCATCACAAAGAACTGCAGTAGTGAGCATTGCCTGTCCACCTGACTCAAGCCTAGAGTCACCTGCAAACAGGGAAACTCAACTGAAGAATTGCTTCTGTCAGGCTGGTCTTTGGGCATGTCCTGATTGCTAATGGATGGGAACGAGTCCTGCCCATTGTGTGGAGTGCCACCCCCTAGACAGATGGGCCCAAGCTTTGTAAGAAGGAAAGCTGGACAGGATAGCCAGCAGCACATCCATGGGCTCTGCTTCAGTTCCTGCCTCCAGGTTCCCCTCCTGGCTTCCCTTGTTTGTGGAATGTACACTTTTAGATGAAGGAACCCTTTCCTCCCCAGGTTAATTTAATAACAAAGCAACAGAAACCCAGCTGGACCAAGAACATTAGTGGTGATTTGGATTAAATTCATAAACACCTGTTATTTTACTTCTAGCCACATGAAAGGGAGAGGTGAAATGCCTAAAACAATCAGTCAGTGCTGGGTAGACAGTGAATAGAAGAATAAATAAACAGGGGCTTGAGAACAATGAAATCAGGACACCCTAACTTGCCCTGGATACTAACAATAGTGCTGACATGACAACAGCTGGGAAAGGAGACGATCAATGTCACTCTGTCTAAATGACACCGAGAAACATGTACCTCTCAACCGAAGGTGTTGACAGGGTACAGAGACAGCCCCTGTCTTTGTTTCCATCCAAAACTGAGATTTCTTTCTCGCTGCTGGCAAGCACACTTTGCATAAAAGACATCATGGAAAATGAGCTCCTCTCTCGCTCATTAGGTGTTATGTTTGGTGTGAGCAAATGTGTCCTCTGTGCAGCACATATAATTTGCTTATTTAAGCATAACTTCCGTCACTTGTCAAAAGTACATCTCAAGTTTAAGCACTGAAACTTCCATGGAACAGTGGCCAAAACACATCTTTCTTCTAAAGTGAGAGCTAAAAGTTACCCAAAGGGGAAAAAAAAAACCCTAGAAATATGTATGTTGCATTTCATATGCAGTCATGAATTACATGAACTGTATAGAAGGAAGATGAATTGTACAACTCAATAAAAATAATAGACATTGGAACCCCATCACTGGTTCAGTTGGTTTATAGAATGATATGCCATAGGCTTTGTTTACAGCTGTCCTTATCCATCACCAGAACCACTCAGACTTGGCAGTCTGCTGATTAGGTTAACAATTACGCACACATGGCACACACTGAATAGATTTTCACTTTTTTACTTGCCAAATGGCAATTAGTATCTGCTGAGTGCTCCTCAGACTAGCATGCTACCATGAAGAAATGCTACTTCTTGACATGATGATCATCATATGAGGTCCCAACAAGCCTGCCCCCCCCCCTCAAGGGAGAACTCTACCTACACAACCACTGGCCAGATCTTTTCATCTACCACTTTGACGCAAGATTATTCACTTGCTGGCTTCTTCATCTAGTTTATTTATCTTAAATTGATGATGAGGTAGAAAATACACACTCAGAATTTAAATCAAATTATGAATTGTAATGACTCCAACAATGGAGTCATTACACTCTACACAACAAAACATAATGTTTCCCAACATTTATTTCATTGCTATAGCTCACAGAAGGAGAAAATAATGATCTGTAATTTATGTAAAAATCTAGAATATATATTTCATGCAAACACAAAATTTTAGTTTTTCACTGTCATGCATCAAATTTTGTTTACGTGATTAAAAATCATTACAGTTTAGATTTACCTTAAAGGATAAAATGTAAAATGAATGTAAAATTGGTGTAACAGAGTGATTGACAGCAGTGTGCAGGTTAAGACAGTGACCCAGTATCTAAGTGAGATTGGCTCACCCACTTGTGTGTATTCTTTAGCTGAGAAATCTGCATACAAACCCTCATAGGAGTGAGTGAAGATTGAAGAAAAATTGATGCAGAATGAGAAACATCAACATTTGTTTTTTGTTTTGTTTCCTTTTTTTATTTTTTCCATTTTTATTATATACTCTCTGTACTTACATTTGAAATGTCATCCCCTTCCTCCACCCTGCTTCCATCCCCTCTCCCCCTTCACTTGTCTTCAGGAAAGTACACTTGCTCCTAATCACCCTCTCCACCCCATTGCCTTGGCATTCCCCTACACTGGAAAATGTGCCCTCCCTGGACCAAGGCCTCGTCTCACATTGATGCCAGACACTGCTATCTTCAGCTACATATGCAACTGGAGCCATAGGTCTCTCAGTGTGTGCTCAAAGGTTGGTGTTTTAGTCCATAGAAATTTGGTGGGGGGGTTGGTTCTTTCCATGAGGTTGCAACCCCTTTCAGCGCCTTCAGTCCTTACTTTAGCACCTTCATTGGGGTCCCTGTGTTCAGTCAGATGGTTAGCTGCAAACATGAACATCTGGAACCAAGACTGATGCAAGTTCTGCTGCCTTCTAGGTATTCATGTATTGGCGTGTTTCTATCCTGCTGAATGCATTATAGATTCTTTTCTCAAGAATGAATAGAAGAGATGGAGTGCAAGGAGGACTCAAAGCTAACTCTACTGAAACATTCCCTTCAGCTCCCTGGGATTCACTTCCTTTTTTATATCCTGTTCTAGCCTTCCGGCCCAAATCAAATTAATCACCATTCTTCCTTGAAACCAACCTCAAAAGGTCCAGATTCACTGAACAAAAATCTAGATGTCACACATTTAAATATTATTCCTCTTGTCAATTAGTAAAAACTTTCCTTTAAAATAAATGTTTTATTCATTTACATTCCAATGGTTGCCCCACTTCCTGGTCCACCCTCCAAGACTTCTTCACCCCATCCCCAAACTTCCCCTATGAGTCTAAGAGGGTGCTCCTTGGACCCCCTTAAGATCTTGTTTCTTTTCCATGTTATAGCTAAAGTAGAACATTTACTTAGAATTTTTAAAGTGTATTTGACTACTTAATCTTAAAGTATTTTGATGTATTTATATATTTTGTGTGTTTGTGTGTGCACACATATGCATGCTCATGTAGATGCCATGGAACAGTTTTCATGTTCTTCTTCTACCATGCTGGTCTCAAGGATCTAAATCAGATCCCTAGCTTGGCAGAGAATGTCTGTAACAGTTGAACCATCTCTGTGGCCTGAAGTAAAATTATTGAAACATTGTGAAATGTGGATAGGAGTGGAACACTAACATATTCTCCAGTAATCTTAAACTTTCCTAAATTTCCATTCCTCCATGTGGGGAGAAGCTATAACTTAGCTACATACCAGTGGCTCTTAGAGGGGTCACTCACTCTAGAAAGGGGTTTTTGGGCAGTGACTGAGCTCTACTTGGTATGTGGAACTCAAGGTCATGGTACGTCTAAGGTCAGACAGAAAAAGACTATGAACACTGTCAAGAAGCAGAAAATCCCCAGCAGAGACTGAGATGCTTTGCAAGCCGTGCTGTGTACTTGAACACTCCCCAATCTGCATTAAGATTATCAAGACAAGGTTGGACCTCTCAGATGGCTTAACGTTAAAGATCAGCAGGAAGGATGGAGGGTCACATGACAGTGACTCTGACTATGGAGCAATGGGAGCCAGCACTGAGACCTTGAAGCCATCATCCATCATGGTTTGCAATGAGTAAAAAGAAGTCATGTTCCAACTCTGCAGTTCACCTTAAACTTTACACACACACACACACACACAAAAATCCCAACACTTTCTCTCTCTCACACACACATACACTCACACACACAAATACGTGCACACACACATATTCACACACACACTCTACTTTTAAATCCTAAAGTATCTACTCTAAATACAAAACTACTACTAATCTGCTGTATCAATGTACTGGCGTATGCGTTAGACACACACTCACTTGTCATGCTTGGGTTTGGCCTGTGTATTAGACACACACTCACTTGCCATGTTTGGGTTTCATGGGTACATCACTGTCCCAGGAGCACTTGTGGAAGGTCCCTCACAGTTACCTTAGCATGGGTATGTTTCTGCTCACTCTGAGGCTTAGCTTTTTACTCTAACCCGTGTTTAAATTCCATTGATTTTCCTTTGTACCCTGGAACCTGAACCGACAGACTAAAATAAAAGACGCTAAGAAGGCCCCATCATGCCACACTGCCTGCCACACTGCCTGCCACACTCCCTGCCACACTGCCTGCCACACTCTCTGACACACTCCCTGCCACACTCCCAGCCACACTCCCAGCCACACTCCCTGCCACACTGCCTGCCACACTCCCTGCCACACTCCCTGACACACTCCCTGACACACTCTCTGCCACACTCTCTGCCACACTCCCTGCCACACTCCCTGCCACACTGCCTGCCACACTGCCTGCCACACTCCCTGACACACTCCCTGCCACACTCTCTGCCACACTCTCTGCCACACTCCCTGCCACACTCCCTGCCACACTGCCTGCCACACTCTCTGCCACACTCCCTGCCACACTTCCTGACACACTCCCTGACACACTGCCTGCCACACTGCCTGCCACACTCTCTGCCACACTCCCTGCCACACTTCCTGACACACTCCCTGACACACTCCCTGCCACACTGCCTGCCACACTGCCTGCCACACTCCCTGCCACACTGCCTGCCACACTCCCTGCCACACTCCCTGCCACACTCCCTGCCACACTCTCTGCCACACTCCCTGACACACTCCCTGACACACTGCCTGCCACACTCCCTGCAGTACTGTCTATGTTTGTTAAGCTGAGGAAGTAATGACTACCACAGAAGACCACGGGGCAGGGCAAATCCAATTCAATTCACCAGCGTCACAACTATGGTTCCAGTTAGACTGAAACAATGCCTCTCGAAACTAGTTTAATCCGTGATTAGACCAAGAACATTAGCTACCCGGTCACTTATTTTTATCATCTAGACTGACTGAAATCTCCCACAGTGTCACACCACCCTGGAAAGGAGCCTCTCTGCTTCTTCACAGGTCAAATCATCCTTGGCTTTGTGTCTGTCAGTTTGCTAGTTGGATAATTGGCTTGTTGTTAAGATGGGGGTCACATGTTCAGTAATCTGGCTTCAGACTTGCTTAGTAGCTGAGAATGACTTTGAACTTTTAATCCCCCTGCCTCTGCTTCGGAAGTGCCTGCATCACTACATTTTATCCGTGTACTTTCTGTGGCTTTACCTTCTGAGGAAAGACCCACATTCTCATTAATAAAGCACTGAGAGAGTGTGGCCAATGAGCAGTAAGTGTTTCTGACAATAATGAAGTACAACAATCTCTGTTCCTGCATTGTGAGGGAATCCCAAGATGCTGTCTATCCTAGGCTTATTACATCCACCTAGTGTATTCAGTTTTCAATCCTTTTAAATAATTATTCCAATTTTAGCCATACTTTTTCAGGGTACATGTGCTTCCATTTTAAAGTAAATTATTTATAAAATAGCTACAAAATTTTCTGAAATAACATGGCTACTGTTTTCTCTGTAGTACTTAATGAAGTAAATGTTCGGACAACATTGATCCTCAGGGACCCCCCACCCCCCGGCCTCACCTCTGCTTTGTGGAAAACTGATTTTGATTGGCTATATGAATGGTCTAAAGTCAAAATGTGTAAGAAGTAACATTTTTCGTCCTTCTACACAGGCTGAAAACCTGCATCCCACAAAGAGTGTTTATGTGATAAACTGGTGTCCTCCACCCAACTCTTAGACTTGTCCGAAAGATATTCTTTAATACCTACTTTCTGTTCGCTTACTAAAGTGAGTCTGAACTTAAATAAGTGGCAATGAGCCAGGCATGCGACAGTAGTGTAGGAGAGGACTAGCAGTCTCACTGAACACCGTTTGTGTGGTGGTAAAGAGAGGGAATCTAAAGCATTCCATAGCTGAGACGCAGCATACATGACTTCCCGTGAGCTCTGTGAGGTCCTCTTTAAACTAGGTGGTCTGAATGAAAGGCTGAGTCTACAGCCAGCACGGGTACAAAGCAACTGGCAGAGTTGAAGGATGTTAGGCTGAACAAGTTCTGATCAGATTCAACAGAACTTTGCACTTGTATGAGTGCTCCAGCATCAGGGGAAGCAACTGGAGAAGTCCCTACAAGATGTCATTTATGAGCACACCAAGTAATCACTGCCTGCTTCAGAAAGTAATAATAATAATAATAATAATAATAATAATAATAATAATAATAATAATAATAACAAACAGCCTGGAAGAAAATCATGCCTCATGTTATTTTGAAAATGAAAAGTTTCAGCAGAGTTCAAACACAAAATGTTTGGGCACTTCAATATAAACCTTCTGAAAGATGTGAGAAAGGACTGTGATATGATGATTTTACCTCTAGTCCATAGAAAGATGCAGTTTAGAAGGACTATGGAAGATGGTATGAAAATATAATTAAGTTTTTAATTATACAGGAAAAGTATATTCATTATGCATAATTTATATTAGTATATTATATATAAATGTTTAGTTAATTTACATTGCCAATGTAAAAAATGAACAGGAATGTTCATAATCTGAAAATAAAGAGAAAATAAGAAAATGGGCTAGCCTCGGGTTAAAAGGAGAAATTTATACCCTTTTAGGTATTTACATCCGTGTTCACTAAAATTTACTATGAATTTCAGGGCACACATACTGAGGGTCCTAGTTATGTGTTATAAACATTTCAACTTCATGGATCATATTTCTCTATCTTGAGACTATTGAAGATATAATCCTAAGATTAAAAATCCAACACAAAATGTGTTTGCTAAAACTATGTGTTAATTCAGTTATATTTGGCAAAAATGAATATTCAGCATCATCATCTTAAATGAGGAAAAGTCCCACAATTAAACATTTTCTTTTTTGAAGTTTAATTTTTTCTCTCAACAAAACTTCATTAGCCACCAACAATGCAGCAGGCATCAAGTTATGAGTTTGCAAGGCATGCTGGTCTCTGTGGGGATCTGTTCAGCAGGAAGGGCCACGCAGTGGGTCACTGCTGTAACTTACCTGGCTGAGACTGGGTGGGCTACATAGTAAAGCCACTGAGGTTACTGGCCAGTGCTGTTACATGTCCGAGGCTGGCCTAGAAATGCTGACCCTCTTGCCTTGGTCTCTCTGGTGCTGGGTCACATGTGTGATGCCCCTGTCTCAGCCTCTCCTGTGCTGGGTCTTACTGGGTCCTTTTGCCTCATCAAATGTGAGGCTGAACAGGAGACCAACCAACTCCTCTCTTCTGGTATCTGCCTTGTGTTTTCTGGTTCTTCGTTATCAGCCTTGCATCCTCTATTTCTTTGGTTCCTGGCCCTACCAGTTCACCAGATACCACTTGCACTCTCTGAGGACAAATGTTTCCACATTTGCCTCTTCCTGATTTCCAGTGATCCTCTATAACTCATCCATATGCCTTGTGCTCAAGAATATTAATTATTACAGTGAATAAACCCTGGCTATCACCTTCCCCAAAGAGCATGCCTTCTCCCTTATCCATTGTAGCTCTCAATTATAAAAGGACATTTTAATCTTCATGGATGTGATATTTATTTAGGGAGAATCATTTGAATATAGCAATAATCAAATTCATCCCCACAACATATGCCTTTTAAGGTATATTTTGAAAGACTAGATGATCAAGTAGGACAGTTAGTCAAAAGTAAGTCAGAAGTCCATAACCCAGACTACAAATACATAATTATCACATAACCATGTAAATGCGTGTTCACATGCCATGTGTGTGTTCTCTTAGTAAATAAGACTGTGGGGGAATCCTGCCCTGTCTTCCTTGTACTGTGGAAAGTCCCACAGCATAATCTTCCTTTCATTGTGAACACTTTCCCCCATGATTTACCCAGAAGAAGATGACAATGGCCATGGAGGGGGGCCAGGACTTGCTGAGTGATCAAGTCCTGAATCATCAACTCCAAACACAGGGGGTGCAGGTTAGCCTCACCAAATGAACTCCATGGGGTGAGCGTGTACGTATGCACATGCATGTGTGTATGCATGTGTATGTGTGTGCCTGTGCATGATATCAACAATTCTAGATGAGAACATTAGTGAGAGAACCCAGAAGGAGTTAGAAAGAAAGACATGGGGCTGGTATGAACACAATACTCAAATATGAAATACTCAAAAAGATTAAATGATATTAGTGGCAGGATTTCAACTTCTATTCTGCAAAATAAACTGACAAGTGGGGGTTTTAAATGTTCCAAGTTCAGTAGGCAACTAGTCTGCAATGATTCCCTGTGAACATGTAGTCACTACACCCACTCTTTTCAGACACCTGTATCAATTGCTTTCTCTGAATCTCTTCAAGGCATTATGCCTTATTTCTGCAGACACATCTTTCTCTTAGTTCAATGTCTGTGGATTCTGCCAGTTTAGTGTTCATCTCACAGAAGCAGGTGATCAGGGCCCACTAAGGAGAGGGTGACTTGGATGCTGCAGGCGTCATCAGAATTGTTAATAGGAAGCATAAAAGAGTGGATCAAACAGAGTGGTTCTCAAGGCATTATTGGTTCTTGTTTGCTTTGCTGTTTTGTATACAGATAGATTAGTGTTGTGCAGAGAGAAAATATGATAAACATCCATCAGCAAAAGAATGCTCTTGGACCTATAATGGAGTTCTATCTAGCGGTGAAGATGAATAAATCTATGCCATTTGCAAGACATGGACAGAAAAGGAAATCAGCATAACAAAGGTAACTGAAATTCTGATATTGTCATGTACAGATCTGTCTGTCTACTATCTACACACCTATCTATCTACCTGCTTATGTCTACATGTATCATGAAAGGTGAGTGTGAGGAAGGAAGAAGTTGGGGTCTAAATGGAGGAAGAGAGGAAAATGAGGAAGGAAAAAGTGTGAGGGTTACATATCTGTCCTTCACATGCAGAATAACTGCACATGCACACACACACACACACACACACACACACACACACACACTCACACACTTTCACACACACATATCAACACACAATCACATAATACAATACTCACACACTCACACACACTCATATACACACTCACACACTTTCATACACACATAAACTTACACACACTCGTACACACATAAATACACACATACACATACTCATATACATAGTCACACATGTACACTTTCACATACACACACATAATACACACACATAATACATATACTCTCATACATACTCATGCACACATAAACATGTATGGCATGGGAACAGAATTCTATGGTTGAAGTGAGAATGCAGGAACAGTGAGGAGAAGAAGGCAGCAGATGGGAGCAGTGGGCAAAGTTCCTGAGTCTGTGATGCACAGACTCCCTGTGGTTCGTAAGCAGAAGGGCTTTGACCCTCAGTTTGCTCTTTGGTAAAACCTTGTGCTTTACTGGGAACCTCCTGCGATCCTTAAGTAAGACAGCATAAACATATAACCTTAAAACCTGAAAGAGCATGAAGGAAATACTAGGGTTTCAAATTCACAATTAATGAGACATATCAGACTATCTCCCCATCCACTGTTATGACTTCATTCAATGGCTGTCAGAAGAGAATTAAAGTTGAGAGAGACCAAAAGTACTTTAATAAGTGTGTTGTCTGCTATTGTCCAAAAATATATGTTAATTTTTCAGAGTAAAATACATAGATAAACTAAATAGTCATAACAGAATATGCATAACATGCATTAATTGGATAATATACTGAACTTCACTGTGGCACCATTATGAATGTGCAGAACATGCTGGCAACAATTTATTTTAATTATAACTTCGGTCCTGCTCACTTTCAGAAAATGTTGACAACAATAATACTTTCTCAATTATAATCATTAAATTTCAGTATTTCATTTCTTGCAAAAGACGTTAAATTGCTGAAAGGTCAGATTTTCTGCAGCTGAGTCACAGCAATGCAGTATTGTATGCATGTCTGCTCTTCAGAAGATTCATACAGTCAATGTAAATCTGGGGCTGGGAATATAGTTCAGCAGTGAAGATGCTTGCTGCTCTTCCCGAGAAGAGTTTGTTCCTCAGCATTCACATCTAACACCCACAGTGCCCTGTAACTCCAGCTGCAGAGGAACTGCAGAGGAACCTTCTTTTGAAGTGGGAACCTAAGAGCATGTGCCTGTACCTACACACAAGCACAACACACAAACACATAAACATGGGATTTGAAAATAATACAAATAGACTGTATCTCCATCTCTGAGCAGTCATTACCAGCCTGTAGCACCCAGCGGTGGGACCTGGATATAGGTACATGGGGTATATATGCACCAACACTAATTAAGCAAGGGGTAACGTGAGAGAGGAAGGGGAGGAAGACCGAGAGTATTTGGAAGGACAAATGAAGCAAGTACGGTAGTAATGGATGTGATTATCAGAACAGTAAATGAAAATAAATCATAACACCACAAGGTAGAATTTGTTCTGAACAATTTTAAGTGGTTATTCAGTTTTTACTGCTTCATTAAATCATTGCCCAACAAACACGTATATGTGTGTGCACACACCACCACTTTCTTGTAAATAATGCATTTACGTTAGTGCTGTAAAATAATATGTATTTGTATGTGGGGGTTTTTCAGCTCTACTCCCTCTAGAATCTCCAACAATCATTGGTTATAATTATGCAGGACTTTGAGTATCTGTATGCCTCTTTGACCACCACCTTATTTGCTGATACCAAAGGAAGATAATTTAAAATAGATAGCAAATTGAATCTTTCATTAAGAAGAGGCTTTTGTCATTCTTTAATTTTAATTAGTTTTGTGGTTATAATGTGCATTTCCACTTAATCATCGAACACATCCAGCTTCCCCCCTTGTATTTTTCTCTAAGGGAATTGCTTGAGATGCAAATGCCAGTTTTAATTGGACAACTAAGAATTAATTTCCATCCTGCAGAATGTTACCGCTTGCTGTTCAACAAGAAGTCAGGGGTTAAGATGGTTCAAATGTTCAAGAAAATTCAAAGCAATCAATCACAGGACTGTTTACTGACTGTCTCACAAAATAACAGTACCTACTACAGGCCCCAAACTAAACTGCTCTTTGTCTTTGAACCCAAGCTAAAGATATTTTGTTTCTCCAACTGCTATAACACTTAGGATTAAAATGCCAATCAGAAACTCACAAAATATTTAGAAAACTTATAGTGAGATATCTTTTGAATGTTATGAATTTGAAAGGAGTTTTATTAGGTGACAGAAATTACACATAGTAAAACCACTGCTATTTCACATTTTTCATGTTAATTCTTCCTTCTAAGTGCGTTTGATCAGTCCTCTCATGTTTGAACTTACATATTATATATGCGATATATATATATGTATGTATATATATATGCATATATCTAATTCCAGGCAATTTAGTACTACTGAACCAGCCGGAAATAATGGCACACACCTGTAACCCCCACACTCAGATGGCTGAAACCATAGTATCAGAAGAAAGGCTTGCTTAGATTATATGGACAGATAAAACTTCAAAAACCATCAAGTCAAAAGAAAAGATATAATTGTATCAAAAGCTGAGCTGAGAGGGCTTGCATGTAAGATACGTAGACAGTGCACTGCTAGTTCGTGAGGTCATCTTGCAAGGACGATTCCAATGCCTATTGCTGTGTCCCCGTAATAGCATTGCCACTCACCCTTCCTTTTATATTGGAAAGAATTTAAAGAGAAGGTATGCCCCATCCCTTTAAAAAGATGGCATGTGACCAACAGAATACCAGAGTTAACCAGAGATGTGGGCGCATCCATTCTGTGTAAAACTAATGAGAATTGATAGCAACACATTTAAAATGTCCTTATCAAACACATGCATGTGTCTCAAGATATACTCTGAAATTATTGAACCAAACAAGTCTGCGTAGCTTTGTTAGCAGTAGATCAGGACCTGCTGGTGCGTGGCTGCAACTTCTGCAGATAAACCTGAGCCATGCATTTAAGAGTCGTCACCGAGAGTTTCATACTATCAAGGGGATGGTCCCATATGCAGTGTGAACCTACCGAACTACAGGTCACTACAGCACTGTCACTGTCAGAAGACTGCAGATTAAGACCTGCGGCTTGCTTATGTCTAGAACTGACCACTTCATGCTACTGAGCTGCCATTGACCATAAGTATCTAAAGCCACTTTCAGACAAATTGTGGAGTAGTGGTTATTAGTGTATGACCTTCTTTACCACTGTCTAAACATAAAATAATGACGTGACCCAAATCTGAGTTCTGATTGCTGTCAGTTATACTAATACCATTAAGGGATTATTTCTTAAAATTATGATGTCCATATTCAGTTATTGCTCATGTTTAACCAGGTGTGATGCCGAGGCATCTGTAAATGTTTACAATTTTAATTTTTATAATATATAGGTTAGAGACTATCATTAACCCACTTGATAGTAAAAACGGAAAAAAAACCTGAATTCATTTTTCAAGACATTAAAGACAAAACTTAAATGTTTTTAAGGGTCCTATCTTAACTGTGTGTGAAGAGGTATGTTGCAGAATTATCTGGTCATACTATAAACCAGAAATTGTGTTATTTACTGGAAAAAAAAGAAACTTTCCAGTTTTGGTGTGGCTCAGTCCTAGCACACACCTTTAATCCTTTTTTCTTATTTTAAACAGGATTAAATAAGTCCACCTTACGTCATGAGGTGGAGCAAGCAAGCAGTAGACAGTAAGTATGAGAAAATCAGAGAGTGAGGAGGAGTCAGGGGGACCGAGAGATGCAGAGAGAAGAAGGGAGGGGCAGTCAGTTGGAGGGGGTTTTTGGAATGGCATAGAGAAGAAGAGCTTCCTCTTGGGGAGTCAGCTAAGGAGAAAGGTCAGCTGGCTGCCTTCTCTGCCTCTCTGAGCTAGCAGGCTTTCACTTCAGCATCTGGTTCTGGAGTATTTTTTGGTAAAATACATTTAAGAGACTAAAGGAAAAGCCATCAGAGACTGTCCCACCTAGATCCATCCAATCTGAAGACACCAAACCAAGACACTACTGCTGATGCCAAGAAGTACTTACTGAGAGGAGCCTGGTATAGCTGTCCCCTGAGAGGCTCTGCCAGAGCCTGAGCAACACAGATGCAGATGTTCACAGCCAGCCATTGGACTGAGAGCAGGGCACCAATGGAGGAGTTCGGATGAGGACAGAAGGAGCTGAAGGGGTTTGCAACACATTGGAAGAATAATACCCATTAACCAGACACTCCAGAGATCCCAGGAACTAAACAACCAACTAAAGAGTACACATGCAGCAGCTCCAGGTGGATATGTAGCAGAGGATGGCCTTATCTGGCACCACTGGGAGGGCAGCCCCTTGGTCATGTGGAGGCTTGATGCCCCTAGGGCACTCTGACAGGAATGGGTGGGAGAGCATCCTCATAGAGGCAGGGAAGTGGGGGGGGGGGAGAGGGAGTTTGTGGAGGGGAAACTGGGAAGGAATGATAACACTTAAAATGCAAATAAAATAACTAATCAAAAAAATTTTAAAAGAGATTTTGTTTAAAACAACAGAGGTAGCTGTTTACAAGAACAAAGTGCATTCACTGGATCAGTGATTGGAAATATCACCATATTCTTAACTAAAGGAAGAAAATGGATTTATTGACATGAGAACATGAACTGGAATTGACATGGCAGAAACTATCAGAATGAAATGTCCACTGTTGCTTAAAAGTACACAGATAAGAACTCTCAGCCCTGTCTGCCAAAAACCAGGTGAGCATGTGCCCTAAAGATGAAGAGACTTTTCAGAAAAGTTAGAAGCTCAACTCACCAACTGCTGAGGCACTTGCTGTTTCACTGATCGACCGCTTAGCCAAGAACTGCAAATCCATTTGCTTGGTAGTTCAAGGAAACATGGGGTGAAACCTATGAGATCTACCCCATATGAATTATTATCGCGGCCAAGAGGGAGGATGATGTATGTAGACTGGGTGAGCACAGGCTTAGAGAAGATGTACATCACACTGGAGAAGGCCTTGGTGCTAACAGAGGAGATAATGTGGATGAAAATCAACTCTTCACAGACATTCAGAAAAGGTCCCACACTGAAGACCAACGTGTGTGCAGTCTCTGGAAAAGCGTTCAAAACAGGGCATGACAAGCTATAACCTCCCAGACAAAGAACAAATGGAGCACTAAATGAAAGGGAATCCACCTCTGTTCTTCTCACCAGCAAAGAAGTGCCTCATGAATTATCACAAAGCAAATTCATCACACGTGAGATAAAATAGCTGATTATTCTTTCTGCAGATTCTAGGGTCAGTTCATATTAATGTTGGATATGGGGGAATGAAGGCCTAAAAGAAGAATATTTGACCTATGAAAGCATTAAATGGGTACAAAAAGATTCCTAGATTAAGAATATATATATATATATATATATATATATATATATATATATATATATATATATATATATATATATCTTATATGCCACATACATATTTCTCATATACATGCACATACACATACACACACACACACACACACACACACACACACACACACACACACACACACACAACACAGGAGACATAGTGATTTGTGATTCTGATGAGGGTTTCCAACTACTTCCATCCACCACCAGGTGCAAATGAGAGCACAAACATAAAATGGAGGAATTTACCAATGCAGGGAGAAATTACCTGGAGCTGAACTTGAGTAGACTTGGAATGATCTCAAGTAATTTGAGATTTTTAGGATGGGACTTTGAACTCACAGGGAGCTGTGTAAGGTATCAAGGCATCATGACATTGTGTTCCTCTTAGATGCCATGTGGTCTAGAGTAGGTTGTCATGGAAACACAGTATGTGATAAATATCTCCAGTGTTATACAGTCAGAAAAAGCAAGTTTCAGTCAATCACTTAAACAATGAACATTTCTTTCACTGGCTACTAGAAAAAGCATGTTTGTTTGATGATGTTACTCATTGACAGCAGCTGGATGTAGAACTTTGCAAACTATTATTCACATGGTAAATGAAGCTGGGCTAGTCAGATTTCATAGATCCCAAACATTGTTTTACCTTCTCACATGTTGTTAAGCCCCAGTGTTTCACCTGATTTAGCCTTTCACAATGATGCAGTTGTTGTGACTTCTACCAGAATTAGTTTTTGAACAACTGGAACCTGGCACCTACGTCAAGAGCTGCTGTTTCTTCTTCAAAAGCTGAGTACAGATTCTGGAGATACAAGGCCAAATGTGAGCAGTCACTTCCTGCTGAGCAAGTCAAGAAAGGCTATCAGCACCCTTGTGGTGGTTCTCTGCACTGCCAAGTTAGGGTGGATGCTTTTGAAGAAAGTGTTGAAGTTTTCTATATATAACAGTAGCTAATATGCAAAATTTGTTAACGGTATCTGTAAAGAAACATCCTGTTATTTAAATATTTACACACAGGTGTGGGGAAGGCGATCAGCGGTTAAGAGCATGAACTCCTCCTGCAGAGGACCCAGGTTTGATTCTCAGGCTCACAGCTGTCAATAACACCACTTCCAAAGAGATCGGGCGCCCTCCTCTGGACACTGTGGTCATTGCACACAGTGCACAGACATACATTCAACCAAAATACTCAAATGATTAAATAAATAAATCCCAAAATCTAAAAATATTCATATACAATGTCCTTTTTATAAACATATACCTTTGGAAAGTAGCCACTGATAACATTCCAAAAGCAAAATATGTTTAAAATAAATGAGAGCAGATTTATAACTTGAAAGAAAGACATGTGCCTAAACACAATATATGAATTTGCAAATATAAGTTGTGACCAAACCCCACTTTATCAAAGGTGGAGGATGGAGATGGGATAACTTCCAGTATTTACTGAATTCATTTCCTCTAACCGTAGTTCCTTTTATGTCATTCCAAATGACCCAAGTTTCAACTGGCATGATTTTAAGTGAACTAAAATACAGACTGTATTTTCATTTTCCCATATTATTTATTTCTCCCTTTTTCCTACATCTTTCCTTGAAGGTCTTCACACCGTACACATAGTTCAGATACGTGCAATCTAACAAACATTGCATTTTTCAGCAGCACTAACAGCTCTAAACAAATGATCAATTATTCCCATTACTTTCTAACAAGAGTCTACATAATCCAAACATGTTTTCCTGTCAAGAATTTTGTGTCTATGAAATCAAAGAACTGTGATCTTCATATTCCACAGGAGGAGTATTCTCTGACAGGAAATGCAAGCATTATATTTTATTCTATTCGGCCCTTTTATTGACAATAAGCATCACGTATGACCTTGCTTTAGAAAGACTGGCTAGAAAGCCTTAACCATTTACAGAAATTGGGAAACTGTTCTGACAGACATATGCAAAGTCAAGACCAAATTCAAGGTTAAATTCATTTTGTCTCCTCCTGTACCCTGGGCTCTTTCTTTAACCCTGGTGCCTTGAAGCAAATCCAAGACCTCACACTGTTTCAATAAGACCACTTGACTTGTCCTAACAGTCCTTGGATTAGAGAGCACAATGGGACAAGAAGGAAGATACAGGAAGAGGCTGATTGAAAGGAGGTTTTCTATTTTCGCTTTGTTAAGGGGGCTGTCAAGAGAGAGGATTGGCAAAAAGAGATAATATGTTCATGAGGACCAGGCCAGCCTTCAGTGACTATGACTGTTCTTTGGAAAATAAGCTATTTATAGAGTTCGAAATAATATCTCTTACGTCTTTTCACTGATTAAACTCAACACTGCAGCGCAGATATAAATGGTTTTCTGAGACATGAAGTTGTAGTGAACCAGAATCTGTGAATGGTTCAAACCAGTGTCTACAATGAAATGTTTTTCAAAACCCAACATAAAAAATGGAAAAAAATAAAATCCCACACTCTCAACTTTGGGAACTGGACATATGTCTGAAGACTTAGTGAAATTCCATAAGTTTAGTTCTGGACTGAACAGGGTTAAAAATCTCCCTTAAATTGAGCAAATTTACTAGCTCTTTGGAAAGTACAATATGTTGGCATCCTTTCAAAAGCACAACACTTAATGCTACCAACACTGCCAAGTCCCTTCTTCACTCTCTCCTGCTTTCAGAGAAAGTGATTAAGACCAATTCCCTTGCCAGCTGGGTGCTGGGGAACATCAGAGGTTCTCTGTCAGGATGTCAGGATGCAGAACCTGATGCGAACTAGAAAGCAGGATGCTGATGGATAACCCATTGACATCACATTCAAAGCCTGTGACCACACTAAAGCCCTATCCCCTCCTCTCCCTCCCTGTGGTTTCCTCTGGGAAACAGCCAGGGTAGTGCAAATGTTAGTCTTCTGGGGGGAGGGGGTGCATAGCTACTTCTCACAACTGAGAACTCAACATCTATTGCAACAGCCAATTTTCTCTGTTTCCACTGCAGCCTCTAATTTCATCTCATTGTTACCTCCGAGGGATGGAAGAGTAGGTTCTGTGAGTTGAGTTAAAGAAACGAATTATAATTAATGATGGTGGTGATAATAGGTGAAATAAATATAATTAAACATAAAAATGAGACAGGACTCTGAAGATTTCTTGCTGACCATGTGGTGTGAGGGGTGTGTGTGTGTGTAAAGGGAGTTTCTGTCATTTCTGTGCTGTTGTGTGGAGGGTAAGGATGCCACCTTGGTCACTTGAAACCATGGGCCTTCTTCAGATCAGGGCTCCAGCAACTAGAACCTTATAATTTCTCACTCTTTTCTACTGAAATGCACATTAGGAAATATATGTTAAGTCTTCACAGCACATGCATATATCAATGCAGAAAGACACAGTCAAGTTTAATAAAATGATTTTGTTGTTGTGTAAAGTGTCTTATCACATATTATGTTGGTCATTTTATCTGAAATATATGATAAACAATTGCACTCACTTTTCTTCATAACCCTCTAGTACATTTTTCTTGCAATTTGAAGATATTTCTGGAAGGTGGTACATATGCTACAGGAAAGACAAAGAACCATCAGTCACCTGGCTGTGATGCCAGCAAGCTGCAGTTATGACCGGCTCAGAGAGACTTGCCATTAGAGCAACAGAGGCACAAACACATTGGACAAGTCACTTCTGGATTTAAGGCTCACTCCACAACATGACCCCCATACCTCACATTATTCCTTAGCCAAGAGCCTATGGCTAGCGAGGTCCTATGTCCTAAGGGAGAATCTGCTACTATTATTTTGCTTAGTGGGTATCAAAGCAAGCCAGCATCTAGCAGGTTATCATTACACTCGTAGACTAGTGTACAGCTCAACTCTCACCAGAGAAGTTTCTATTTGCAACAGGTTGTAATCAACCAACAACTGACCAAGAATAAGATAATATAAAATGTACAGTCCTATATGGAACATGTATAATCCTCCTCCAAAGGGTTAGGGATCATGGAAGAAGAGGGGGCAATGTGAGAAGTGACGGGTGACTACAAGGAAACACCATCTTCTCCACACAGCAAGGCCACTGCAGATATGATCTCAAAGTGGTTACACAGAATGCAAGCCTCAGTCTGGCCAAGTCCCACCATGAATGTAAAACTTAGGCACACAATGCCACCTCTAACCTAAGAGACATTGGGGATTGTTAGTTTTCAGGAGAAAGGGAGTCAGCGCTCTCTAAGCGTGCAGCTCCTGGAGAGCCAACCCTGCCCCAGTGGCAGATAGGAAGATAGAAATATTTCAGATGTCTTGATGGTTTGAGAAAAAGGACAAAAGACCCACAATGGGTGTGTATGGAAGAGTATAACTGAGAAGAATTGTGGAATGAAAGTGAATAAGATCAAAAAATGTGGAAACTCTAATAACTGAAGATAATAAATTATCTTAAGGATTGTGAATCTTAAAAGCTAATATCAGCTTATTAGAGAAAATTGCAATATTTGTTTTTCTGGGCCTGGCTTACCTCATTCAAGATCATTTTTTTCTTTTTTCTTTTTTTTTTTTTTTTTTTACTTTCTGAAAGATTTATTTTTATTTTATGTATGTGAATACACTGTCACTGTCTTCAGACACACCAGGAGAGGGCATTGGGTCCCTTACAGATGGTTGTGAGCCACCATATGGTTGCTGGGAATTGAACTCCTCTGGACCATTGAGCCATCTCTCCAGCCCCAAATTTTATTTTTCTTAGCGGCTAGAAAATACTCCATTTAGTAAATGAACCACATCGGATGATGGACATATAGCCTCTTTTCAATTCTGGCTATCAAAGTACAACATCAAAAAATGTGGGAAATGTAGTGCCTCTGTTGTAGGGCAAAGCATCCTTTAGGTATACATCTGAGGGTGATATAGCTGGATGCTGAGGTAGATTAATTCTCATTTTTCTGATGAACCACACCATGTTTTCCATAGTAGTTATGCATGTGTGCTCTTCCAACAGCAGTGGACGTGTGTTCTTCCCCCTTATTCCACATCTTCACCTGTCTGAGCTGTCAATTGTTTTATTGGTCTTGGGCACTCTGACTGGTGTAAGATGACATCTCAAAGCAGTTTTGATTTGCATTTCCTCAATGGCCAAGACGAATGCTGAAGTTACTTTAAGTGCTCCTCTGCCACTTGAGTTTGTTTGTTTGTTTCTTTAAACTCTGCTTAGTTTTATACCTTACTTTTTAATTGGGGTGCCTGACTTTTGGATATTCAGTTTCTTAGTTCTTTATATATTCTAGATACTAATCCACTATCTGGCATGTAGTTGCTAAACAGATTTTACTGTTCTGTCGAATGAGATTTTACTTCAATAATGCCATCCTTGGCCATACTGAAGTTGCTCAATTTCATGAGGTTGCATTTGTTATTTGTTGTTTCTTTGTGCCTGTGCTTTTGGTCTTCTGCTCAGAAAGCTTTCCCAGTGCCAATGAGTTCAAGGCTATTCCTAACTTTCTCTTCTGTCAAGTTTCGGAGCTATCCAGATTTGTGTTGATGTCCTCCATCCACTCGGAGTTGAGATTGGAACAGGGTAGTAAGCATAGATATGTTTTCATTCCTCTAAATTCAGCCACCTAGTTTGACCAGCACCATTTTTTGAAAATGCTGTTCTGTGTGTGTGTGGATTTATATCTGTGTCTTCATTTATATTCTACTGACCGACAGGTATGATTTGTGTCAACACTGCTATATCTTTATTATTACAGCTCTGTGGTAGAACTCAGTATCTGGGACACTGAAACCTCAGCAGTACTTTTATCACTCAGAATTGTTTCCACTTTTAAGATTTAGATATAAGTATTTCAATCTGAATAACCACATAGATCAGGTAGCTAATGTAGAAACTGTGTGTGGGGTTGACAGGTCTTCCAAGGAAGAGGGTAGAGAATTTTGCATTATAAAGGGATAAAGCAGGAACCAGAAGGGGAGGATTAAATGGGAAGAGGATGGGATGACCAGGAAAGAGAAGAAAGATAGGGAGGGATGACTAACAATAAAGGTCTTGTGAGAAATCATACTACTGTAGAAGCTTCCATCACTCTTCCTGACTGGTACTCATGGTACTGCAAGGTACTATGCATGTCACTGGAGGAGAGATATAATCATATCTTCCAGCTACAAACCTTGAAAGCTACAGCAGTGAGTATCCTCAGGGTAGGCTGTGACAGGCTGTGACAGGCTGTGACAAAAGTGCTGCAAATGTTATGGGGTAACCAACCATTCTTTAAATTTAATACCCACTCGCTGAGATGGAACTGATACCTGAAACTGCTAACGACACCAAGAACTTGACCCTAGGTAAGTCATGGACCTAGGGGGAAACCTACACTAATACTCAGCTGAATGAATAAATAAGAAATTTCCTAATGACATCCTGCCCTACCTATAAATCAGTGCCTCACTCAGCCCCCATCGGAAAATCTTGTTTTAGTAGATGATACTAACATAGAGGCCTACAACTGGACAGTGTGAGATTTTGAAATACTCAGACCTAAATGATTGAATGTCTTCATCAAAGCCTGTTTCCTCAAGGTTCAGGGACCTCTTTTGTTGTGATATTCTCTTCAACCCAAATAAACCCATTCAATGAAAACACAACTCAGTAATTAGGAACACAAGCTTATAACTTGCTGTTTTCCAAGCCTCCTGTTCCTTCTCCGCCTTCTCCTCTCCTTGACTCCTCCTCTGCCGTTTTCACTCCCTGACTCCTCCTCTTCAGTTTCTTTCCTTTTTCCCCACCTCCCCGCCCTGTCCAATCATGTATTGACTTAACATAAATCTACACTGTTCAGACAAGGAAGCAGACATACTGTATGAGGCAATGGATGACTAATTCTAAGAAAACAGTGTCTTCCTGACACAACAGGCCCAATGCTCATAGGAACTCACAGACCATGGCAGCACATCCATGCACACACTCAAACCAGAACAGTCCCAGCTCCCAGAAGAGAAGTTAGACATAAAGACCTACCACCAAGAAGCCATTTGAAATTCATACCAACTGTATAAGGGAAAATGGATTTTCTACTATAGAGTGGCAGGGGTATATCACCTGCATGCCAGGACAGGCTCCACACATGCCCAGGACTAGCTAGTCATACAAAAAGAACTGCATGGGTTTGGGTGTGTTTACTGTTGTATTTGTCTATTTTTTTTTTTTTTGTCTTATTGGTCTTGCTTGTTTTTGTTTGGATTTTCTTGTTTGAACTACACAAAAAAGAAGAAGCATAAAACTATGGGAGATAGAGAGAGGGAGGAATATAGGAAGTATTGAAAAAGGGAAAATAACATAATCAAAACATGAAAAGAAAAAATAAAAAGAAAACAAAAATAAAATTCTGAGTTTATCCAATGAGGATGGACCAAACTACAAAGAATTTTTGCAGACATTAATAAAGAAAAATAATTCTGTTAATTCTCAGATGCAGTGGGTAAAACATTTGCTTTTCATAACCATAAAAATTCAGGGTTATGTTACTAAATGCTGAGATTCCTCCCTAACATAAAGAGGGGAGCATTAACGAAAGTGTGTACGAAATCCTGCAAAGCCTTGCAAACTATTGGGCTAACTGTCGTAAATGCGCGAACTATTGGGCTAGCTGTCGTAAATGCGCGAACTATTGGGCTAGCTGTCGTAAATGCGCTCATCCCTCACTTTCTCCTTTACTGATTCATCAATTCATACTTTCTCTGTGTCATTCTCATAAAATCCATATCCCGGGGTCTGCTGAGAAACAGTCCAAAGACTTAAAGCTCCACATTTTTCTAAACTAAATACAGCAAAGAAAAGCAAAAAGTTCATTTAGTCAAAACATTAAAATCTATTACCTAATTTCTTTGGTCATGTTAATTTAGACAAAATAACCACCAGCGAAGAATAAATACCCTATTTGATCATGATTGTTGCTAGAAAATTTCTAAATTCTGCCACTATATTGGAAGTAAGTCCTTGTTCTCATTAGTTGATGTGGAGCATATGGTATATCTATGTAACCCAATACCAAAGTTCCATGAGAGAGGAGAAGACTTAGCATGAGGGCCTCAAGAACATACACACACAGGAGCACGCACACACACACACACACACATGCACACACAAACACACACACACACACATGCACACACATGCACACACACACATGCACACACATGCACACACACATGTACATACAAACACACACACACACACACACATGCACACACAAACACACACACACATGCACACACATGCACACACATGCACACACATGCACACACACACATGTACATACAAACACACACACACACATGCACACACACTGAGTGAAAGAATAATGTATTTAAATATAATTAACATGAAACTAGCTGAGTGCATGTAGTAGAGTATTTTTAGAAAGGCCCTAGTTCCAATCCCTAGCACTTTGTTATTTTATCATTTATTATTATTATTATTGTTATTACTATCATCATCATCACTATTGTTGTAAAACATAAAAAATAAAATCAAGGATATCATTAATTTATTGTGAGCCAGCCAGGGCTTTAAAAACAAAATTTAGCATCCTAGGTATTTAAAGAAGAGGTGGTTAAAGCAGGAATTTATTATAAAGGAAAGAGAAGTCTCCAGATAATAAGATTTGTGCATCACAGTGACTAGTAAAGAGAGGGAGCTACTGCTGACCCAGTTGGAGGGAGAGGTGGCTGTGGTTATAGAAGGAAGCTGACCCTGGGGGAGGTAGAAATACTGCCCCTGGCAGCCTCGGGTCTTAGCGGAAAGTGGAGAAATACCCTGGCTGCTTACTTCATCACCATCTCTTCATCTTCCCAGTGATCTTGGACAACAGTTGCACCCTCTCCTCTCCACCACACAGAATACCAGAGGGGGTACAGGGCCAGAGATGATGGACACACTGCACACTGCCACTATTTTTTATACATTAAAAAAATAAAGTATTAATTCTTACTCCAAAGAGCAATTTAATTATGAAAAAATACATTTAAAATAAGTTCATTAATAGACTTATATGCAAAAAATTACACAACCAAAACAAAATTTGAATCATTCTGATATAGATTGTCCAAAAACAATTTCTTAGAAATATTTAAAAGCACTCTATTGTTCTATAATTGTTATCAGCCGATGTGCCATGTAGCATACCTGGCAATGAAACAGTTCTGAGCATTGCTACACAGGACACATCACTAAACATGACAATACACATGACACATCACCACACAGGACACCACACAGACACATTGCCACATATGATATATCACCACACATGACATATTGCTACACATGACATCACACATGACACACTGACACTCATGAAGTCACACATGACACATTGGCACACATGACACCACATATGACACATCACCATATATGACCTATCACTGCACATGTCACATCACCACATACAACACTACACATGACACATCCCAGATAGCTCAGATCAACAATTAAACCCAAGGATGGCACCTTCTCTCTTTAAAGGCTTTGGAATTATGTTTTTAAGAACTCTACCAAATCAGCACATAAGCATTTACATACCTCAATGTTATAAACTGAAGCTCTCCATGCTGATGAACAGTTTACTGGGAGAACATGGTGTTTTGGTCTACAGCAGGGACTCAGCTTACAAGGGGACCTCCCAATGGTCTTCCCTAAGGACAGCTAATTGACTTGTACTTATTGGTGATTCCACTGCCTCATACATAAATTATTTCTTGTAACCAACAGTGTACATTTCAACCGAGACTACTTGATGTAAAATAAAAACAGCAAATGCATTGGCCTACAGGAATGAATATTCAAGGCACCATTTCTAAATCTATTGGCAAGATTATGTAGTTCCAGCAGAAACAACCTCTGCAGTTACACGTCCTCTAGTACATGTGTGTCACCTGCCCTTCTCCCCAAAAGTCACATAGCATGTTACCTAGTACCTGACACTCAAGTCCAGTGCATAGAATGACTGTAAGTGTCCATTTTGCTAAAGAAACAAAATGTATCACTTGTAAGGAGGTCTTCTCTCCCTCCCTTCCTCCTTCCTTCCCTCCTTCCCTCCCTCCCTCCTTTCCTCCCTCCTTCCCTCCCTCCCCCTTCCTCTTTTCCCTCCTTTGATTAAAAGTACAACAAGCACAGAGTAAGTTATCTTGAATTAATATCAGGGAAGTGGCTGAAATTGCACCAAATCCATGCAGAATGGCTGAATGAATAAACATGTAAAAAAAGATTTGGAAATGAGATGTTTAAGAATTGTGCAGATGCTGGGCGTGGTGGACACTTTCATCCTAGCACTCCGAGTCAGAGGCAGGCAGATCTCTAGGCTAGCCTGGTCTACAAAACGAATCCCAGGCAGTTTCCAGGACAAACAGAGTAACCCTGTCTGGAAAAACAATGAGCAAAACAAAGACTTGTGGAGTGGTGGGGAGGATATGAATGCCTGCAACTGTTTACAAAGACCTTGGGGCCTCTTCAACCTGTTTACCCAACAGTATATTTCAGTAAAGTGATTGGAGTTTTATTTAACACTAAAAAGTCATCTATATGATTTGTATGTAAATTTCAATAGTGTGCCTCAGCCCCTCAGGGCTAGCAGCCCTGGGTCCTAAAGAAGTTCTTGCTTTGATTGTCCTCTGCTTTGTCACCAGACAACAGGATGACTCAGATCTACTACATACTACAAAATGTAACTTTTGTAAGGACCAGAGAAAAAGTATGCCTTCTTGTTTACCAACCAACACTTTTTGTTAGGCAAAGAATAATGTAGTTAAATTTCGCAACCATCAAATTCTATATCGATACAAAGGATGAAAATGTGTTTTTAAAAAAACTAGGATGTATTCTAGAAATTCATGTATTTTTGAAATACAAAGCTTATGCAAGAGCTACTCTGTAGAATACATACGTGCATCCTTAAATACTTTGCCTGGAATGTCCATACAGGTCTACTGAGTGGCTCAGAGGGGGTGCCTCCAAAAGCCCTCCAGCCTGAAAAGGCAGAGCTGAAACCTTGGTGATTACCTGTAACTCACTGTACCTCCTCTGGGTGAGCTAAGCAGCAGTGAGCACTTACAAGTGGCAGAGTGGAGAGTAGTAGGGATGCCTTTGTGTAACAGCTCCACTCAAGGGAAGTTCCTGGTTGTTTGCTATTCTATTCTTTAAAAAACAAAAAAACACAACAAAACAAAAAAGTCCCTGGCACTTTGGAGACAGAAGTGAGTGTATCAGCTGACCTTTGGCCTAGTCCATTACAATCAGGAGCACCTACATCCTTAACTGGCATGTTTGCATTTTCAGGCTTTAGCACTCCAAGGTACCTGCTAACAGTTATCTCACTGCTCTCTGTAAGATGCTTCAAGGAAAGTGCTGCAATAAAAATTAAAAAGGAACAATGGATTGTCATATTGACCTGTTAAGTGTTTCCTGAGGTATTCAATTCATACACTTTGATAAGAATGAGGGCACATGTTTGTAGGGTAGAGCCTTTTCTAGAGAGTCAGAATAGCATTAGCCACATTAGCCATCTATATATATATATATATATATATATATATATATATATATATATATATATACATATCCTGATGGCTTAACTTCTAAGGAAACATGTCCCCTGAGTTGGCCACCTTCTGCTCTTCCCCAAGCCCACCTGTATCAGCCTACAAGCAAAGTCAATACCAAATACTAAGGAAGTCACAGAGAACTGAGAGTAATGTTCAATATTTTTATGAACATACAATTGCCTATAAGTAAATGATAAATCATCCCTACAACCTAGGTGATCAAAAAGTTCAATAATTAGAGAATTTTTATAGAATGTAAAAAAAAAGTAAAGCAGACAAAATTCGCTTCCGGTGACAGAAAACGACATTTAAAATGCAGGCAATGGGAAGTTTCCAGAGTTCTCTAAAATGCTATTAAAGCTGAGTGTGTATCGTACAAGGATGAGGTCTGAAGCCTATAAGCAGGAAGCACAGCAAACTCAACACAGTAGGAATCGTCCCCACACGCCCGGAGCTTTGCACTGTCAGAGTGAAAGGCTCCAGGAAGCAGAACAAGCTCCGGATACTTCACCTGACCATAACACTTATTAAACTGCTCATTAGGAAAGGAACTGCCAAGGTATATCACCGCCCTGTGGGTGAGGGATCAAATCCTTCAGGCTGGAAATGCTGCTGCTTACCACACTTTAGCCATCACACACACACACACACACACACACACACACACACTTCAGTTTCTGTAATTTGAGCTTGCATCTAAAGCTGGTGTTCAAACTTGCAAAGAAACTAATAACATGAACAAAGGGAAGTTTAATTCACATCGGCTTCATGATAAAGCACACCTCACCTTTGTTAAAAATGAAAAGTTATTCTACTATACTGTAGCAAAAAATCCATTGCTTGTGTTCTCAGACTCTTAACAAAAATAATATATTTTTTAAATGAGGCATTAACATGTACTAGAATTGACCTGTGTAATTAGCCTCAAGAACAATTAAAAAGCTTAAGTCATACCTCAAACCTACATCCTTAAATTTAAAGCGTTGCCTAGTTCAACCGTAAATAAGCATTCTTCCCCACCTTAGACATGATTGTATTATACTGACTTCGTGTAATCTGTACTCATAAGCAAACTACCACCCAGTGGAGAGAGCGAAGATCTTTCACAGAGATTGGCAAAGCAAACCAGCTTTTTTATTTTTTTTGGGGGGGGATGTAGGTGGGTCTATGGGAAGTGAAGGAGCAAGGCAGGGCAGGGAGCCCTGTTTAGCTCTAAGCACTACTGGTCATCAATTTATATCCAATTGGAAAGGAAATCTGCGGACACATTTGGCAGTGTGCTTTCTGGGGAAAACAGGCTAGGGTGTCCTTTCACAACAAACACTCTGTTCACGCTCAGCTCCGTGAAAATAGGGGAAGACAGGAGGTAAAACTAAAGACAGAAAAGGAAGGGAAGTGTGGGGGTGAACGTGTGGGGTGAGTGTGGAGTGTGCACCCTTTAAACACTGAGGGAGAATCTGAGTGTGAAGTGTTCCTCACAGGAGGGAAGCGCCAGTGTTTGAGAGGAAGGGAGAGCTGAGAGGGAGTGTACTCATAAAGCCAGGATTTATAGGATCTGAAATGGTACTGGACCTTGAGTGTGGGTGTGACAGAAAAGTGCATGGGAAGCGAAGCTGAAGACAGATGAGGGTCTGGGAGGGGAAGACATAGGTTATGGTGAGGACCAAAAATTAGTGGAAAGGGAACGCAGGAGAAACGGGGAGAATAAGGAATGACAGGAACTAAGGTGAGTGCCAAACAGTGGAAACAGAACGGAAAGGGGTGAACCTGAAACTGGGGGTGACTGAAGGAAGAGTTGGACAAATGCAATGGGGGGAAAAGGAACAGGAAAACAAGAAAGGGAAACAGCTACGGGGAGGGGAGCTGAACAGAATATTTGGATCTTACTGTTCAAGTGAGAGGGAAAATAAATGGAGCACAGAGCCAGCAGTTGAGAAAAGTCGCTTACAGAGTGAAGCAGAAACAAGCCCTGTAAACTTGTCAGACTCCGGAGTACTGCTGCCAGCAGAGTGGAGACCCAGCTCCAAAGTGGCACCTGCCCCCCTTCAAGCCCCATACCTCCTAAGCCCCAGCTGCCTAGAAAGCGCGTTTCCCTCTCTCCCTAATCCAGCCAGCCCCCTGCCCCAGAGTCCGGGAAGCCCGAGAAGGGTCATGTGTGAGGTGTGGTGTTTTTTGCTCGTGAGCAACAGCAGGATTCACGCTGGCTGTAAAGCAAGATGTAGAGAGGGAAAGGGACGGAAAGACAGACGGAGGCAAGTGTGGAGAGGGCGCGCGGTCCCTACCTGAGCACCGCCGTGTCACCTTTCCTCACCAGCATGTTGTCCACGGCCGCCCAGGGGAAGTCCACGCTCTGCCCAACCGGGAGGCAAGAGCACAAGCTCAGGAGCACCGCCGCCAGCCACTGGTTCGAGCAACAAGCGCCCTGCGCCAGGAGCACCATGTCCGTGCCTGCCAGGCTGCTCGCTCTCCGGCAGCGTCGGCTCCCACCCCCTGCTGCTGGCGAGGCTGCCCGATAACCAGGCGGCGCGCCACACGAGATTTTTTTCCTCTTTTCCTTTTTCTGAGTGGGTGGGTGGGTTTCTTCTCTTTCTCGCCCCCCTCCCTAGTTGTCGGGCGTAGTTTCCCTCTTTCCCCTGCCTCGCCTCCTTTCTGCTCCTCTGCAGCTTGTCTTCCCTCCCTCCCCTCCCGCCCCCTGGCACCGCGCTCCACCTCCTTCGGGGCGCCCGGCCGCGTCCGGAGCTTGGCTAATCCCTGGCGGCCGCACACCGTCCTGCGAGGCGGCGAGCAGAGCGCGGGAGGCGGCGCAGGCAGCGCGGGGCGCAGCAGCGGCCGGCGGCCCCCGGGCTCGCGCGCGTTGCCAAGCGGCCGTTTCCGTAGCAACCCCGCCCGGGGATGGAGGACCAGGCAGGGAGGGGGGCCGAGAAGCGAAGGAGATAGATCAAAAAGAGGGAAGGATAGGGACAGGGAAGCTAGGGCGACCGAGGATACGCCGAGGTCTAGTCCGGCTTGACAGCGCGAGCTAGAGAGCTTTGCGAGCCGCAGGGCTGGGAAGTCTGGGCATGGGGACCCTGCCTGCCCTCCGGTTCTTTCAGCTCCTCGGGCCCCCGACTTTAAAGTGCTCAAGTTGGGGTCGGCGCCATCATGACGCCAGAGAATGTGAGTGAGTTGGCTTTTTTTGTTGTTGTTTTGTTGTATGTTTTTTTCTTTTAAATCCAGACTAGCTAATACGCTGTTAATAAACTGCCAGCTAGCTTGCTCGCTCTCTCTCTCTCTCTCTCTCTCTCTCTCTCTCTCTCTCTCTCTCTCGCTCTCTCTCGCTCTCTCTCTCTCTCTCTCTCCCCCCTTTCTCTCTTCCTCCTTCCCTCCCTTCCTTATTTCTCTTTAGTGGGGATATGTATGTCTTTTTACCCTCTTTTAGAGATGAGGCGGGATTGGCGTGGCACTGCCGCTTTGCGGGAACAGTATTCAGGCCTGCCGACCGAAATCTAGTGCGTGTGTGAGCCCGCCTGTGCGGACTGGAGAACGCCTGCCCTTCTCAGTGCGTCTCGATACTAACTTGCGCATGAGTGTGTGTGCGCGTGTGGTGCCAGCACAGAGTGTGCACTTGTGAGGAGATGGAGTGTGCAGGGCGCGTGCGGGGCCCGGGAGCGCGCGGCACGCAGGCGCAATGGGAGGGATGGGCGGGCCTTGCTAGGATGCAGAGTTGGAGGAGGCTGCAATCAGTGTTTTAATTGTGTGGAGCTAGGCGGTCCTGTTGTGTAAGAGGCAGTTTAACCCATTTGAGCCGATTGGGCGGAAGGCTCGCGCATTCGGTTGAAGCCAAGGCATTCCTCGGCTTAAAGGAGTCCCGGTTGTATTATTTTTTTCACCGCCTCCCAGCTGGAATGAACCTGTATCCTTTGAGCAGCAAACTCAACCCCTCAAGCTGTAAGCATTACCCCCCCCCCCGACCTGCTAACCGACGCCCAGATCAGGGCAAAACCTGGTACGAGGCACGGGGTCACCGCATACTCCACTCTTTATCCCCCGCCCTCTTCTGGCACTCATTTTTAGCATTAAGATCCTAGAGCACTTCCAGACGATTTGCAAATCAATGACAGAATCTGAATCCAGAACAGCGCTATCAGTGCCTGTGCGGAGTTCGGGAAGCTGGTGGTTCGAAATAACTTACCCTCCCCACTTGGTTTCCCCCACCTTAGGCCTGTAGCGGTATTTACAAAACGCATTTCACTGGTGCTCATTTAAACTCCTTATTTCTGAACGCCTGCAGGGCCCCGCAGCAGAACCCAATGAAGCAAAGATCTCTGCAGGGGTCAGCATCCGGCTTCCTCCCCAGACTGAGCTCTTGATGAGGCAGGCAGGAGTCATAGTTGTTGTTGGTACCCAGGGTGGCTTTTTATTTTATTTTATTTTATTTTATTTTTTATTTATCACGGAGTCTAAGGATAGATGGGGACCAGCAATTCACATCGCCCGGGACCACCCAGACTAACTTATTCAGGAGCCCGTAAGCAACATTACTACCCTGCAGAAGATTTCCTGAGAGGCACAGCAATTAACCAAGAGGTTTGCATCAGGAGCCACTGATGTGATTAGTATTCAGGCGTAATTCTCAGAACCCGCTTGGGAATTGAAAGTGCGGTAGTATTCAGCCGCATTTCGAAACATCAATAAAATGTTAGTCATTTGCGGATGAATGAAAACATTTTTCTTTACCGTCTGCTGTGCTAGGAAAATTATTGTCAAATGGCAGCCTCACACTAATATTGATGCCAGATACCTAAAGCTCTCCTCTTGTGTACTTCATTTAACATTCTTGGCAGTGCACTCTGGATAAAGCTTAAAATTATCTAGGACAAACGAGGTATTAGAAGACTTGACTTCCCACTACGTGGCCAGCTAGTTCCATGCGGTATTATTTCGCTATCGATAAACTAGACGCCAATGAAAAGAGGCAGAAGGCTCAGCATCTGGCATTGAGCCCAAGTTTAATGATATCTTATGCAGGGATGGAAGAGCAAGAGCCTGGCCTTGGAGTACAAGCCACTGAAAGACATCCTTTCCTAACTGCTTTCCCCAGAGACTAACATCTTCGGCAGTGGTGGGTGGGGAGCATTAGATGTGATGGGGGAATTCTGCGTCCAAGGACTGAGCTCTGCAGCAATTTTAATGTGTACAACAACCCTTCAGGCTTGTAAACCGAAACTAAAGGCAATGAGTCTCCCTTCCTGTTTCTGGTTTCTCTCTGGGCTTCTTTCTAGTCGATGATCAGAAGACACTGAACTCTTACAGAACCAATCCAAGTAAAAGTGAAGAGGAAACCAGGGTGATAAATGATGGGATATTAGAATTTATTTGTTAAGTCTGTCACAGTTAAGGAATGCATGCCAGGCAGTTGTTGTAGCCCAGTGCATTTATGCTGTCCTCGAACTAAACAGGGAAATAGAAAATAAGTTTAACCTCATGTTATGGCAGGCTTGCCCTTTGACCCTTCTGAGGGTTCATATCTGAGGGGATTTTTCTTGTTTTTCACCATTTGCTTCTGAGGTCTCAAGTATCTCCCCAGTAAAGATATAAATTCTGGAATTCTTGGTTTCTTTTGAAGAAACTCTAGAGCAAAACCAAGTAAGAAAATGAAAATGGTAGAAACCTCTACCAGGAGAATAAAAGGCCACACTGTCTTCAAATGTCTGGTGGCTACCTGACAGGGTGTCATGGGATAGAACCCTGATCAGATGTGACAGAAGCTGACAGAGATGGTGTGTCTTACTTTTTAGGCACGAAACCTCAAGTTCTCCAACATGAAGAATCGACATGACCAATATGGAGTTGATTTCGAACAGCCATGTGGAGCCAAGTAGTGATGGAGAAACCTGTCCATCGCTTATTTTTCCTCTGGGTATGACCTGTGCTTTTACATACGCAATGGTACTGAAAAGGAGCCTGTTATAAAACATCTTTAGAGTTTTCATTTAAGATTCAGTGGGGTCTGCTACCCCATGGGAAAAACAAAATTATCAACCAACCAAACCTACCACAGCTCCCAGGGACTAAAACACCAACCAATGAGCTCCCATGGAGAGACCCATGGCTCCAGGTGCATATGCAGCAGAGGACGGCATTGTCTGACATCAGTGGGAGGAGAGGCCTTTGGTCCAGTGTAGGGCACTGCCAAGGTGCTGAGGTGGGAGAGGTTTGTTGGGAGAGGGAGCACCTTCATGGAGGCAATGTGGGGGAAAGAGGGAATGGGATTGTGGGAAAGTAGACAATATCTGAAATGTAAATGCAGAGAATATCCAATAAAAAAAGATTCAGTGGTGCAAATGAGATTGCTATTATAAAACTAAAGGGCAGAAATTTATTTGTTTTTGTTGATGGTAAATGAAGCCAGCTTCAACTCCAAGCTCACTAGTCTCTGTGTATGGAAATTTTTAGAAGGACAGAGTCTAGCATCTACTTGAAAGCCAGGCTAAGTGCTCTCTCACTTGCCCAGTGATACATTTTGAGTTAAACAGGCATAAGTTTGACACATTGTCAAGCCATTGTGAAGCATTAAAAACAAACCAACACCACCACCACTCTTAGGGAATTGTTAGAGATTCTCAGCCTAGTCTCTTAAAAGTTTGGAGCCCTGTAACTAGGATTGCTTTGGCAAAGGCTCAGTAGCACTGTAACCTTAGCACACACATTCTCGAGTGGGCAGACAGACAGACAGACAGACAGACACAGAGTGATGTGCCAGGGCTGTGACCCATAGCTATGCCACCTTGATGTTTGCCAAGACAGAAGTGCTCCTCATAAATCGGTCTATCGTTATGTAATAAGTAGCCCCAATGGAACACCCTCCCTTGTCCCACATGTATTGTGCTGTGGCCACATACTGTGAACAGCTCTTCTCAGCCTAAATATGTGTATTCCCCAGGTTCAGCTCTTTGGTAAAGGCTGCTGTGAAGTAGGTGAAGGGGAGGGACCTCTTAGATTTAGGTCAGAGTTGAAATGACAAGTCTCAGCTTTAAGTGATTAACTGCCTTCCAGGAAAAGCTGTCTCTGAGTTTCTTACATTAAACCAGCAGGGTAGGCAGCCTGAGAAGTGAATATTGCATAAAAGGGAGGAGAGTTATTGACCAGTGGAGCCATTCCATCTAAGCAATGAGTCACAGCACAGAGGTCTGTGAGCTGCTAGGGTGGGTGGGGAAGTTTCCTACATTCCCCAGAGAGATGCCACAAATGTCACCTAAGAGCTTGACTAGGAATCTTCTAAGTGGGAGAGAAGAAAATTCTCAAACACTCAGATCTTTACTCTTTTTTTGCCTGTAAGATGAGAGGTTTGTCTACATTTAATTACATATTTTCATGGATCCTAAAAAAATAACTTTCATTTAATAATCTTAATGATCTTTTTCACTTCCTAAAGCCCATATGAGCATCTGGTATACAAATTAAAACAAAAACATCAAATTTGATGTTTTTAATTGTATGGCAAAAAATAAAATAAAATGTCATTTTCTCAAATAAGTATGTCATTTTATTATTCTATTTTATAATTTGTCAAAAGTTATTACTCAGTATACATGTGTTTCTTTTCTGGATTTACTGTCTTTATAACTACCTCCTTTCTTTGTTCTTTGGCAATGTTTCTGCCGTGTGTGTGTGTGTGTGTGTGTGTGTGTGTGTGTGTGTGTGTGTGTATGAATTGGGACTCCTTACTGTGTAAGCTTAAGGCATTTTGATTGGAATTGGCAGCTTTCATTTGGAAGAGTTATTACTTCTAATTTTTTAAAGGAGGAACATGAAAACTATGGATATTTTAAATAGGTTCAGAAGTCAAAAGGAATTCTAGGAACCTCTGCACTTTTGTAACTCTTGCTGTGGATTATGACACTCATAAGGAAGTAAAGACCAGAGGAAAGTACCCATGTCTTCAGTGGATAAAATTTAATGAACTATATTAAAACCTTTCAAAATTTACAATAACCTCCCAGGTTCGTTACATTGTTTCCTTTTGTTCTGAAGGCAATCACTTTTAGAGGCATGCTAAAGGAAACTTTAATGAAGCATTTGGGTTGTGTATCATTGATCATACAGAATGAAGAGAGAGCCAACTGCTCCCAAACACCCCCAAAGAGCTCTATCTGTATCACCTCCATAGGATGATTCAAAGTGGATGGTGGTCTTCAGTCCTGGGAAGGGGCAAAGCTCTTCAGCTCCTGATGCTGAGGCCATTTGTGCTGCTGTCAGCATCTTTGCCTTTTCCTCTTCTGCAGTACCCAGGTCTCCAGCATTCAAGATGGAACTTTCCCTGTCAGCTGATCCTCTCTGAAATACCCTGAGGGACACAATCCTCAGTCTCCCATGATTGTATGGCAAGTATAAAACATCACAACTAATAATGGAAACCAAGTCAGGACCCCGACACTTCTGATTTAAAGCTATAAACCTGTCTACATAAAGAGAGTTATGGTACAGTCGTGTACATTAAATGGTGTAACAATACAGGGTCTAGAAAGCAAAGCTAAAATAATACACCAAGCTAAATTTCAACGATGGTGCCCAAAAGTTAAACAGATAGTGCTCAGAAAGAATCAAATTCCCACATGCAGCAATTGTCTTTATTTCACACTGCATAAAAATAAAATAAAAATAATAAAATAAATTCAAACAGATGGAACATTTAAACAGGATGTGAGCCCACCTTTGACCCTTGTAAAGGACATGGAGGGAGGTGTCCTTGGTACTCACTCTGAAGGTGTCTCAATCATAAAGACTTGGGACAAAATCAACAGCACACAGAATGTCAATCTAAACAGCTTGCAAACTGAAAGTCATCAAAATGGAAAAAAAAGCCTTCAGAATGAGGAAAGCATTTCTAGGCTGCATATTTGATGACAGTGCAATATTCAAAATCTATAAGGAACACTTACAATACAATGGCAGGGAAGAAAATAACTGGACAGAAACTGAACACAGGGTGAGCAGACCCAGACCTTTCTCCAAAGGAAGCCTATGATGTCCAGTTGATACCATTGTCCTCCTCATCACCACCACCGTCTACCAGGACTACTCTTTTCTTCTGTTGTTATTCTTGCTTGTTTTGTATCCGTCACAATAACTCCGGGTCACTATGACTCCAGTGTACCAACAGCAGCTTCAGAGAAAGGCCCACAGCAGAGGGGGAAAAAAAATGAAAAAGTACAAATTCTGAGTGACAAGCAAATTATTGCACCAGTACTTCCAGTCCGTGTGTGCACTGGAGGACACGTGTTCTCTGTTCTCATCAGCACACAGACTCTATGCTCAAGTGCCAGTGACAACTGTGCCTGTGAGCTCCTTTGCATCTGTGCCGAGGTAGAGATCTCCAGGAGTCCTTCCAGAACATCATATTTACATTTATATATATTTCTCTATATTTAATTGCTGGTTGTCTGGCTTGCTGTTGCCGGCATGGTCACTACAGGCCTCACCAGCAGAGAAAGCTCATTCCTGGGCAGGATCTCTGTAACTTTAGGTTCCTCAACACCGGCAATCATGATAACTGTAAGATAATTTACATCTACGTGACACCCAAGTTTATGTATTTCCTACCAATCGGTGGAGAATTTTTTATCAAAACTGTTATATGTGGGCTTGTATATATTATATGAATAAGTTAAAAAATAAAAGTGTCAGAAACAATTTTCAAGATGAAAATATTTACAATCCACCTACAGTTTTAGCTTTGGTAGAAAATAACTTCATCCTGGTTATATTTGGTAGAATATAAACAACTTTTTTATTCACACACGCTATTTATAATGTGTAATATTTAGACATTATTGGGCTCAACAAACCTTGTCATGATGCTCATTGAAATAGCTTCATATTAGACACAAGTTCTAACTTTAGGTAGCATTTGCAGAGAACCCACAATTTCTTCATAAGACATATAAAATATGATTTTAAACAAAAAGTGATTTGCCTTTTTGTTGCTGTTGATAATCATTATCATAAAGTTATACTCATTCTGGCCTGCTAGTTTTATTTAGATTTATGACTTATCACTGAGTTTCATGACCTTAGATCTCTTTCAGGTAATACAATTTGCTGCTATCCAGGGAGCAAAGATGCCCTCAGAAGCTTTTGATGCTTTTCTGCGAAATCTCCCCAGAGAAAGCAGAGAGCATCTCATTTCCCCAAATGCTTTTCTCTCCCAGGTTATTGTTTAAAAAGCAATCTTGGCTATCTCAAATGACTCACTTATTTGAAAGATTTGTATATAATTGTGTTAGTTTTCAGTATGGCCTCATTTTGCTTTTGAAGGCTACAACTAAATTTTCAGATGAATTGTTTCCACAAACGTTTGAACAGAGAGTGGGAAATGACCAAGGATCACCATAATCATACCTAACACAATCAACATTTATTTTATTATGATTCACTATCTCCTATGTACTTACTCTGAATAGATAACTAGCAAATTCTCTCAATTAACTTGTGAGCTACAGAATAATTACCACCATATAATTGTAGAAAACATTAAAAATATTAAAAACAGGTGCCAAATCAAGAAGATTTAAGACAAAGCAGATTCAAATTTATGAGAAAAAAAACCTGCAAAACCATTGCCTCCTCTGAAAATTTATATGACAATCTCAGCAAATTTTAATTCACTTAACTTATATTAAATATTTGTTTGCATATGGTCAGCATAAGGGACAAATGCATAAATGCACATTTGCTAGTCACATTGGTAATATAAAATATAATAAAGCTACTTAAGAAACAGTATTTTGTTTGTTTTATGATTATCATTTTGTGTGCAACTATTCATTCTTGTTTGAAATAAATAGAAAATTATCACTATTTGAACTGTCTATTAATAACAAACATATTTCAAAATATTGTTTAAAATTATTGGGGATGGTTGTGTTGTAATTGAGTTTCATGTAAACCAGGCTAGCCCCAAAGTAGCTGTGTAGTTGAAGATGACCTTTCTACTTCCACCTCCAAAGGAGTACTGATAGCACAGGGTATAACAGAGATCAAACCCATGGGTCTGTTTCTGAGGCTTATCCCAAGCACCAAGCATTACTTTTTAACATGAGTGTTACAAACTTTAAGAAATAAATGTCTTTATTTCATAGTTTAGAGGCTGACAGTCAAAGAGGCAGGTGTTACAGGCTGAGTTTCTCCTGTGTTTCTTCAATTTCTGGCAGATTGCTGCCCTCCACAACCTACCCTAGGGGCAGAACATAATTCCTAAGGATTCCTAATGGTTTGGAGCCTGTTTGTGGCTCTGTGGAGAAATGCACACTTTAGGATGAGGCTTCAATGTAGGGATTTTAGGAAGGCAACATTCTGACCCCAATAATCTTTATTTCTAAAGACCTATGATGTCATGTGCACTGGTAAAACTTTCTACACTCTAACATCATACAGCACATGGGGCTAGAAATACTCACTGAAATAATGAATGTAATCATCATGTCTCATACATGTCTGGATATTTTAGAATAATTTAGAATTTGAGAAGACACAGCTCTTATTTCACACACATAGACACACGCACACACACACACACACACACACTTTCTTATCATCATTCTTCATATTACACCCTCCCATGTCCCATCTTTTTATCTCAGCTCCTCATTCCCATCTTAAAAAATCTACATTCTTTTTTCAGATCATCTTTTTGTTTTGTTTTGTTTGTTTGTTTTTTATTTGTTCCCCTCTAAAATTTGATGACCATCCCTAGCAATTTTTGTAAAATTACAAGATTCTTTTTTTTTGTATCCTAAAATACTACCTCACTATGCCTGTGCAGTGCATGATCTTCAGCATTCATTGCTGAGGGAACTTAGATTGGAGGTGTGCTGAAGAATGTGTGCAGGCAATGGCTCATTACACACTTAGATTTGAATATACCTTGGAGGATTTCTCCTCTTATTATAATTAAGTGACATGTTCTCTCCTGAGAACTTGACTTGATTTCTTTTGTACTGAATATTAGCATAGTTTCCCCATCTTGCTTTGGGTTCCATAGTTTGGTAGGGCATTTGTTATTCCTTCACTCTCTGTCATTGTATACCTCAGACTTGTTTTCTGATGTGAGTTTCTTGTGGGCAGCATATTATTGGGCCATTATAAAGTACAATGCACCAGTGTGTATGTGTGTGTGTGCACGTGTGACCATAAACTTTGCTGTTGTTTTGTTTGTCTTTGTATTAAGGAACTGGCAAAATGGCTCTGTGAGAGTATGTACTACTTTCACAGAGTACTACAGTTTAGTCCACAGAATCTATACTCAATAGCTCATGAACTCCAGCAACTCCAGCATCTCACTTGAAGGTTTATTGTAGTAAATCATAACAAATGTGACCTAGTTAGTGGTCAATGACACCATGTATCATTATTATGAAAGACCCTCTCCTGCTTTAGCTGCAGTAACGCCATTTTGTGCTAGGCCCAGAACAGGCAGGGATGGAAAAATACTGAAACAGAAGTGAGCCAGAGGACAGCCCAGTCCCTGTCAAAACAAGATATCTGCGGTTGACCACCTGGACCAGAGTGAAGACAAAATATTTTGCCACACATGTTAAGGCAAGGACGAAAAACAATACCCCTGTCCCAGAAGAGGGGCCAAGGTCGCTCTTTCCGAAAACTTGAGGCTTGTCCTCAGTTCACCCTGGCTTCACTTAAATTAACCAATCACCTCCCTGTAACTATGCTTCTGCTTCTGTACCTTGTTTCTGCCCCTCAAGCCCTATAAAAAGGGGACTGCCCCTTTGTCTGGCGTGCAAGTCCTCCGAGAGACTTTGCTGCCCCAGGTACCTGTGTAAATAAACCTCTTGCTACTTGCATCCGAAGTGAGTGGTCTCGCTGTTCCTTGGGACGGGTCTCTTCAGAGGAAGATACCCTCGGGGGGGTCTTTCAATTATTCTTATGAGGAGTATTCTAGTCAGATACACAATAAAAACTCTTGCAGGACACCAGGGATAGAACTAAGTATAGCTGTGTATTTACTGTTTACTGGGAACCACTCCAGCTCTATGAAGCTAACTTGTTGAACTCCTATCTTGTATTGACTCCTTTGCCTTGTTATTAAAGGAGGAAAATGTTAGTTACAAGTGATAGAAGAACTAAGTCACTCAAGAGCCCCCAGAAAGGAACAGAGCTTCTGGTGTGGAATGCTGAGACTGCCAAACTATGAAGGATGCTCCCTGTCCATTCTGATGAGAGGGAGGCTTCACACCTTTGATTGACTAACATCTCTTGCTTTGATCCTGCAACATCTGACTACAGTTTGGGAAATAAGCGAAGAGCAGGAAATTCCAGGAGGTGAGAGTTATACACTGTCTAATTCTCCAAGTCCTGTTTGTTTTGCCAGTGGGTTAGTGTGCTTTAATAGCTTATGTTAAGAGCATGCAATATTTTTAATTGTGCTTCTCATTTTCTCTCCAGGGGAAAGCAGAAGCTATGGTGCGTTCTACAAGACTACAGCAGTGGCTTTCCAGGCACAGCCTAGTGGGCTGGGTAATGTATTATCTCAAAACCAGAGCAAGGTCTACCCAGAGTCTTGATAATAGCTCCACAGGATCAGAACAATACACTCTCACACAAAGCCCTTCTAAAACAATACATATTTTATGTCCTTTTATCTATAACTGAAGCTTTCCAAGGCAGAATAAATCCTGAAGACTTTGTTAATTATATATTGAGGGCATTGCAGAACTCAAGTATAGGAATAAAGCCAGGCCTCAGCCTGAGACACCCAGTTAGAATATGGGACATGGTCAGCAGCTACTCTCTTTGCTTTCTCTTCTGGTACTGATTTTGTCAAATGACTTTCTCCACTTCTCCTGAGGTATGGTGGTCTAAAGGTACATAAATGTTTCTGTTGCATTTTGTAATTAATAACATTTTCAAAGCCACCCATTAAAATCCAGACTCTAATTCTAAATACTCAAAAAGGATAAACACGAATTTAGTAATGTTCATTTGATCATCACTGTGAGGCCAGGTAAAATTAAAAATCATATGAGGGGAGAGAGCTTTGGGCAGTGGGATCTCATGTTGTAACAGGCCATCAGATCTTTAATATAACTGACTCCTTGGCATAAATACCATTCATGCTATAAACCCTAACACATATATAGATAGTACCACCTGCCAAAATTAAAAAAAAAATTTATCAAAGCCCAAAGTTCTGGGAAAGTTTTTAAATTTACTAACTTTGCATTTAGCTTCTTTAGTTCCACTTCCAGCTAATTGTTCTTATAAATTGAAGTATGTTAACCTTTTTTTGTTTTTTTGTTTTGTTTTGTTTTGTGCTTAAAAGCTCACCCTGAGAAAGGCTCACAGCTACAGATGGAGTATTTACTAACCCCAGTCTGCTATGACCCTCTATTGGATTAAACTTGTGTCTAAGTAGTCTTCCCTGGTGGGTATCTCACACAATGAAAGGGGAATTGTCCAGGATGAAAGTCATCTGCACCCTGTGACTATTTGTCATGCTTTACATGCTATAATTTCAAGGAGATTATTAAGTACTTAAGGTTCAGATTTAAAATTATTACTATAAGTAAAAGTGGGCAGAACATATGCCCACTGGAATGTACCTTGGGTCAACCCCTGTGTTGTCTCTGCACACAGGGCTCAGCAGTCAACACAGTTGCCATTCCTATAAAGATGACCCCACCCTGTTTTTCTGCGTTGAGCACAAGCTCGTGAACTGTGGAGTGGTAGGTCTCAGAGATGCTGATTGAGACGGGCAGCAGGGCCTTCCTGTTAGAACCCAGCAATGGTACTTGCATTCTGCTTTCAGCTTGCTGACTGCCATTTGCAGTGATGCCTTATGAAGATTGCTGACCTCATTCAACAGTTCGATCCAGTCTGTTGAATTCTAATCACCCTATTTCCACCATAGTGCTTAATCATGATTCCACATACAACTACTGTTTGATTAGAAGGAACTATTAAAAACATGATTTTTTTAGAAATCAAATTTCTTGAAATATTTTCCCTAAATCAACACATTTTCATTCTATGCAATTATTCTAGACTTTTAAAGTCAAAATACTGTTACCAAAAAAGCAAATTAGTTTTCCTAGTAAAACCTAAAACGGCTGGGTGTTGGACATGGCTCACTGGTTAAGAGCACTGGTTGATCTCCCAGAAGACCCAGGTTCAATTCCCAGCACCCAGATGGAAGTTCACAACTGTCTGTAATTCCAGTTCCAAGGGACCTGGCATCTGCACAGAGGCACAAATGCAGCCAAAACACCGATGCTCTAAATAAACAAACAAATCAATCAATCAATCTTAAAATATAACTTAAGAAAAACCCCAAATGGCATGATTTCAGTGCTTCATTTATCACAATGCAAGATTAATTTTAGGAGCATAATTTTCCTGGTTTTTCATAATATTAATTATATTCAATTATAAAATAGGCATATATGTTTATATATATTATATAATTCACAGAGATACATGAAATAAATATTTATCTATATCATAAATAGATGCAATATTTCTTATTTACCTTTTTGAAATATATATATATATATATATATATATATATATATATATGCATGTGTGTATGAAAATTTAATATAGGTCCTAAGTAGGTAAATGATATATTTCTTGTTTATTTTTAGTAATATGGTAATATAATATTTAAGTATATATATAAAATATTACTAGGATGCTGTAGTAATTTGTAACAGGCTTTAGATTGTAGAATAAAATTGTAGTTTTTCGTTATCAGTCACACTAATAGTCTCTGCAACACTTTTTCCGGCTGTTAGATAAAAAATATGTTTTGCAAGAATGAAAAGTTTTAGCACATACCTGACAGTAGATGAATATATTAAACATTTCACACACAATATGTGTTGTTTGATGTCAGTAACAGAATTAAGAATGGTCATATTTGTGATGTAATATTAGGCATGGTATTAGCCAATGATTGGTGACAAGTTAACAACACAATCAATAATAAAGTAAGGATAAAGAAGTCACATATGTTAAAGCAATAGTCCTCTAACGTGTCCACATCTATGTACACCTCATAGCCCAGCTGTCACTCAAGATTAAACTAATTACTAATGCACAGAACTAGAATCTGAAATAAATATATCTATCTTTTATAAATTAGCAATGCTTGTAGTTTGAATAAACAAAAGCAAAACATCTGTTTTAGGACAGCCCATTTATCCTGGCGATGGTTAGTGGAATTAGAGTCATAAAATGGCATGGAATTGATTTTTTTGTAAGCATAGGCATTGTTAATACCAGGATAGAGTCCATAGCTTGACTTATACATGAGAATATGTCAATTTCAAATTCATCTTCTTATCAAGAAGAAAATAGATAGTTAAAATGATTGCTTTATTGAGAGAAAAAGTAAAAATTATCCTAGGCATATACTAACATTTTTCTGTATAAGGACAGGACAACATGAGCCAGAAACGACTATATCATTGGTATATATATATATTTCCAACTGACTCCTCTATAAAAGCAACAGTAAATTAACAGAGGTTCAGGGCCAGGCGATTCTGTCAAAAATTGTTTGTGGTGATGTATTCATTTTCTCAGCAGTCCTGAAGGATAACAGACAGCTGGAAAAATGTGCATTCTGAGTGGGTTCTTCGGGTTGCTCAGAAAAGGGTAACTTAGTGGGGGTAAGTAAAAAGACCTAGCCTTGCCAACACAGGTGAGCACCAGCTCACGTATGCAGCTGGGGAAAAAACCCAATCAGCAAGAAGCTGGGCAGGAAGGGTTGGCTCCTCTTCTAGTGTGTCTCATCTTTTGACTCAGGAACTTGTACCAGGGATCCCCCACTCCTGCTCCTCTTCCACCATGCTCTCACAACTTTGAGCTCAAAATGTGCGTCAGTTCACTGGCTTCTGGGTACTCAGAGCTTCAAACTTTGACTGCATTATGCTGCTGGTTTCCCTGGCTCACCAGCTTGCAGGCAGTACTATGGATTATTCAGACCCTAAAATTATGGTGCCAATCTTATATGAAATCCACTCTCTCTTGTCTGTCTGTCTCTCATTTATCTGTCATCAATCATGACCAATCCTTGCCCACTCTATTTATCCTATTTCTTTGGAGAAATTTGAAAACAGCCATATGTGTGTGTGTGTGTGTGTGTGTGTGTGTGTGTGTGTGTGTGTGTATCAAATCTTCTCAAAGAGACAATCATACCTCTAGACACAAACACATAGGTACGGGATAGATCAAAGTCATATTTAAGTCCACCCCAAGACATGTCCTGGTAAGTATGCAGAGACGATTCTCAAGGTTGGAAAAGATATGCACACATATAAAGCGGTACACAGTAAACCTGGCAGCTGGTGTCAGCAGAAACATGTAAGTATTCTACCAAGCAAAACTATCCTGTGGAAACAGCTGGATATGGCACAGACCAAAGGCATCCCCACCAGACTCATTTTATGACCTACACTGAAAGGGACTTTTCAAATGGAAGAAAAGATGATGGTGAGTAGGAAGGAGACCGTAAGGGCTGTTAGTTACTGTTTAGAAAAACTAGTCTTAGAATGTGCAGGTATCATAAACCTCCTGCTAGACTCCTGCATTTACTGTGAAGACTAAAAGGCAAAGCAGCTAAAATTAAAACTGCAATATTCAAATCAATCTTAATCCAAAGAAAGCTACTTAGTACAAATGGATACAGAATACAAATTTTGACTAAGTCAATGTCTGTTCATAAATGAGTCTCATCACACCATAGCAAGTAAACTTCCATTTGTCCAAAGCTTCATCCCTTAGGTATGTCTCTGGTTGATGGGTGTGGCAGTTTGAATGGGAAAGGCCTACATAGTCTCTAGCACTTGAAAACTTGATTTAAGTTGGAAGTGTTATTTGGGGTGATTTAAGTGTTGGAGTTCCTTGGAGGAGGAAGTCACTGGTGCCTAAGCTGTGAAGACAAAATTTCTCACCTACTTGTAGATCACTCATTTTGCTTCCTCCTTACTATCTGGGATATGAGCTCTCAGCTTCCTCCTCTTACTACCATGTACTTCCTGCAGCAAAACTGCTCCCACCATTATAAACTTTAGGCTCTGGAGCTGTCAGTTAGCACACACTCTTCTCTCAGCTGCTGTTCAGTGTGGTACTGGAGAGTATCAAGAGAAAAGGAACTTAATCACGGATCCTTTAAGGAATAGATTGTGAGTGATTTTGGGAAGCAGGAAGGAGACCATGATGTCTCAGGAGGAAAAGTGTTAAAAAGAAGGAGGTGGTATAGCAGCAAGCAGCTGACTCTTCCTCCTCTTAAATTCCTCCTGCCATGAGCTAGAGATTTCTCATTGAAGACACACTCACACAACACCCACAGACACCCATACAGTATCCCACAACACACCCAAAGACAAGGGTAAATGATGTTTTTATAAATCAACCAGCTTCAGATATTTTATTCATAACAAGAAAAAAACAAATGAAAAAGTTCATGCTGAAGAGTTTGAAGACCTTCACTGCTACTTATGATTATATAATTGATTGGGAAAGAAAAAATGAAATGTCCGTTTGATTATGGTATGACAGTCAACATTGAAAATCTGAATCATGTCAAAAAAAAAACACTAAGATTGCAGGACAGGATACTAACACAGAAAAAAATCAATTATTTTTACCATTTCCAGGCAATGGTAAGTTCAACATTCAATGCCATTAGTATCTGCACCTTCCAAAGTGCAATCTATAGGCTCAGTCTAATGCAGCATGTAGAATAGCTAATGAGCAAAGTCCTGAAATGTTACAACTACTTGAAAAAGAGTGGAAAAAAGGTGATCTTCACAAATGGAATGTTTTGATATTTTGTCATACATTCATGACTTAATCTATAGATACAGACAAGCTGATTTAAAGGCAAAAGTACCCATGTGGTGTGAACAGAAAAAAAAATTAGGAAGCTCAGCTATTCAATATTTAGAGGTATTTAGAATAACCAAACATTAACATGCAAATTAACAAATGGGTGAATTTAAAGAATTAACTCAAAACTTATACAGAAAATTACCAAAAAACTTACACATAACTGAAAAAATGGAAAAATTAAATCCTGATCTCTTTCCTGTCTTACCTGTTTTCCCTGAATTTGGTAGAGTTTCTTTCCTCACTTTAGAATAGCCTTTGCTATTCACAAGGAACAGAAACTCACCGTGTTCTCGAGCATTGTTGTACATACTGGTTTAAATCTCCTTTGTGACCCCAATGGGGTCCAGTTTTATCCCCTTGCCAAGAGACCATTTAGATATGGAGAGACCTTGCATTTATAATGATGTAAACTGTATAATTCAGTGTTCACATGTGTGTGGCTATCTGCACTTGAATGCCTTCCTGAGAAAATCCTTGCTATAGAAAAGATCACCCGTTCCCTGCACACAGAAACTAGAAAAGACAGTTTATGACTCATTAGTAAATTCTTTCTACCTGACTTGTGTGGTGGTTTTCATGAGTATGGTCCCACAGGCTCACAGGTTTGAATGCTTGGTTCGCAGCTGGTGGAACTTTTTCAGAAGGATCAGAAGGTATGGCCTTGTTAGAGGTGATATCAGGCATGTTAGCTCTTCCTGACTGATGCTTGTGGATTACCAGGTAATCTCTCAGACTCTGCTTCAACATCATGCCATACTTGCTACCATGATGGTTATAAACTCTGACACTCTCTGAATGTACAAGTTAAGAAGTCACTGAGTTCTCCTCAATTCTGAGGCATAATGGCTTGAGAATTTCTTGTCTACAACTGAGGAGTTCAAGTAGCTATGTTTCCCAGATATCTTCTCCTAAGGTTGGAGTACAAAGAAGTGTGCCCATGCCACCTCCCTGGTCTTTTTGGCCAGGCTAGATTCTCATATACACCTCAATTCCCTGTCGGGGACTGGGTTTGCTCAGTGGTTAAGAATGTGTACTGGTTTGTCAGATGACCCGAGTTTGTTTCCCAGAACTTATGCTAGGTACCTCAAAACTCCCTGGAACTCCAATACACGGAGTTTGACCCTTCTGGGCTCAGTGGGTGCTAATACTCATGTGTATACCCACATGTGGATAATTAGAATAAGACAAATCTTTAAAATTCAACTTGGCATTTTTAAAATATATTTTGTGTATGTGTGGGTGAAATGAGATGCAATTTCTTTACAAGAAATTCTAGGCCGTAGATTCAGGGGTTAGGAAACCCCCATCAAAAGTAATGTTTACTGTAGCAATTAGGGTGTGCCCTGCACAGTAGATATTACAAGTGACTTTCACATAGCCCTGTTTTACTAACACAGTGGGATCTGCAAGCAAGTACAGCTACACAGTTATGAACACTTTAGCAGTAGATTTGAACCTCATACCTATGAATCACTGATGTTTGTCTGGCGAGTAATACAGAGACAATACCAACCAATGCACCAATTCCCATGGCGATGCCATTCCTGTACACCTGAGCTTCAGATAGGAAAGGCAGACTAATCCTGAAAACAGCATTTGTGAAGTATGTTTGCAAGTATATATAGAAGCTTAAAAATACTATTGTCTAGAATACAATATCTTCACAGACCATGTTGTATAACTTGGCCAAGATGGAGAATGGGAAAGTTTCCCTTGGTTTTTACACTGAGTATTGAGTACAGACACACAACTTATTGTATTTTAAAGGGTTGCTCATTAAAGCAGAATATGTTAAATTTAGATCCATATAGCAGTTTCAGCTGAACAGTGTAGCATGTGGGGCCCAACCCTACAATGAAGAATAGGGAGGTTTAGTACTTACTATATAGAATTCTGCCTGTCTTAGCATTTTTCCAATGACTATTACCTAATCCAATTATATTAATTTAACTCCATTCTGTAAATGTGTTATTGTGATTATGACAAATGCAAATCAGAGTAAAGGTGAATGCTTCATGTTCTAGCCTGGACTTCTACGAGCAACTTATATCTATCACCAGTAATTACATTGTCAGTTTCTAATGTAACAAGGAGTATTCAACTCTAACCCAGGAAATGCAAATATCAAAATAAATGGAGTTTTGGAAAACAGAACACAACATGGATGGCCTTTATTTCAGCTGTTAGTCTAGAGCCAGGGTCATTGCTCTCTTGTTTCCTTTCAAAACGTAAGAAACAGAGATGATATTAGCTGCAAGAGCCAATGTGTCTCATGTAGGCCATTTACAGAGAACCTAGAAAGTTACATGTCCGGCACTGCTTGTTCCCAATATGATGTTGATCCTTGGAAATGACCAGATGGTTGTTTTTGAGTATGCATGTGAACTCCCATCTTCCACCACACAGGGTGAACCACAGGGAATGAAGCACACAATACAGAGCCACACAGCCACATGGCTAGGTAGGGTGCTTACTTGACTAGTCAGATTATAGAATTACTTTTATTGGCTTAACCACTTTTAGCACAGGGCTCTAAAATTGCCTGACTACTGCATATGCAGCTCTGATCGCTTTTGTTCATGCTGCAACAAATGGCAAGAGTAGGAATTCTCCCTAAAACCTCCCTCAGAAACCCTAGATACAGTCTGAGGATGCTAGAGGTCGAGGTCTGTTCTCTAAGAGCACTTAGGAGGCACATAATTATGTTTGGAATTATTTACAGAGAAAAGCAGGCAAGCAACATAGTTTCATGTTTCTGCATGAAAGGGAATGGTTTTTTTCTTTTTAAATTGAACAACTTTATTTTTAAAAAAATGAAAATATACAGATTTTAAGCATTTTTGCATAAAAGTATACAAATACATTTTTGTCCATACTTGATTTTTTTTAAAGGTTTGAGAGTAATATCTTACTAGTTACAATGAGCATAAAGTACATGTAAAACAAGATGCAGCCTGGAAATAGTGAACGTTTTCTTGGTATGTAAAGATTAAGCATAATGGTTTTTCATTTTCTTTCTTTCTTTCTTTCTTTTTTTTTTTTTTGGCCTTTGATTTTTCTTGAACTTCATATAGTCTGTGAGTTGTTTCAAGGGTATTCAGAGCTTTCTGGGATTAGTATCCAATTAACAGTGACTGCATATTATGTCTGTTGTTTTGTGACTGGGTTATCTCACTCAGGATAATATTCTCTAGATGCATCCATTTTCTTAAGAATTTCATAAAGTCATTGTTTCTGATAGCTGAGTAGTACTCCATTGTGTAAATATACCACAATTTTTGTATCCATTCATCTACTGAAAGACATCTAGGTTCTTTCCAGCTTCTGGCTATTATAGATAGAGCTGCTATGAACATTGTGGTGCATGTATTTTTGTTGTATATTGGAGTGTCTCTGGGGTATATGCCCAGAAGTGGAATAACTGGATCTTCAGGTAGTACTATGTCCAATTTACTGAGGAAACACCAAACTGATTTCCAGAGTGGTTATAACAGTTTACAATCCCACCAACAGTGGAGAAGTGTTCCTCTTTCTCTGCATCCTCAGCAGCATTTGCTGTCATCTGAATTTTTGATCTTAGCCATTCTGGTTGGTGTGCGGTAGAATCTCAGGGTTGTTTTGATTTGCATTTCCCTGATGGCTAATGATGTTGAGCACTTCCTTAGATGCTTCTCAACCATTCAATATTCCTCAACTGAGAACTTTTTGTTTAGCTCTCTAGCCCATTTTTTTTAATAGGGTTGTTTGATTCTCTGGTGTCTAGCTTCTTGAATTCTTTGTAGACCTTAAATATTAGGCCTCTATCTGATGTGGGATTGGTAAAGATTGTTTACCAATCTGTTGGCTGCCATTTTGTTTTCTTGACAGTGTCCTTAGCCTTACAGAAACTTTGCAATCTTATTAAGTCCCATTTGTCAATATTTGACCTTAGAGCACGAGCCATTGGTGTCCTATTCAGGAAATTTTCTACTGTGCCTATGTGTTCTAAGGTTTTCCCTAATTTCTCTTCTAATAATTTTAGTGTACCTGGTTTAATGTGCAGATCTTTGATCCACTTGCACTTGAGCTTTGTACAAAGAGACAAGAAAGGGTCTATTTTCATTCTTCTGCATGCTGAGTGCCAGTTGGACCCACACCAAATGTTGAAGAGGCTGTCCTTTTTCCATTGACTGTTTACAGTTCCTTTTCAAAAATCAAGTTACCATATATGTGAGGGCTCATTTATGGATCTTCTATTCTATCCCATTGATCATCCTGCCTATCTCTGTACCAGTACCATGCAGTTTTAGCACAATTGCCTTGTAATATAGCTTGAGGTCAGGGATAGTGATTCTTGCAGATGCTTTCTTGTTGTTGAGGATGGATTTCGCTATTCTAGGTCTTTGGTTATTCCAGATGAAATTGCAAATTGGTCTTTCCAACTCTATGAAAAATTAGGTTTGAATTTTGATGGGTATTTCATTGAATCTATAGAATGCTTTTAGCAAGATGGCCATTTTTACAATGTTGATCCTTCCAATCCATGAGCATGGGAGATCTTTCCATTTTCTGAGGTCTTTCTCAATTTCCTTCATTAGAGATTTGAAGTTCTTGTCATACAGGTCCTTCCCTTGCTTAGTTAGAGTCACACCAAGGTATTTCAAATTGTTTGTGGCTATTGTGAAGGGTATCTTTTCTCTAATTTCTTTCTCCACGTTTGTCCTTTGAGTAGAGGAAGGCTACTAATTTGTTTGAGTTAATTTTATATCCTGCCACTTTGCTGAACTTGCTTATCAGCTGTAGAAGTTCTTTGGTGGAATTTTTGGGGTCACTTTTGTACACTATCATGTCATCTGCAAACAGTGATGTTTTTACTTCTTCCTTTCTAATTTGTATCCCTTTGATTTCCTTTTGCTGTCTAATTGTTCCAGCCATGACTTCCAGTACTCTGCTAAATAGGTAGGGGGAGAGTGGGTAGCCTTGTCTAGTCCCTGATTTTAGTGGGATTGCTTCATATTTCTCACCGTTAAGTTTGATTTTGGCTGTTGGTTTGCTGTATATTGATTTTATTATGTTTAGGTATGGGCCTTGGAGTCCTGTTCTTTCCAAGGCTTTTATCATGAAAGGGTGTTGAATTTTGTCAAATGCTTTCTCAGCATCTAGTGAAATGATCATGTGACTTTTTGTTTGAGTTATTTTATATGGTGGATTATGTTGAGGGATTTCTGTATATTAAACCATCCCTGCATCCCAGGGATGAAGCCTACTTGATCATGGTGAGTGATGGTTTTGATGTGTTCTTGGCTTCGGTTTGCAAAGATTTGGTTGATTATTTTTCCATCAATGTTCATAAGTGAGATTGGTCTGAAGTTCTCTTTTCTTGTCGGGTCTTTGTGTGGGTTAGGAAAGAGGGTTATTGTTGCCTCAAAATATGAGTTAGGCAGTGTTCTATCTGACTCTATTTTGTGGAATAGTTTGGAGAGTATTGGTATTAGGTCATCGATAAATGTATGATAAAATTCTGCACTGAATCCATCTGGACCTGGGCCTTTTTTGGTTGCGAGGCTTTTGACAATTGCTTCTATTTCTTAAGGTGTTATGGGATTATTTAGATGGTTTGCCTGGTCCCAGTTTAACTTTAGTATCTGGAATCTGTCTAGGAATTCATCCATTTCCTCCAGATTTTCCAGCTCTATTGAGTATAGACTCTTGTAGTGTGATCTGATGATTTCTTGAATTTCCTCAGTTTCAGTTGCTATGTCTTCACTGTCAGTTCTCATTTTGTTAATTTGGATACTCTCTCTTTGCCCTCTAGTTAGTCTGGCTAAGGGTTTATTAATCTTGTTAATTTTATCATAGAACCAGCTCTTGGTTTTGTTGATTTTTGAATGGCTCTTTTTGTTTCTATTTGGTCAATTTCTGCTCTGAGTTTGATTATTTCTTGCCATCTACTCCTCTTGTGTGTATCTGCTTCCTTTTGTTCTAGAGCTTTCAACTGTGGTTAAAGATGCTAGTGTATATTCTTTCTAGTTTTTTTTTTTTTTTTTTTGAAGCACTCAGAGCTATGAGTTTTCCTCTCAGTACTATTTTCATTGCATCCCATAGGTTTGGGTATGTTGTTTTTTTGTTTTCGTTAAATTCTAGAAAATCTTTAATTTCTTTCTTTATTTCTTCTTTTACCATGCTATTGTTTAATAGAGCATTGTTTAGTTTCCATGTGTATATCGGCTTTTTGTTGTCTTTGTTGTTATTAAAGACCAGCCTTAGACCAAGTTGACCTGATAGGATACATGGGAGTATTTCATTCTTCTTATATCTATTGAAGATTGTTTTGTGACAAATTATATGTTCAATTTTGGAGAAGATGCTATGAGGTTCTGAGAAGAAGGTTTATTCTTTTGTTTTAGGATGATATGTTCTGTAGATGTCTATTAATTCCAATTGGTTCATAACCTCTGCTAGTTTTACTGTGTCCTTGTTCAGTGTCTGTTTCCATAATATGTCCATTGATGAGAGTAATGTGTTGAGGTCTCCCACTATTATTGTGTGGGGTGCAATGTATTTTTTGAGCTTTAGTAGGGTTTCTTTTATGAATATGGGCGCTCTTGTATTTGGAACATATATGCTAAGGATTGAGCGTTTCTCCTGACAGTATTTACCTTTAATGAGTAAAAAGTGTCCTTCCTTATATTTTTTGATAACTTTTGGTTGAAAATCTACTTTATTAGATATTAGAATGGCCACTCCAGCTTGCTTGTTGGGCCCCTTTCCTTGGAAGGTTTTTCCCAACCTTTTATTCTGAGATAGTGTCTGTCTTTGTCTCTGAGATGAGGTTCCTGTATGCAGCAAAATGCTGAAGTCTGTTTATGTATCTAGTCTGATAGCCTATATCTTTTTATTGGGGAATTGAGTCCATTTATGTTAACAGATATCAAGGAATAGTGTTTGCTGTTTCATGTTATTTTTGCTTTTAGAGGTAGAATTTTGCCTGTGTGTTTTTCTTCTTTTGGCTTTCTTGCTTAAGTATTTTCTTGTTTTTACTAGGATGTAGTTTCCGTCCTTGTTTTGGGTTTTCCACCTATAATTTGTTGTAGTGCTGGGTTTGTGGTCAGATATTGTGTAAATTTCGTTTTGTCCTGGAATATCTTGGTCTCTCCATCTATGGTGATTGAGAGTTTTGCTGGGTATAGCAGCTTGGGCTGACACTTGTGTTTTCTTAGGGTCTGCATGATATCTGTCCAGGATATTCTAGCTTACATAGTCTTTGTTGAGAAGTTGGGTGTGAATCTGTTTGGTATGCCTTTATATGTTACATGACTTTATTCCCTTACTGCTTTTAGTATTCTTTCTTTGTTTTGGTCACTTAGCGTTTTGACTGTTATGAGTCAGGAGTAATTCCTTTTCTGGTCCAAGTTATTTGGAGTTCTGTAGGCTACTTTTATGCTCATGGTTATTTCATTCTTACCAGTAGGGAAGTTTTTTTTTTTTTTTTTTAATGGTTTTTAAAGATATTTACTGTGCTTCTTAGTTGATATTCTTTGCTCTCTTATTCCTTTTATTTGTAGCTTTGGTCTTCTCTTTGTGTCCTGGATCTCCTGGACATTTTGGGTTAGGAGCTTTTTGGTTTTGCATCTTCTCTGACTGTTTTGTCTATGTTTTCAATGTTGTGTTCAGCCCCGAGATTCTCTCTTCCATCTCTTGTAGTGTGTTGGAAATTCTTGCATCTGTAACTCCTGATTTCTTTTTTATGTTTTCTACCTCTAGGATTGTCTCTTTTAGTGCTTTTTTATTGTTTTCATTTCCATTTTAAATTCCTTCTTTAATTCCTTCATCTCTTTGGTTCTGTTTTCCTTTAGTTCTTTGATTTCTTTGACTGTTTTTCTTGTTTCATCTTTAAAAGCTTCCAATTCTTTATGCTTTTCCTCCCTTTCTTTTTTAAGGATCTCTATCATCATCTCGAGGTATTATTTTGGGTCTGAGTCTTCTTTTTCTGGGGTGTTTGGCTTCAGCTGTTTGCTGTGATGGGAGAGCTGGGTTCTGGTGTTGCCAGGTTGTCTTGGTTTCCCTGGGGTACATTCTTTCACTTTCCTCTTGCCATCTTGTTTTCTGTGATTATACATGGTCTTGTTTTCAGTGATTGGTTCCTGTCTCTCCTGTGTACCTGGCCTGTGTCCCTCGATCTCTGCTGTTCCTAGTGGCATATGGCCTGAGTGTTTGTTCTGCATGCGTGTTCCCTCTGGTTGGAAACCAAGTCCCTAAGGCAGAGTTCCTGGTCCTTTGAACCAATGGGCGGGGGGCATGCTTTCCAGGCGCTTGACCTAGACCTCTCTGCGCCCCAGCTACTTGCAGTGCAATCTCAACAGGCCTGTGTCCTTGGATCTCAGCTGTTCCTGGTGGCAGATGGCCTGAGCGCCTCTTCTGCATGCACAGGTCTGTCAGGTGGAAACTGAGACCCTATGACAGAGTTCCTGCTCCCCTGAATGGGGAAGGGCACTTTCCTGGTGCTCGGCCTAGACCTCTCTGTGCTCCGGCTACTTGCAGTGCAGTCTTACCAGGCCTGTGTCCTTGGATCTCCGCTGTTCCTCAGGAATGGGTATTTTTTAATCTACTATTTACATTAAATAGGAATGGAGATAGGAGAAATCTCCAGAATATTTAATGCTTTCTCTGTAAAAAGGGATATGTGTTTAGGAGGGTATCTTAATGATTCTGTTTTATCAGTGGCCTTAGGAAAATGAAAGGATTCAACTCAAGTGACATGCTATTTATTGCAAGCTTAAAATGAGGCATTTGATAAGAGAAAATATCATTAGTTCTGAAGAATTTTAACAAATTAAGGGAAGGATTAAGAAATATAAGTACTTTTAGAGGAACAGGAAACCATGATATCTGGTGTCTGCTGGAGTAGAAAATGCCATTCCCTTCAATAAGAAGGAAATACTGGAGGATAACCCTGTCACAGGAAGGAAATGAAGCTGAACAAAGTCTATACATTAGAGAAACTGAGGCAGGGTTCCTTAGAGGCACACAGTGCAACTAAGTATACATAGAGGCCTTGACTATTCATGTATCAATATAACAGTGTTGCTGAGGAAGAGGCAAGAAGACCTGAGATGCTGCTGCAGCTTCCTGTTGGTTTCATCTTGGAAGAGTATAAGATTGTAGCCATTAAGGTGAAAGCTCCTCAAGTAATTACAACTGTCACTCCAACTGACATACCTGAAAAAGGTAGCAGAGAATTAGAAGCTTGAGCCTTCCTAATCAAAGCATGAAACATTAATTTATAGATGTGCAGTGAAGAACTTATCCCATAGTTACTGCGTGACACTCTCTCAGACAAAAATTCATCCGGTAGACATAAAAATAATGATGGGTGAAATCTGTGCTCGACATAAAGATGTTAGTTGCCTTATAAATCTGTGTGAAGCTTAAGTGTATTTGAACTGCACTCAAAGAAGCAACATACGCTCAAAATGAACCCAGAAATAAGGCCTTCCTCTCATCGTGCTAAATCTGAGTCAGATAATCCCTAGAAAAATGTCTGTCTGAGCTTGAAAATTTCAACAGTTAATGCCTTTCTCGCCATCAAAACTCAATTTTGGATTTTACTCAGGACATACTTGTTAAACATGAATACAAACATACACACCCACCCACACACACATTTTAAATATTTCATATGCGTGCATGTGTACATGCATGTGTGCACTCATGTACATGTGTGGGAAGGGGGCATGCATAGAGTCCAGAGGCAAACCATAACTGATATTCCTCGAAATCTATCTTCCTAATTTTCTGAGACAGGCTCTTTCACCAGGATATGGGTTTGGGGCTCAGGCTAAGTTAACGGGTGTCCCTCAGTCTACGCCCCTACAAAACAGGGATTTCAAGTACACACCACAGTGCACAGCTTTTACATGGGTTCCAGGGCTCAAACTCAGGTATTTGTGCTCATGTGGCAAGTATGTTACTATCTGAGCAATCTCGAGAGTGCAATTAAAATATCTGTACTGTTTCCCTCAGAAAATTCCAGTAGGACTGGCAGTATTTATGGAATGCAGTGTTGCCTTGTCAGGAAAGGGTCACAAGAACTTCATGGTCTGAGTTTTGGTCTCTGGTTAATAAACAGTAAAATGTACTGACTTTAGGGGGTGGTGAGTGAGGCTCAGTCTTGTTGTATAATCGGTCGTCTTACATCAATAGTGAGCAGAGCAGAGAAATACACAGGATGTAAAGGACAGGATGTTGTGACCTGACTTACCACTGAGACCCAGTTTCTAATGGTAATCCATAGGTGCACGAATGGTATCCTTTATCTAAATGTGTGCTGTGTGTTCATATGTGGGGACTCCACGCTTAACTGTCAGTGACTTTATCTTATTTTTAGACATATGTTTGGCTCAGTTGACTGAAAAGTAATTAAGTTATAATTATAAGGGAATTTATTCTATATGATCTGCAGGTACTATGTATTTGGTTCTGAGGAAGATGGTGAGCATAAAAGACCCAAAGATCAATGTGGTCAATGCAAATGTAAACTTCAGGTTCAGGTGACAGACAACATGTTAACATAATGTAGATTGAAATTCACAGTATGGATGGGATATGGGTGGGGAGTCTGTACTGCATGCTGTCAAGGTATCAGATAAGAAAGTGTGATCGAGATACTATCCTGAGAGTTGTTTTCTGGAAATCTGTCTATTCTCTGGCTGCTTAGTCATCCAATGGGAGGCAGACATCCTGCTCACAGCAGACATTCTGTTCACGGCAGACACTAGGAAAAAGAGCTTGAGGAAGGAAATGCTTGTATTGAGACCTGAGTGGCAGCTTCTACCAAGGCTGGAGTGATGGAGCCTTTAAATGGAGTCATACTGTGTGCTCTTGGGATCACACATCAACAATAACAAATTCCCTCAGCTTGTACCTGGACTTCAGTCTCACTCTCTTAAAGCCCAAATTCCTAAAACTACTGCTACCTGCTCTCTTCTTCATTCTCAACGGTACGGGCTCCTGGAGGTCTTAAACTACATGGAGCATGGGAGGTTATGTAGGATAAAATTCCTACATGGGCCACCAAGATTCCTGGGCCCTGTTTGTCATTAAAACATCAATCCAGATGCTCCTGTGACAGGACCTAGCAAGGGTAGTTACAGCCCTTGCTCAATGTAGTTTTGATTACCTCAGTGGGCTGTGCTCACTATGACCTCAGACTTTATCGGGAAAGATTTCATTAGCAGGCTGCAGAAATAAAAAGTTTTGAAGCATAAACAGTCTCATGACTCTTCTGTTGTTTGAATGTAGATTTGAAGGAAGACTGTAGGATTTAGATGTTGTAGAGTCCAGACTGGAAGGAAGCAGTCAACAGGCAACCAGGGACCAGCCCTAGCTGAACACCCAACATAATGCAGCCAGGAAAAAACTGCACCCCCACAACCACCACAAGCTTTTCAATACGAGGCTGTTCAGATCCTGGATTTCTACCTTCTAATGAAGAAACCAGAGAACGAATCCTAGTATATGTCAACGTCAGATTCTATTCATAACACATTGAGCTGACACACAGGCAGCACCGTTGAGGCTGTATGAACAAGCAGACACCCTGCAGCGTTTGCATTGGGGCAACCTTGAACTTCAGTACTTCTCTGGAGCATATTGCTCTCAACGTTCAGGTATTAGGGTATTAGGGAAAAGGAAGGAGCATCAAGAAACTAAATGGATTATTCTAAAATGGAACTAGGTTTATATACCTCCAAATAACAGGGATAGCAAGCCATGATCTTGTTCTGCCAAGTAGTGTGCTTTTTTTTTTTTTAGTTGTAAAATGAAATTTTCATAATTACCTCTCCAAATGAGAAGTAGCCATTACAGTGTAAGTTGCTATAGGTGCTTTGAATTTATTGGGAACTCATGACAGGTTTTCACCCTTTTTAGCCCTTTGTCCATGCTCTATGCTGCTAATGGTAAAGATGTTTGGTTTTTTTTTTTGTTTTAGATTTGTGTTTACTGTGGCATTTCTGACTTTTTTCTGTTTATTTCTGAGATAGGGTCTCAAGTAGCACAAACTGTCCTTGCTGAAGCTGACTTAAAACCCAAACTTTATCCACACTGCTGAGACCATGGATCCCAGTGACACTAGATCAATGTAAGTGGTTCTTTTGGATCTTTCTCATATTGCCAGGAAACAGAGTTTCTCCTTACTAACTCTTAGAAAAGAGAAGGAGGAGGAGGGGGAGAAGGAGGAGGAGAGGGAGAAGGAGGAGGAAGGGGAGAAGGAGGAAGAGGAGGGGGAGGAGGAGAGGAGAGGAAAACACTAGTTCTGCTTTCTTGGAACCCTTAGCCTGTAGATCCAATGTCGAAATTTAGTCCTTAAAACAGAAAGCTGGAAGGATCAGAGGAAGTGTCAACTATAGGAAGAGATGCATGAAACTCTCAGGGGACACCTTTTATTTACCACCCCTTGCTTTGCAGAGTCAGCAAAGTAAACAAGAATAAAGTACCCATTTAAGTCTTACTACACTTTTTCCTGAGGGAGTCACATGATCTTGCTTGTGGTCTCTAAAGATTGTTGTTTGGTGGCAAATGCTTGAGGGAGAACCTGCCCTCTAACAACCATTGGGGTCTGTGGGAAAACGCAGAACATACTGCTCCTGGTTTTCTAACTCGGGTTTCTAATGTGAAAAGCACTGTGACCAAAGAATGTAGGAAGGAAAGGGTTTGTCCTACACTTCCATGTCACTGTTCATTATCAAGGGAGGTCAGTCAGAACATGAACTGAAACAGAGCCGAAACCTCAAGACAGGAGCTAATGCAGAGGCCATAAAAGGATGCTGCTTACAAGTATTATTATCCACTGATTGCTCAGCCTTTTTTATTGTAGAACTCAAGTCATCAGCCCGGAGTGGTACCACCTACAAAGGGCTGGACTCTATCAATCACTACTTAAGAAAATGCCCTACAGCCAACTCTTATAGAGGCGTTCTGAACTAAGGCTCTCATCTCTCAAGTGACTCAAGCTTATGCCAAGCTGACATAAAACCAACCAGAACAATTGGCCCCTTGCCAACTTGTCACTGGAACACATCCCTCTTAAGCTGTAACCTTTCCTTTTTTGTTCTTCCCCAAGATTACTTACTTATACTAAAAACATTACAATATTAACATCCCAAAACTTAAAAGTCACACAGTCTTTAAACATTCAGACTCTTTAAAACAGTCTCTTTTAAAATGTAAAGCCTTTAAAAATTCAAAGCATCTCAGTAACCAGTGTCTGGCATCTACTCATGGCTTCCTGCAGTCCTCCGAAAGGCTCAGGTCTCTTCTCTGCACTTTTCAGCATACACAGGTTGTCTCCTAAGCTCTGTCAGGCTTCACTCCATAACTTCTGTTGTTCTTGATGGTCCTCCCACTCAATTACCATCTCCAGATGCTGCAACTGGGTAGCACTTTCGCCAAAAGCCTCTGCTGCGCTCTCTTCTCACCTGTTCTCCAGGACCTCTTCTTGCCTTCAAAACCAACTTGTTGACTCTTCCTCCCTTTCTTCAGACAACACTAGCTGGTGCCAAGTTGACAAACATAGCCAGTGATAGTCACTGACTTAGCAGCTAACGTCCACATACATAAATTTCTATTTGTCTTACTGGGTCTGGGTAACCTCACCATGGATGATTTTTTTTTTTTTTCCAGAGTTTCATCCATTTACCTCCAAATTTTGTGATTTCATTTCTTCATCAATGGAGTAATACTCCACTATGTAAACTTACCACATTTAAAAAATCCCTATGCTGAGTGGCATCTTGGTTGTTTTCTGTTTCTTGCTATTATGAAGATGATGAGCGACTGGAGGAGGAGGAGGGGGTATAGCCCCTATCTTCTGGACAGCCACACATGCTTCCAGAGTGGCTGTGCCAGTTTGTACTCCCACCAACAATGGAGGGGTGCTCCCCCACTCCCTATTCTCACCAGCACGACCTGTTAATTGTTGTTTCTATATCCGGCCATTCTGAGAGCTGTTAAATGAAATATCAAAGTAGTTTTGAGTTGCATTTCTCTGATGACTAGAGATGTCAAAGATTTCTTTATGTGTTTCTCAGCTGTTTGAGTTTCTTCTTTTAAGAATTCTCTACTTATATCTGAAGCCCATTTTAAAAATTGGGTTATTTCTTTCCTTAATACTTAACTTTTGATATTTTATATATATATATATATATATATATATATATATATATATATATATATATATATATTCCTTTTATCAGATGTATCATTGGTGAAACTATTTTCTCAAGGCTGTATTTTCTTCTTACAATAGTGTCATTGCTCCTCAGGAGCTTTTCAGTTTCCTGAGGTACCATTTATTAATTGTTTCTCCAAGTGCCTGTGCTGGATGTGTTCTGTCCAGAAAATATTTTCTTGTGTCAATGAGTTCAAGGCTATTTCCTACTATCTGATTTAGTGTACAATGTATTTCCAGGCATTGAGAGCTGATACTTAGAAATGAGTGTGGGTTGGGAGGTCTTAGGAGGGGGCTGAGGAGGTCAACAGAAAGGAGAAAAGCAGGGTGTGCCAGCAGCATCTATTAGTCCCTGGGGATGGGGTACTGAGCCAGGAGTGACCACAGCAGGTGTCTGCTACTGAGCTAAGAGTGGAATGGGAGAAGGAAGATCTGAAGCTAGCCTAACTGCTTGCTTGGCCTACTTGTTTGGCTGGATTCCCAGGGAGTTCCTGCTGGAGTTGAGCCCTGAAACAAAGGTCTGTGTGGGGAGGAAGGTTCAAAGCTGCACTGTCTACTGGAGATGGGGGCAGAGAGGGAGCAGAGGCTTCAACTGCAGCTCTTCCTTGGGGCTGGAATGAGACTAGGGGATTGATAGCTTAGGTTTCTTGCTGAATTTGAGAGTGGTAATAGTTATGAAGTTTCTGAGATAAAATGTTTGATTGAAGCAAAAGAACAAAGATGCTGATTTGGCTGCAGCGACTTAAATCTGTCAGGAAGACATCTTCACGTTGTGTGCTGGCTATGCCAGTTTCATGTTGCCACTAGCGCTGGTCCTTGCTTCCACTTCACTGAGGAACATGTGATTTCAAGCCACTGCACCATTTTAATGGACCTTCTATTTTTGATTTTTAAAATACTTTTAAAATTTATTCCTTGAAAATTTATATATGTACAAAATATGTCTCAGCCATATCCATTCCTTATTCCCTTTCCTTTTCTAGGAAAAAAAAGAGTATATTTAAACATATCATTTTATTTACTTTCTTCTCATTGCTAACTTTATTTTAATAACATTTAGTTGATAGTTATAATTTCACCCATTACTTTGCCCTCTGTAAAATAAAAATACTCCCCAACCTCGAAGAGACTGCTTCAAATCATGTTTTAATGAGCATTATAATTTTAATATGAAAATAGCCAAGCTATTAAGACAAAAAAGCAAAGGAAACTAAATTGAAAGCCAGCCCTTTGTGTCCTTGGAATCTCCTTTTTCACTCTGGTCTTCAGAAGCAGAAGGGACCACATAAGACAGTTGTAGATCTGAAAGGGTTAGTTGGTGATTTGTGAATACCCACTGGTAGATGTGGGCGACCCTCTCTAATTGGAATATATTAGACTGTACATCTTTTTAATTGCTATGTGTTTTCTGGCTTCCCGGTCAACAAAGCAGAGACACTCATCTAACAACCAATGAACGGAATCTGTCACCATTGCCAGGGAGATGTCACTAGGATGAAGCCCCAAGGCAGGGCATCTTAAAGATTTGTGATTTCCGTGGTGACCGAGGGAAAATTAAAAAGGGATTCTCTAAGTTGGGATGAGAAAGCTAAAAACTGTTATTGAAGACTTGGTTTCTTTACACAGCATCTTATTAATGCTGTGCCTTTAATAAGCCTTCCTCTACAGGCTCGGCAGCCCCTGTTTAGAATCACATGAAGAGCAACACAGATGGCAAACTTGGCCTGAATAAATTGGCCACAGTCGGTCATGATTTAGTACATTAAACAATTGCGTTCAAAAATGAATTTTTAAAGCACAAATACTGTAGCATCTGATATTTATAAAAGTACTATTTGTATTCTAACCTCCAGACAAGTAAACAGCTTTAATGGGCATAAGCACCCTTGCCCAGGATCATTTTATAAGTAAGAAGACAACTTGGAATTGGAAGCCTCTCTCCGTCCTTCCTTCCTCCAACAGTCTGTCCCTGGCTCTCTTCCCACACTCTCTTCATTCCATCTTTGTGCCTTTCTCCTTCCATCCGTATCTTCCTCCTTACTTCCTGCCTAGTTTCCTGCCCTCCCACTCTCTCCTGTCCCGTCATTCTCACTCTCCAACTCTTTCCGTCTCTGCCTTCACAAAGCAGGTACAAAACGACTCTAAAGTCACTAAATTCTGTTCCTTTACAAATGTTCACTGATTTGCATGTCACATTAGATCAATTTTCATGGTTACATGTCTTCATGTCAATCTGTTTTTCCCAGCAAGTGACATGAAAACACATGCAGTTAGCATGCTTTGGAATTATGTAATGAGTGTCTTCTGCCGACGATCATGACTTAATGATTGTAAATAATATTTATGGCCATTTTCTTACAACTATATCTTTTGATTAGATGCAATAAAAAGTCCCCACAAATATTTTTACTGGATAATTTCTGCTGTGATGATTACTGGGTCTGTGATAACAAGAACAAAACACAGTGATTTCCAACAGTTCGATATAGTTTTTCTAATTTGCATTATGATTTCTAGAACTCTGAAATAAACAAAAGTATGGGTTGCTTCATTGATATTAAGAAAATCATCTTGGAATACTTACTCTATGTTCAGTTCTTGTCCAGCCGCGCTGCACTGGACAGTTCCTTAGTCTGTGCACAGATTTGTTAGCCTCCTTTTGGACTGGGGTCTGTAGATGAACAGTGAATTTAGACATTAATAGAGGAGTCATTGTGTTGGGTTACACAACCTGTCTGGGTAATGACGGTGATTGGCTTTATACCGGAGAAGCCAAGATTCCAGTAGCAACTCAGTCCAAGATGGTGGATGCAGGCTTACCATCCTGGAATAAACTCCTGGGTAATTCCCGGAGAACTGCTGTCCTTTGTCTTTGGCCACATTGGGTGCACAGAGAAGATGAGTTCTGGAATCTTCAATGAAAGTACCCATGGTCACCAAAGGAAAGGCAGTATCCCAAACAATTAGGTAGAGGATATCACAGGTTAGACTGGAAGTCAATGCAGTTAAAACCAAAGCTCTCTGACCACTTACGTTCCCTGCCCTTTCCTTCTTCACACACAGTGGACAAATTTGCTCATTTCCCCAACTTCCTCTCATACTCACTCACTCCACTTTTATCTTCACTCACCCAACTTTGCGTTTTCTTTTTCCTCCCAGTGACTCTAGTTTGTTACTCAACATCTCTTGGAAGAGGGACCAGCTTGGAACAGCCTACCAGGGTTCATTCACTGAAGGAAACTGACTATGTCTCTCAGAAGCTATCATACCTCAATAGCTTCTGAGCTGGTGGGATTTCACACCCATTTCCCCATCCACTTCAGAGCACAGTTTTGTCTTGTGTGATCAGGAGCAAGCAGGTCTTATACACACACTCTCACAGGTAACTGACTCTTAAAGTCTGTGCTCCTGTCTTCCATGAAGATTCATGAGCCTTGGTAAAAGTGTCTTATTTAGGGCTGAGCACTCTGTGATTCTTTATTTTATGCAGTTGAGTAGTGGAAGATCTTTGTGTTAATTGTCGGCTAATGGCAAGAAAATGCTTCTCTGCTCTGAGTTGGGAGATGCTAACCCATGGCTGAGGTTACCTCTTTAAAAAACAAACAAACACAAAATCAAAAAGCCTTTGCCATATTGTCATAATCTCTACTTAAAGGTTTATTATAGAACTTAGTGATGAGTTCTGTGACAATTCAGCTTCTAAAATTTATTCATTATGACATGTTCACATTTTATTGTGTTTCAGTTACAGTGATGCAGTTAAACTCCTAACAGTAATGTCAACAAAATTTTATTAGTTAGTTTGTTTCATGTTTAACTGACAAATAAATCTGTAAGTACTTTAGAAAATACTTGCTCTAAATCAGCATTGTCAATTTCTATGGGAGGTATATTTTGGTAGCACTGTTTTATCATTTTAATTTTTTAAAAGAATGACAGCCACATTATGAATATCCAATACATTGATGGGAATTTAAATTATCATCTGTTCATGTTCCCGCTGAAACAAGTCTGTGAGCACATCAAACGTTCAGATGGCTTTGTGTCCATGAGAAGAGCAGTTGTCAGCTGTGCTCAGAAGCATTCTTGCTCTGACCTTGATGCCTGTGCCCTCACACCATTCACTAAACTTCACTTTGGGGGATTAGCTTTCTTCAGAGCCCTTCTCTTTTAGCCAAGTGATAACAAGCATTAACACCATCTCAGAGCTTCTCATGCAAGCCATTAGCCTGTTTTAGAGACATCCTTTACCCTTTTCACAAGGTTTCTTGGTGACATAACTAATGCTTTCACCTTCCAGTTATTGTTACATCCCTGGAATTCTCATTCACACCCCCTCTCTCATTCACACCCCCCCCCACTTTGCCCCAATGCCTGAATAACATGAATAGAACAGAGTCATCGTAGGGCTTGCACATTTTGTGCATTAAAGAACCCTGGAATAAGATATAAGGTAAGAGTCCACATCCTAGCAATGAGCACTATTTCTAAGTGAGACTAGAACCAGACCATTTCCTAAAAGTGTCTCAACTGGAGACTATTCTACTGGTATGACTAATTTCATCTGTTTTGGGGTTTTAAATGAGAAACTGAAAGACTGTGGAGATCATACTAGGAAGTGTGAAAAGGAAATAGAAGCCATGCAGTCAGTTTCTATAGTATAGTCCTTAAGATTGAGTCACTTATAATGGAAATAGAGTTGTTTATTACAATTTTAGAAGCCAAGAAGTCCAAGATAAAAAGGCCAAGTGGGTGTGGGACTCTAGTTTTCTTGAGAACATGGAGCGTGTAGGCAGAGGATTCCATGGGCTGTGCTTACTTACCTCTGCTTTCCATACAGCGCTCATCCTATGATTACAGTTCTACTCTCAGGTTCCAGCTAATCCTAATCATCCTAAGATGCCATCTCCAGACACCAGGAGCACACACGTTTGGAGAGGTTAAGTTTCTGATGCCTAACATTTGGGGAACCTATCTAAGAACAGCAAGAGAGACATGTTAACTCTGGTTTGCAGCACTCTGGAGAGGCAATTATTATAGACGTGAAAGCTGAGATGGCTCTGCTTCCTCAGAGAGTTCTGTCGATGTGTTTTCCTGGGCTCAGTTTTCCCATGTAGCTTTCAAGGTCTCCTTTCTATGAATTAACCTCTTCAAAACTATCCTTTCACAGTTCCTGAAATGCAAGTAGCTAGAATACTACCATATGCTCCATTCACAAACACAATGTCTTAAAGCATCGCTCATTCAAATGAATGTGAGCTCACTGCAGAACTCAGAAGAACCTAGATCGCTGGTTCTGGTTTCCCCAGATCATTTCTCAGACTCAAAACCATAGCTGTGAAATTTGTTCTTGGGACTGAAGAACAAATTGCTTGTCTTACACAAACATCAATCTAAATGCACAAATCAAGAAAAACATTTTTATACCAAATCGCAAGTGAGATTACATTCTTTGTTGTCATGTGTGACACCAGCCATCCATGAGCACTACGATGAACCTATGAAAGAATGAGACATGTCATGTAGAGGCAACAACTTTTTTCATCCTCACAGAAGAAGATGCTCTTTGATTCTCCTCTTACAGAGAATTTACAGAGCCTTCAAGATACTCCTGGTTGGGCAAAACAGTAGCATAGGAGTGAGACCTGTCACCGACCTCTTGCTAAAGCAGCCAGACTCACAGTATCCACAGGCTGTGTGTGTGTGGAGGCGGGCATTAGGCAGAATTTCAGCTCTGGATTCTGTTGTGTAGGCTGCTACCCATGGGAACAAGGACATATTTGGCTCACCTAGAGGAGTTAAGAGATCAGTGATTTAAAAAAAAAAAATCCTCCTCTATACTAACTTAAAAAAAAACATAGAAAGCAAACACAATGTAGCACAAGTTTCAAACTTTTTTGTGTTATTTTTGTTTTTACATGATACAAATCTATCTTCTGATATTGGAATAATCTCACCGCTGTAAAATAATTGAAAAAAAATCATTTATTTGTAAATGTTCATGTATATTCTCGCTTGTAAGTTCTTTACTCACTTGATATGATTTACTGGTAACATATTTATGTTGACAGTTTTTTATCCAGAAAGTTCTCATCCTCTTATCCTCACAATTAGTAGGTACCCTGGTACTCATTCTATCCTTCCAGAATAGTCTCAGTGTTTTAAGAACTGCATTATCATCTTATATATGATTTATATCACCGTGATTAATTTATTAATATCAACATGATTATTCTTAGCTGTGTCATTTTGATATGAATGCATGTTGATTCTGTATATATTCCTTGCTAATAAAAAGTTAGGCTAAAGTTTTATGAACTTAATCATTTCAAAACAGACTTAAGAATTTTTATTTATTTTGTATGTTGTTTAAATTCATCTACTTCATCTCTTTTATATTCCTTTTTTAACCTTAAAATTTACTGTGAGGTTTAAAATATATTTTATTTTTAAAAACTCTTTAAACAGGTGGATAACAATGACAATTCTGTAGTGTTTTCTCATGCTAACACCTGTGTTGGTCCTGGGTGGAACTGTTCCCTCTTCTGTTAGGATGTGGGGTAATTTTTATCTTCTTAAAATTGGTTTTGAGCTCTTGTGTGAGGCTGAGTTTAGTAACTTGAATACAGTTGAATCTTTTCCACCTTTATTTTTATGATTTGTTCAGCAGTATGGGAGGGCTCAGTACAAGACTGGTGAACGGTTTGTAGCTGGCTGGCCCTCATTACTTCATGCATCTTCTGTTGCTTTTTTTTCCACCAATAGTAAATGAAAAGATATTTATAAATTTAAAGTTACTTCATAATTTCTCATCTTTTGGATGTTTACTAGCTCTTCTCTTTATTTATATCTTTTTGAAAAATAAGTTTCTCATGTACTTTATCTGGTATTTTTTTCAGCAGGTAAGGAAATCGGGTTATTACTAATTCTTCTTGGTTAGAAACAAAATTCTCTATCATACTTAAAATGATCATTTATTCTTAAAATTTAAACTTAAAGATTTTAACTAGACTTAAAGTTCTTTAATTGTTCATGAAGGTGCACCTAGAAGAATAAACAAATGAAACAGAAATGTGTAAATCTTAGTCACACTTTGTAATAGTCATTTTTATTTGCTTGATGCAATTGTCAGCTCAGAAACTTACTGATGAATAAGCTCACCCTTTCTTCTTAATTCTAAACTCTGGCTGATACAACTCAACTGTTCTGACTCAAATTCCTCTCTGAGATGGCCAATTCAATCTGGCTTCTCTCGGCTTCTCACAGAATTGCTTTGATTGGCTACAAAGTAACTCTTGCAATCTGTTCTAATCTCCTGGCTCTTTCTTATTTATTATCTGGCTTCACCTGCCTCTGAGACCTGCACTGAACCACATTAACTCAACTCCACTGCACTGACTTCCTGCTGACGGACTCCCTCTCCCTGCACTGCTCTTTAAATGCATTCTCTTTCCTCTGCTGCTTTCCTGAGAGTTGGGTATATGCTATCTCTGACTTACTCTGTCAAATCTTTCACTGAATTATCACTTTGCCTCCCCCTCATTTTAATTTCCTTTTCAAACATGGGTGCCTCCTTCTGTAAACTAACTTTACTTCCATTGTTAAGGAATAGCTGGGTGTACTTATCTACCTTCCAGCCAGATCATACAGATCTAAAAAATTTTGGGATGTGATCAGATCAACCATGTTGCTGGGTTCAAATTCCTTTAAAACACGTCAACATAGCCATCCTGTGAATCCTTTTCAGTATGTAAATCACATACTTGCTTAAGAGTTTAAATGAAGGTTTATCAAATGTTGTTGTTAAATTATACTCAAATCAAATGTTGCTATTGATACTATTAAATTAAACATTGGTATAAAATCTTGTTTTGATATTTGTTTCTTCCTTATTCTCACTTAAAAACTTGTAGTTTGATAATTTTATACAATGCAGCCACTTTCAGAGTGATAACCACAATTATGGAAATGTTAGAAGAGTGTCCATGATATAAGAAATACACAGGAGTAACATCTCTACTAAAACCTCGTTGATACAGATAAGGGAGAACCAAATTCATACATAGTTACTTTAAAAATACTTTCCATTTAGCTATCTTTGTGAAGCTTGCTTTTATATGGTAATTTTTTTATTTTATCAATGAATAGTTTTTTAATACACGCAGAAAAATTCGGCTGGTAAAGACTTCCCTCCCATTCAAGTCCTTGGCAACAGGTAACAGGACTTCATCAAGTGTTGACAGTTAGCATTTTAGATGTGTGCCCGAGTTTCCTGCTCACAGCTTGATGCTGCTCAGAGATCCATCTGCTCACTGTAGTCAGACTGATGTATGCACCCTTCTTTGCTGCCTGCAGTAATAGAAAGTATCACATTTAGAGAGGTAGGAACTGACGTCACAGTAGCAATATATAAGAATGACCATTCTAATAAAATATCACATTCATGTCTCATTTTTATTAACAAGTAATGCCAACAACTTGCTCCATTATTTTGCTCAAGCTGAAAACCCCGAAGTGAAAAATGCTTCTCCAAACAGTCTTATTTGGGAGAACAATATCGCTGCAACCGAGAAAGCTGAAGGTAACTGTCAGACTCTGACAGAATATTTTCTAATAGAGCTCTTCAAAGGCGAAATCTAATCATGCCCTCTCTTTCCCTTGCTATTTAATCCCTCTCTTCAATGCTTCCTGCCTCCCAAAAGCTGTAATGAAAACCCTCATTCCTGGGAAAAGCTCTCAGCTCCTTCAACTCTCATTAACTGAACCCAGCTTTGTCAATCTATATTTCCTCAGCTCTTTGCTATGGCTGAGTGATATATATATATATATATATATATATATATATATATATATATATGGTGGGGTGTTTGTTTCTCAGAGGAAATATATATTGCAGCTTAATAATATATTGGGAACAAGTAGCCAGGTAAGTCTGTTATTTTATCCTTTGGTTACAGTGTTTAAAAGTCAGCAGAAATGAAACAATAGCCAACTTAGCTTATTGTGAGTGTCAGTGTTATAAAAAGAAAGAGGGTAAAGAAAACCTTTAAGAACTTTATTTCCATACTTACTTCATTGGATATTATTTTGCCTTGAATTTCCCCAATGGAAATTAGGAATATGATGGAAGCTATTTCTTTAACTGAAGTCAGTTCTTATATAGAAAAAGTAAAGCATAATTTCTAAAAATTAAACTTATCCACAAACAGAATAGGCTGTCTGTGAGTCTGTCAAAAAGAAAATCTGTCAAAAGATTTCTTAAAGCAACTACCACGGCTTCTAGGCTAGTCAATTTGACAAAAGCCAGAGTCTCTTGGGAAGGTAAGACTTCAAATGAAGAGTTGCTCCCGTCATTGGCCTGTGGGATGTCTGTGGGGCTATTTCCTGATTAACAATTGATGTGGGGGCCAGCACATTAGGGGCTGTACCAGCCCTGAGTCAGCCATGGGTTGTAAAATACAGTAGCAGAGCAGGCAGAGGCAATGCTTTCTCTGCTTCTGTTTTTGCCTCCAGGATCCAGCCTTGAGTTCTTGGCTGACTTCCTTTCATGATAGACTGTGATGGGTGATGTGAGCCAAGCTAAACTCCTTCCCTCATTATTTTTGGTAGTATTTCATCACAGCATCAGAAAACCCACCTAACATAGGAACACTTGGTTTGTACTGACAAAGACACTGCTGCCTTCGCTGCTACAGTGATTCATGGCGTTGAAAGAGAGTGAATCCATCCTTCAATCTCATCACTTCAGAGGAAGAAGGCAAGGTAGATGGAAAGAGACAGAATTAGATTAAACGCTATCCCAAAAGACACTCACACACACACACACACACACACACACACACACACACACACACACACATACACACACACACACACACACACACACACATATATATACACACATGTACACACACACACATACATACATACACACACATATACACACACACATATACACACACACATACACACACACATACACACACACATATACACACACACACACACACACACACACACACACACACACACACACAATCAATCAATCAAATAAACAAGCCAAAGAATAAGCACTAACAAAAGAAAAAGGACAACAATGACCAATTCAGAAATTAGCTACAGGAGCTGTTTTCTCTTTGTGTGCCAAGGGAGCTGTCTAGCGCGAGCATCACATTCCTACTTTATACCATGCTGTATGTATCTTCTTTATTATCTATTAATATTGTTCAAATTTAAATTAAAAAAAGCTATTTGGATATGCTTCTGAATTTCTTATGTCCTCTATACTGAACATTTATGATTTTATAAAATCAAGAGTATAAATGCCAAAATGCTTCAGATTCTATAACCTACATTCCCTGATTCTCAAGATCCTGAAGGATTCTAAATCCTCATGTGTTTGTTGAAATACTTGCACTGAAAGTTTTGATCGTCGTATTTGTCATTTATTGCTACTTATCAAGCAACCTCAAACTTTGTATAAGAAAACACTAAAAATACTTTTAGTATTCTCCCCAAAGGACATAAATGTTATCAGAAATGGCCACCTAGTTTTTCAATGTTTCTTAAGCATTGACCCTCAGTACAAATATTTAATTTAATGACAGCATAACTGTTTAACTGTATAAAATCTTTATTGTGTAACATTGGCATTTCAAACATTGGATATTTGAAGTATCACCATGAGACATTACTATTTTCCCTGTGTTCATGAAAGAAGATTAACATAAATGATTTCAACAACTAAAGTTATGCATGTGTACATGAATAAACATACCTAACCATGGGCGCAGTAGAAGTAACTATAAGGATAAATGCATCTATAATAGGGGACGGTAACAACCTCTTCCTCCACAAGATGCTGCTGTTCAGTGATTATCAAAGCAGCAGAGAAATCGACCAGGACAGTCACTGTCAGCAGCCACTGCACAGCTTTCTATGCAACTTGTGCTATAATTTTCTCAAGACACACCCATCAGTGATTTCAGTTTCATTGCTATGAATGCAAAAGTAAAGAAAAAAGATCAATTGTGTAGAAGCCCATTCACTTACAAATTTAATTTATCAACAGACTTTAGGATCACAATTAAACTTCTTTCAGTAAACAGTGGGCCTTAGCATGACTGAGGAACACAATGAACATTCTTATTCCTGGATACAGAAGGCCTGGGTTCACTGAAAAGGCCTCCTTCCTAGTTGTATGTGACATCAAGTATCCCTGCTGATATGTTTAACACCAAATTACCAGTTGCATGGTGCTATTATAGAGCTAAGAAATGATTATGTGCTGAGATCCATGTGATGCAATGGAGAAAATGCAACATTACAGTGTCGATCTGCCCCTGAGAAGGTTTTGATGTTATATTTTACTATATTATTAAGGTTGTGTTTTTATAGTTTTATACTTAGGCATGAATTACATATAATTTTTAAAGGTTATATTTTGGCCTTTAAAAATCTCGTTCAACTTAATCCCAGAATGAAGCGGACAATTGAAGAAAAGGCCATACAAAGTACCAGTTATAATTAACTAGAGACATGTGTTGGTAGGACACCAATGTTTATGAATAAACAGGCATTTTATTAAGTAAGTTCCACAGTGTGACATCTACAGGACATTAAGCATTGATTTTGAATCTGTCCTTAAGTTCTTAGCAAACTTAGTTTTGTGGCAAAGTAGGTGGCAACAATATTTCATAAACACAGATACAGAAATTAAGAATAAAATGGCTCCAGCCGCATATGTAGCAGAGGATGGCTTTATTGGGCATCAACAGCAGAAGAGGCCCCTGGTCCGGTGAAGGCTCAATGCCCCAGGGGAATGCCAGCGTGGGGAATTGAGAGGGAGTGGGAGGGAGTGGGTGGGTAAGGGCATTCTTGTAGAGGCAGGGGAGTGGGATCGTATAGGGGACTTCCAGAGGGGAAACCAGGAAAGGGGATAACATTTGAAAGGTAAGTAAAGAAAATATCCAATAGAAGGGCAGTTTGTATCTTTGTCCATTTGATGTAATCTTATTGTATAGAGGGTTTGTGGATTGAGAATTTAATGTATAAACCTGTATGAAAACCTAAAAAGAAAGAAAGAAAGATAGAAAAAGCAAAGAAGAAATAAGTGACCCCATCCTCAATCATTGCAGCTGCTGTCTCTTTAATATCATTCTGCTTAAAGCAAACTTGTCTGCTACACATTAATTCTGTGATCATTTATTTTGGTAACTAAGCTAAAGTCATATCTTCACTGGTAAGAATCTTTCTAATTGATGCAAAATTAAAGTTATAATCTTTACAGTGCTATAGAATTGATTCAATACGGATTTAAGGTTTATACACTGTTTTTAGTTAAGCAATAATTGTTAAGGACTGGATAACAAACTCATAGTTCTGAGTCAATAAAAGGGTGTTTTTGAAATATTTCAATTAAAGATGGCCAAGAGTATTCAAGGCTTAACAGTTCAGAGATGCTTTGTGTAAATAGATAAACTTCCAAAGAGTCAGAAGTCCACAGAATATGACATTTATAGACTTCTTTTTTAATTAAAGATCATTTGACTAGAGACCTGTCTACTCCTGACAGCACTCCTTATATTCTAAGAAGAAATTGAGTATCAATTGAGTTGCCCCAGTTGTGGCGAGACAGCCACTAGGCAAAAATTGCCTCATTCATCTGCAGACAATACTGTCTAGGAAGGGACACATTATGTAGAATAGTCAACTGTTAATATTTGCCAAGCCAGAATTATCAACCCTTCACATTTCTGCATTAAAAGGTCTGTCAGATATGATTCTGGGACAGAAGGCTGAAGACTGATGCTCCAAAGTTTGAGAAATGAGGGACTATCCAAGTGATTAGCATTTTCTATAAGTTGGCTAGTTTTGGAAGCTTTTTATTATGCTTATCATATATTAGGTAATATAAGTCACTCTGGGGTTTCTGATGTGGTTGAAGACTGATAGCCTCATAGCCAACACAGCTGTGTAGAATTATAGTCCTTTAAGATAGATGTCAGAGTATCTTATTTAATAAAATTGTTAGACTGGGTGTTAAGATTGTCTTATACTTCATTAATTGTAAAGTGGTAATAGTCATACATAGTTTACATTTAAAGGCATAGATTTTGTTTGTTTGTTTTAAATAAACAAAAACAGTGCTATGTAGATTTATGTTAAGGTGTTACATGATCAGTCAGGGAGAGACAGATGGAGAAAAGGGAGGACGTTGGAAGAGGAGGGAGAGAGAGAAAGGGAGATCAAGATGGAGCTGGAGAAGGGTGATCTGGACCCAGGTGAACTTACTTGGCACTAATAAGATATAAATATTTTAAGAGATTTTATAGGTCATTTATCTCATATAGAAGGGCAGTTTGTATTTTTGTCCATTTGATGTAATCTTATTGTGTAGAGGGTTTGTGGATTGAAAATTTCATATATAAACCTGTATGAAAACCTAAAAAAAAAAAAAAAAAAAAAAAAAAAAAAAAAAAAAAAAAAAAAAAAAAAAAAAGCAAAGAAAGAAAAAGAAAAGAAAGAAAAAGAAAAGAAGAAATAAGTGATCCCATCCTCAATCATTCCTGGTGTAGTCTTTTTAATATCATTCTGGTTAAAGCAAACTTGTCTGTTACATTTATTCTGTGATGATTTATAATGTGATGGTTTGTGCATGCGTTGGTTCTGTGATGGTTTGTGAATGTATGTTTTCTGTGACAATTCATGCATGTTTGTAATACTTTCTGGTCACATTCCTTCCTCCATCTTCTCTTATTCCCCTCTCACAGTACAGACATCTCCTCCCAACAAGACAGAATCCTATTATCACATGCTTTTGGTTTGTTCTATATTTGCTTTGTGAACATGGTTTAACCAGGGCAGCCCAGTTAAAACAGTGGCATGAATGTGGAGTTACTGAGAAGGGGAGCCTTTTCTCCCACATATACTCTGCTGTAGGCTGCTCCAGGAAGAATGAAGCCCTTTGAAGCCTTCTCCATCTATGACTAAATCTTTTGGATCCGGTCTTATACAGCGTCATATGCAGCCCCCTGCACATGGGTGAGAACATGACTGTCATAACAATGTTACATACAAAAGAACCAAGATTTACTGTCCTCTTCCCCATTGTGTGTGTGTATACATACACATTTTTTTATTGTATCTTCTATAGTGTGCTCTGAGCTTTGTGAAATTAATCATTTAACAGTCACTTGCACTCAGCACCTTGGCCAGTCATGAATCTCTGTGGTGACCAATGATCATGTCAAAGAGAATTTTCCTTGATTAGGGCAGAGGGCAGCAGTAGTGTATAGATAGGAACATAAATATTTAAAACGTATTTTAGCAACACATCCATTTAGCAGGACAAAATCAATTTCAGCTCTAACTCGACTCCATTGTTGTTACTTATATCTTCTTAACTAATTTCATCACTGGACTCCCTTAAGATCATCAATGGAGAATAGCTTACAATGGTTCACGAGATTCTGACAGAAAGCAAGCATCCTGCATTTTACATTGCAACATGAAGGTGGCTTTAAATAGAATGCTTGAGAAAATGTGGAGAGTTTCAGGAGTCATTAAATATATAAACTGTGTGGTAAGTAAAAGAGACCTCAATTGTCATAATTTTAAATAATTTGTGAACACTGAAAGAGTGAGAATTGAGGCTGGAGACATGGCTTAGCGGTTAAGAGCACTGACTGCTTTCCCAAAGGTCCTGAGTTCAATTCCCAGAAACCACATGGTGGCTCACAACCATCTGCAATGGGATCCCATACCTTCTGTTGTCTGAAAACAGCCATAGTGTATTAATCCACATTAAAAAAATCTAAAAGAGTGAGAGTTTACTAGACAATACTATATACACTGGACATGATTTCTTCAACTGTAGTACTGAGTTTATTATGTAGAAAAGTAATTTGTCACTTCAATGAATATATCTAACTCTTAGATTGTTATATCAGTTTTTCATAATGATGATTGTGATTTGTGACCCATTAAATAGCTATGATTGTTTATAAGTATGTAATAAAACAATTCTAAAGAAAATGTGGGTGACCTCCAGTTTAAAATCAGAGCATAGCTTGACACACAGCACGGAACCCAGATTAGGATGTTGAAAGCTTCACTTCATTGTAAATCAACTACTAGTTGAACTCTCTGCCACATTCATAAATATACATGCTAAATAACTTTTTATATATTGCATATTCTGGAAATAGTATTATTATTTTATACCTATTGTTATTAAAATCAGTTTGTATATTTCTCAAATATTAACAAAATAGAAGTATCAATGACCAAGCTATTCCACTGCTGGGCATACACTTAGAGAACTCCAAACACTATCATAGAGATATTTGTACCCTAAAGTACATGGCTGCTGTATTTATTGTATCAAAGAATTGGAATCAATGAAGTATCCATCAGCAGATAAATGAATAATGAGTATATGCATATAATAATGAATATTATATATGAATAATGAATGGTAATGATAATGTGTATGAATATTCCTATACACAAATACAAAATTTGCAGGAAAAAAATGGATTTAGGATCTATAATATTCAGTGAAGTTACACAGACTCAGAGAGAAATAGTAATGACCATCATTATGGGAAGTACCTAACCTATAGTAAACATGTGGGAACAATATAACATAAAGAAAAGCCATCAAGAATGGCTAAATACTGGGAGACCAAAGTGAATATGTTTTGTTTTAGATCTTCAGAATAAACTGACCATTTGCTATAATGTTTTCCACAGAAATATGATTTTCTTAAATCAAAGTTCTTACCTTTTTGAGAACATTATATATGAACAAATAATTAAAATGTACGAAATGTTTATCAAACCCAGGGCTTTATGGTGTTCCTATCACACATGTATTCTCCTTCATATTTATATGTTTAGAATGTAGATATGTTAATGGCATTATTTTGAATAAGTCTTCAGTCATTGATTCAAAAGTAATTGAATAAAGAGTGTCCTTTGGCCTATTATGACTTGATTTCAACCATCATTTCAAGTCCCAGACATCACTGAAGAGGAAGAGGTTGAAACTTTATAAGAGCCAAAATCTGTGGATGACCACAATGAAACAGTGCTTTGTAGACACAGAAGGATGGTTGTACACATGAACCCACAGTGGTAGTGACACCATGGACAAGACCTGTGTCACCTCAAGACAGACAAATACTAGCATGGAAAAGGGACTGGGTTATACATTCCCACCTCTAGCAGAAGAGCTACTGGTCACTGACAGGCTCTGGGAGATGAAGAGTCAGTTATTAAAGAATATGGGTATTGATAGTTCTACAAAGTTCAGTGGATGGCGCCACACCCAAGAGTGTGTGGGCAACCAATAGCTGATGAATTTAAAAATATCAACATCAAAAATGACAAGCAATTTTATATGAAAAGGTGGTGATGTGGATCTGTGGGGAATTGGGTTAAGGGGGCAACTACAATAAATGCCACCACTTTAAGTTATGTTTGAATCATTTCTGCCTGTTCTTGAGATTCTGTCTATAGAGCAGGGTCAGTTGCTGGGAGAGTTTTGAAAACTTCTTCATTTATGATTTCAGTTAATGCAATTGAAAGAAATATACTCTTGTTTCTCACTCAAATGTTATGAGCCGAGTACACCACTCTATACTTTATAGGCATAAATTCATACTACAGAGTAAAACTATTGAAATTATAATATTTGCTTGATGGCTGGAGGTTAATAAAGAAATAATATTTTCTCCTTATCAGTACTTTTCAATAAAATATATTAGAAGTAATCACTGTTTTTTTTTTAACTTAGGGTGAAAACCTATAACCAAAGGCAAATGAAGAGGAAAGATTAAATGATGAACTCAAGTATGAGATAAAAGCGAAACACATACATGATGGCAGTCTGTCCTGCACTTACTCGCCCCCCTGTCTGTGCTGAGAGGACTCAGTGCACTGGGTCTTAGTTTTATCTACAATTACAAGTGCCTCCACTGAGTTGCTGTTCCTTTCAGCAGCCCCAGCATGCTGAGTAGGAGTCTGCTTTTACCAGTCTTGTTGAGGTCACCAGAGAAAACACGTGAACATGACCCCAAGCATAATCCCATATTGGCTTCTCTTGTCATTATTTTGCCCTGGGTGATAACCAGCACATTCTTCTCTTTCTCCTTCTCCCCTTTCTCTGCACATTATGTCAAAGAAGTCTTTGCAAACAGATGGATTCTATTATACTCTGGCACTGGGAAACTGCTGTTTCTGCCTTTCTCCTTTCTTTTCCCATATCCCTTATATCATTTGGTGATCTCCAATCTCTGTAATTAGATATTGGACACAGAGTGATATTCTGTACAAAGAACCTTCCCTGGCTTTCTTGAACAACTCATGCTTGAGGGTATATGTGCCATAAATAGATTTGATGGCATTTGTTTGTACTTGATGGGAGGAAGATGTGAGGACCTTGTCCTTCATCTAAAGAGATTTTTTCCACCAATTATCCACAGCAATAGATACAATCAGTGTCAACTACTCTGTCACAAGTGAATACATAAAGTCTGTGTATGTGTGTGTGTGCACATGCACACACACATACACATATAATTTTAGAGATCATAAAAGATCCTACATAAAAGAAGAAACACCCTTGTACCTAGAAAGACAACAAACTAAACACTTACAAGACTTTATTTTAGATGTAGAATGATTTGACTAAGGAAAGGAAATTCAACAGTAACCCTAGATGCCCAGTCTACAAAGAAACTCATAATAGAAATACAGTCCAGTTGTAACATCTAGTGCATATTAGGGGACTCACTTCAAGGCTTGAGTTGATACAATTTTGGAAAAGAAAATGCAGGACTGAAGCCTAGTGCTGTATGTCAAAGCCATGTTAACAACCAGGCTTTCACCAGTTAGCAGGTTGGAATGGGAAGCTGTGTGGGGGTCATATTAAAATCCAGAACCCAGGGTTGCTCCTCCTGTGACTGAGCTCATGAATGGGACAATCTGTAGAAGTACAAAGGAGCCAGTCACTGTGAAGCAGCAAAACTTCCTGAGAGGTGTTTTAATTAATAGCCACTTAATTATTATAATCAGACTCTGAAACATTTCATAGTCTAAGTCACTGTGAATTCAGTTACTTTTGCCCAATAAATGCAACATTTTATGTAAAAGTAAAATTAAAAAATGCTTGAAAATTATCTCATGGTCTTCATTTTAAAAAACCTACCTTTCTCTTTTGTTCACATTTCATAAAGTATTTATAAAACATAACATTGTGTAGCCTCTTTGTGTGTGATACACTTTGTAAGGTGCCTTTACATCTGTTAATTTAAAATGACAGAAAAAACCTTGCTAAGCTCTGGAATAAACTTACTTTTTAAAGTAAGTTTAAAGAGTAGTTTTATGATTGAGATTTAAAATAAAATATGACCTTCTATTTTACGAATACACTTGAAGCTATTCTGACTATGCCTGACAAATGTATTGGTCAGTTGGCTCAAAGTTCATTGAGTTTCCTCTCAGGGAGCGTTAGTCGATTGGAAGGTGTGCTAAGGCAGATTCAGCGTCCGGGTTCTTATTACCCGCTTTTTCCAGTTTTGTGAGGTGGATTGTTAATGGTCCTATCAGTCCTGAAGCACTTGCTGTAAATGAAGAAGGTATGAGCTTCACCCCAAACATACACATTGTTAAACAAGAAAATGAGAACATTTGGAATTCCGAATATAATGTAAACCTCGGCAAATCGTGGAATTATAAAGCAAGCCATTTTATATTTTAATAGTTCTCCCCAGCAGCTTACAATGCTTGGTTATAAATAACAGTAGGTCAAACTTTTTTTTTTAAATGTAACTCTAGCCATTGGACAAAATCAAGTATCAAAGAGGCACTCATGTTTTGTCAAACACCTTTCAAATCTACAACTGCCTTCTAGCACTTTGAATCTTCTCTATTTTCTGATATAAACTTTTTCCTTTGTTTTACTGTGAATCCATTTCATCCAAATGGTTACGTGGAACATGTAGCATCTTTTACAAGTGCCTAAACTGGCCTTGCTCAACTGTTGCACTTCTAGAGCTTGATTGCCATTAGGCTGGTTGGGACGTGTGAGCAGGACCCAAGGAACTTAACTTTCCTTTACCACATGGTTTTATATTCACAGGTCTTGGAGGCAGTAATAGCATACCATAATCAAGGTTACATGGTGCATATTGGAAGTATGATTGGATGCTGCATGCATATGTGTATATGATACTGTTGGCCTTAGAGATGCAAAGAAACCACTGCTGGTCTTACAGACACTTGCCACCACACACGGGCTTTGCAGAGGCACTAGAGTTATAGACTCGGGTCTTCATGATTCATAGAACCAGCACTGCACTCCTGAGACACCTCCCCACCCTCATGACTACTTCTTTATACTTGCATCAAACTTGCCGTGGCATAGAATAGAATGGCAATACTATACGACTAAGAGTTTTTCTCAGGGCAATAAGTATAGATCTATTTTCCTTTTACTATTTTGCTTAAATAGCCATTCTGTTTGACAAACACCATTTGTGAAACTGCCGCCTTCCTGCCCCCTGTCCCCCAGTATGTAATTATGGCTTCTTTATCAGGCATGCAGAGGTATGTGGATTTATGTCTAAATCTTCATTTCAATTGCCTGGATCAATATGTATCATTTTATGCAAACACCATGGTGTTTGTTTCTTTATGGCTCTGTAGTAAAACTTAAAATTAAGGATGGTTAGACCTCCAGCAGTCCTGAAGGCCTGTATTAGTTATCCTGGTTTATTATTCAGAACTGTATTAGTTATACAGGTTTTCTTGTGTATCCATTTGAAGTAAAATTTACTGTTCAATTTCAGTGAAAATTGTGTTAAAATTTTAATGCGGATTGTTTTAAGTTCCTCACACACATTCTATATAATGTAAAATAATTGATTATAAATGATTTTTAGCTTGTGAAACAGGAAGGTTTGAATTTTGATTACTCAATTATGTTTCTTTATATAATTTAGATTTTGCTCAAACACTGATAATATTCTGTTGTTATTTGCTATCAATACTACTTGATAATCTCTAAAAGGTCAACACTTTTCAATTATAACTTATATTTGTGTTATTATTATGGTTTTTAATGCTTACTATTGCCCCTGTATCTTCAGCATTACATATAGAAAAAGACTAAATTCTAAGAACTAATTATTTCAGTTTTAAAATATATGTGTTGTATATAATGTGTCTTACTTGACAGACTCTTAATAGCTGTTTCTACTTGATCCTATATTTGCAATCTTCAGTACAGTAAGATACATACTTCTAATCTTGTTGTTAAGCTTGCTGACTTCCAGTGAGGAGCCATGCCATCTGGGCAAGGAGAAAATGGTCTTGTTGGCAAATCCTACAGCAGCTAAAGATAAAGATTTCATTCTGTTCTTTTTCCAGATTTAGATGGCACCTGCCTTCCCTGTTACTGTAGCCACAGTTACCACATTTTATTCCAGAAAAGGTTGGGAAGACATTTGTGCTCATTCCTGAGACAGAAAGAGAGACAGAGACAGAGACAGAGACAGAGACAGAGAGAGAGAGAGAGAGAGAGAGAGAGAGAGAGAGAGAGAAAGAGAGAGAGAGAAATTGTTATTTTTAATAACAAATTTACATGTTATGTGAAAATTAATAGTCCTCCATATTTATTAACCAAAACTATGGATTGATTACTAAGCCAATAATTGTGATTCTCATAACCAAATGTAGCACAAGAGAGAAAAAGATACACACTGACAGCAGAGAGAGGACAGATGCCAATTATCACCCACAGGACCCAATGAAAAATTTCAGAGTATAATGTATGATCGGGAGAACAGGACAAAATGCATCCCACCATAGAGAGCAATGCAAGCCCTCTGTATTAACAGAAGGAGGGGGAGACACCAAGCTGAATGATTCAGAGCAGACAGCTGTCTATGAGTATGCAGATCGGAGGACCTTAATGACCCATCCCCTTTCTTTTTAATAGGCTGTGCCGATACATTTGCCTTAACAATGTAATGCATTTGTGGAGTCTTGGAACTTAAATCCTAATTTGTATTTCTTGTGTTTATATGTTAAAGTGCATCCTTGTCTACATAAATATGATATATTTTTCTACCAATTTTGTGCCCTCACATATTAAAATAAGTAGAACATGATAAATATCATGCGAATAGTTCACAGTATGTGTATTTATCATACTCCTCTCTAGGGCACAGGATATTAAAATACCAAAATCATTGAAGCAGTGAAGGTCTCTCCAAATGCACTCCAGATATTTACAGAACTTTTGGAATCTACAGATGTCTCTGAGGAATTATTTAAAAGCCAAAACCTGGTGGGTGTGTGTGTACACATGCAATCCCTTCCTTCAGGACCGGAGGCAGGAGAATATTCTGTTTAGAGGATAGCCTGGATTTTACAGCAAGTTAAAAAATAAAAAAGGTAGCAAGGGTTGGGCTGCAGCTCTAAATGAATGCGTAATTCCTGTGCAGGAAGACCTGGGTTCAGTTTCAAGCAAGACACAAAGGGTACATGCCTGTGGGCTGGAATTGCAGAAACCCTCTTCCATTCCCATTCTTCTAGAGAAGTAAGTGTTCCTAGAAATCTCAACAGCCCTTCAGTACAGTTAAACCATCTGAAGTCACACATGGGAGACTCAGCGAGTGTCTTAGGGATTTTGTGACTCTAAGTCCTTTGCTTGAAATTTCATTCTTTTAACTTTGGTGCTGGGTTTGTACCATCTTTTGGAACTGTTCACTGAGGACTTAGACAACAAATACATTGACAAACACAGCTGAGCAGTTTAGGTGGTATATTGTAGACCCGAAAGACAGCATTACAAAGTATGTAAAAGGAACTCAGGCTTCCTAAGAATTAGTCTGTGTTTTCTACTGTGTATACCCCAAATGTCCTTGCAGTTTATATAGCTAATTGGGAGCATGTCATGAGTATAGCTAATTAACTTATAGACAGGGTTCACGAATCCTAGACTGGCTTCAACAGTGATATGTAGTCAAAAATGGTTTTGACCTTCTGATGCTCCAGTCTCTGCCTCCTCAGTCTTGAACATATATTGTTTATATACTCACACAGACACATACCCTTATCAGTAATAAAAAAATGATCCTTATAAATGTATGGTGCTTGTTCATTAGGACTGTTTGGTGAAAATATTTACATTACAGTTACTAACTGATCATTATACTGTGATAGAATTTTTGGGGAAGGTTGGAAATCATTTCATGTTGCTGACACCGAATGGTACCAAGTCTCACAGAGGTTACTGTTGAGAACCAGGAGACCCTCCAACGAATCACATGCACAGATTTCCATAGTTAAAAAGGTAAAGTTTCTTTATCTATTGAATCCATTATTGTACCTAATTCGGAGAGTCAAGTGATGAGATAAAGCCCTAATGAAAGAAGTCAACACCTTATGAGTTTAGGTATAGATCTATATTTCTATTATATAAATAAATTCATAGTATGAATTTTTAAATGTTTCTATTTCATTGGTCACAAGCTCGTTTTTATATTTCATGCATTTATTTTCTGTTTTTGTTGATTTTCTCAATAACTTGACATTTGTTGATGTTTGGTGAAGGGCACATCAAATTTAGTTAGAAGCATAAAAGATTTAGATCAAAGCTAACCATAAACATTTTGGAGAATAGCACTGTTCCACTTCATTTTCACAGTCTTTAGAAACCTTGGATAAGAAACATGAAAGAACGAACTTTCACAACTTTATTATAAATGTCTTTGAGGTGATAAACTCTTGTTCTTAAAGTCATGACTTCTTATTGAGCAAAGATTTTCTCCCACTTTAATGTGTTGTCAGTCTAAACCATGCACACTTAGTACAACATAGGGACTGTTTTGTTCTTCATATAGCAGACAAAGGTGAGTCTTTGTCAGCCTCTGTGGTGATTAAATTTTTACATTAAATCCGTATCTGTCATGTGATGCCCACAGTATAACCAGTGATCGTTATGTCAGGTGATCAGTGACACAGGACAATGTTCAACTGTTTATAGCTGCATTTTCCAAGTCCGTAGATTTTATATGTGACATATATGTACATTAAGCATGGAGTAAAATAAGCACATACCTATTTTTGCCAATGACATGAAACAACAAAGCTCTTCTTACATGTCAGACCATAATATTTAGAAAGCTCTATGTTTTCAAGCTTCGAAGAAAACAAACAGGATAGACTTTTCCTCCCCTTTCCTTAAATTTTAAGAAAGTAAGGAAAATAGAACTCAGGAAACTTTCCTAAACCTACCTTCCTTTCCCATAACCGTAGAAGGATTGTGTGGACCCAGATTTTCACATCTAAACTCCACCTGCTCCATAACTCTGCTAGTACCAATGGCAATACTTGAACTTTGCTTCTGCTGTTCTGAAAGTTGGACATCACAGTGACACAACTCACCAGACTAGCTAATTCTCAAAGTCTGAAATGATCACTTTTCAACACAAAAGTGCTAAGAGATTGAGATGTAGCTAGGAGTTGCTTAAAGTTTAAAGTAAACATGGCAACGTATTGCCAAGACCACAGCTGCTGCAGTCTACCCAAGGGCCCAGAGCTGAGGTGTTATCAGTACAAGAGGGACTTCCCTTGGTTTTGCTTCTCCTTGAAGAAGGACCCATGCTTGCAGGTCTGATATGAGAATGTGCAGTGGAGAACCTCTTCATAGTAAAATTTCACTGATAGTGACTAGATCCAACACTTCCTTTTCCAAACCGATGACCTAAGTTCCATCTGAATCAGAGAATCAGTTCATACAGGTAGTGTTCTGACCAAGACATACATACATACACACACACACACCCTCCCCCACCCCCACTCGCCACACACAGAAAAAAAAAGTACAAAATAAATTCCTAGAGACTATGGGTCTTCCTCAGCAGTTGCAGAACCCTGGTAGCAGAGAGTGGTTTAACATGGGCTACTGCCATTGCAGGTCATACACACTACTCAGGTCCTTCTTTGCTGCACTGTCTTGCTGAGCACTCCCTTTAGTGAATGTGCACCTTCTGACAAGTACAACTGAATTCAATCGACCAACATCCACTGAGAGAAGTGAATATCAAACCACTGTAACTTTCTGCACAGCCCCTACTATTTTTGAAGGCTATTCTGGATTACACAAGGCAGTGAGCTTCACTCAGGCCTCTATTTTATCACAAAATCAAGTAAAATTTCCATGTGGCTAGAGTATTGGACACATTAGGAGTGATTAGCTGTATTCATGAATCCATAATCACACCTGCAAATGAGGAGGGAATCTATAGAAATAGGAAACATTTTCAAAGCCATGAATATGCATGCAGCATGTACTTCCAGAAATATCATAATAAAAATAGTTTGTAAGCTTCCAGGATCTAGCAAACTGCTTTTATTTTTCCAGATGTTGGAACTCAGCCATTTTGACACAATCATAAAACTGAAGTTCAGTGTTTAGAGGTCAGTACTCACCATCCTCACTTTGAAAATACTGTGTTTTAGACATTCTGGAGAAACCCAGAAAACCTCAGGTACGAACTTGACCTTGAGGGCCTGTGAAAGAGGGAGAGAGAGGCAAGAGAGGTGAGGAGGGGCATGGGAAGAGGGAGGAAGGGAGAGAGAGAGGAAAATGAGGAAAGAAGACAGGAAAGAGAGAGGTAAGAGAGAACAGAAATAAGACAGGGAAGGAGGGAGAAAGGAAGGTCAGACAGAACAAGGAAGACAACTTGAATGGCTGGAATATGCAAGGCTATGCCTGAGCTTTTCTCATTGCGGCTGTTAGCTTATTAAATCTTTCTTTTTTAATTTGAGGAAAAGTATACCTACAAATTGATTTAAAATAATTGTTTAAATCTCCATCAATCTTTTATCTCCCAAATCAATGAATTGCAGATCTGTTTTCAATGGGATTTTTTTCATTAAGAGTGTCTTTCATACAGCAGTGTGTTTATACTGCTGAGTCCACAGTCAGATGTAGGCTGGTCATATTGTCATTGACTCCATGTGCATGGCTTAGGGATTCATGGACACCAGTAGCATTTTCATGATTCCCCCACCATCCATCCATTCATAAGTTTGCCTAAGACCTCTGTCACTTCATAATAAACAGTAGCAGAGAATTAAAGGCATATAAAATATAAAATCTCAGGGCTTTGTCAGACATGAGCAAGAAGGTATTTGAGATGACAGAGACATGAACAGGTTAATTTTACCTTTGCTAATCGCATTGATTTCTTCTTCCCAGATTTAGGGCTTACATTAGCAGCTTCTTTGTGTTTCATGAATTCCTGCCATCCATACTCATTAGTGTCTCAAACCTCTGGGCCAGAGGGGCAGCCATGATGCCCGAGATGCATGTTGCTTTCTGGGACACCGATTAACCCAATAACAAGAAGCTGAGGGGGAGGTCCTCACGGTTTCATTAAACGCTGTCTTGTTGTAATCTATCCTTTGTACTGTACTACACCATCTTGTATCTGAGGAAGACACACTAATTAAAATATCAGGAACTATTTCATTCCCTTAACAAGTTAGCTGTTTGCAAAGCAGATTCTTTTGTTTGTTTCCAGACTTTTATTTTGTTTTTTTAAAAATGTATTTAGTGATAGAAACATAGGTAATGATGGGATGTAATTCAAACACTGTAATACTGAGATGCTTGGGTGAACCTTCTCAGACTGACATCAGAGGTCAGAAGGATAGTGTGCTGGTTAGTTAAACCAATTTGACACAAACCTAGATATGTATGGGAAGAGGTATTGTCTCTAGGAGGTTGACCTACAGAAAAGTCTGTAGGGCACATTCTTGATTGATGATTGATATGAGATGACTCACATTTGCAGTGCCATCCTTGAGCTGGTGGCTCTGGGAAGTATAAGAAAGCAGGTTCAGCATGCCACAGCAAATAATCCAGTAAGCAGCATCCCTCCCACATGGTCTTTTCTTCACTCCCTGTCTCTAGTTTTCTACCTGGAGCACTTCCCTGACTTATCTGCATAATGATATGTGAGCTGAAGGAAAACATTCCTTCCCCAAGTTGCTTTTGGCTATGGTCTGTTGCACAGCAGGTGAAAGCAGACCAAGAATGATGCCTGGCAGTTTAAGGCAAACTTGCATTATGTGCTTCATGCAGTGGTGAGCTGCATGGACTCTCTAGTGATGTAGGTAATAATAGTGTCACACTATCACATGTCATGACCCATGAGTTAGTTGACTGCAACACTTGTGGATGCTGATGATAAGGGAGCAACGGTTTCTCAGAAAAGATCACATCATGAACCAAGGTGGATTTTATGGTCCATCATTCATGCATGTCATGTGCTTGGAGTCTTTTTATTTACATTACAGTGACTCTTTGCTATACCATTCTGCCTTCCCACTGTTCTGAATTCTCATTTCGAACACTCCTCCATGCTCTCTTCTCAAATACTGCTTTTCCCCTAGGTATATAAATTCATATATTAACCTGGTTTATTTCACTTGTCATGATGATCTCTATTTCCACCCATTTTCCTGATAGTTATTCTTAATGGCTGAATTTTGTATTTAATTCAAGCTTCCTTTATCTACTCATTTTTTTATAGACACCTAGGTTAATCCCATCATCTGCCTGCCCTGTACTTTACTGGGTCATGCGGGTGTTTCATTTTTGGGCTGATATAAATGTATAGCATTATAACTTTTACATGCATTCTTCATCAGTAACCATTAAAGAAAGGAAAAGGAAACCCCTTTGAGTGTCAAAATTGTTATCATCAAGAAATCAAAAGGGAGAAAAAGGAGGAAGATAGAAGAAGAAGTAGGAGGAGGAAGAAGAGGAGGAGGTGGAGGGGGAGAGGGAGGAGCGGAGAGAAGAGGAGGAGGAAGAGGAAGAAGAGAAGGAGAAGTAGAAGAAGGAGGAGAAGGAGGAAGTGGGGGAGAGGGAAGGGGAAAGGAGGGGGAAGAAGAGAAGGAGGAAGAGGAGGAAGAGAAGGAAAAGGAGAAGGAAGAGAAAGAGAAGAAGAAAAAGGAAGAAGAAGAAGGAGGAGGAGGAGAAGGAGAAGGAGGAGGAGGAGGAGAAGGAGGAGAAGAAAGAAGATAGAAGTAGTGCTGGTGAGGAAAGTCAAAGGTAGGATTGTCAATGAGAGCAGCCAATGGGGAAGTCTCACAGAACTAAAAGTAAGGAATTTCCCTTTGCTAAAAGATGGGGATAAATATCAGTAAAGTAGGATGTAGAGCAATCTAAGTAAAGTAAAATGTGATCAGTTGTGCTCTGTTAATGAAATTATAACAGTTTCCTGTAGAGGAAAAGTTAAGGCCAAGCACAGTTTGAAGAGAAAAGAATAAATACTCAAATGAAGGACTTTGTAGTGGACATTGGAGAACTGAATGTCTTCTTTAGATAAAGGAGTTATGTTGCATGGTTCTCACACCAAACTGCGCATGACCCTTTGCAATGAGCTGAGATGACAGGACCTGCCTAAAACTTAGAACTTTTAAGTCAACATTGAACTACAAATAGAATCTTTTTCATCCTCTCCTTCCACAGTTGCAGTTGTGATCTTTATTGACCCCATATCATTCTGCTTTTTTGAGCTGATGGTGGTAACATCTTTCAGAAGATGTGAGTACTGTCTATAGAAGTAGGATTTGAGTGAGGGCTTTAAAGATTAGTCCTAGATCCACTTACTGCCCCTTTCTGTTTCCTGGTCCTCCATCATGTAACTGAAAGAAGAAACCAACAATGCAAATAAACATCTGTGAGAAGTTTCCCCAGATGTATGGACTAGAAAGCACACTTCTAGACTATCAAGAACCAATAAAGGATCAAGAGGAAAATGAAAATATTGTGTCAAAATCAGTATAGTGATGCAGTTTCACAAAGTGAACAGATGGTATTCTTAAATAACTATACACTGGGCAAAGCAAAATATGACACAAATCTCATCATACCAGAACAAGGATCTATGAAGTCAAATCACTTTATTGAAATAATAATTAAATTTATAAACACCTAAAGAAATTGAAAGTTTGCAGAAACAAATGGCTAACAAAAGAATGGGGAATTACTACCCACTGTTTTTCTAAGTCACAAACAGATGGTAACATTGGTTTCTGAAATGAGGTTGCTCAGTGGGACAACTTTACATTATAATTATGCATCATGCATTCCAAGTGACATGGAGACAGAATTTAGAAAGTTTCACCATAAAGAAATCATAAACTTTTGAGGATGCATACTCTTTAGATATTATAGAATGTTCATGTCACATGTGACCCAACTCATGTGGATATTTTTATGTTTTATGTACTGATTCAAAACAAATTTAGCTAAAACTATTCATGGAAAAATTCTACTCATAAGAGAAAAGGAATGAGGTTGGTGACATCATTGTAAACAGAGCAGGTTAAATCATGTGTAGACATGTGAGATTTGTTAAAATCCATCACAACCTTTCACTGAGGAAGACAACTTTACATATGTACATGAAGTGCCAATGTCATAAAACATGGCCCCATCTACATTTGCCTGTGAATCTTCACTGTAGCTTCTCTGTAGCTTCTCTGAGAGGCCTGTAGTGATCTCACAACCACTCCATGATAACACCTGCAACTCACAGCACTTGGGATGTGCTAAATAATGACAAATTCGTGGTTTTCTTTGTAGCAATGAAGGAAGTGTGTAAACTGCAGAGCCAGAAGATCAGAAATGCAGCTCACATCAGCCCTGCCACAGCCTTGGTGCTGCACACCAGGCCTATCATGTCTTCAATTTCCATGTTCAGATCAGGAATATGACAGAGAAAAAAACACATGTGTTTCCTGCTAGAAAGAGCCAACAAAGAGTCTTTAAAGCGCTCCCTATGACTTCTAGAACCTTTGATTATGGAACTTTGTGTCCATTGATGGGTAGAAGAATGACAGAAATAAACACCCAAGTTAACAATGTACCTTGCTCTTGTAATGACCTTATCTCCAGTCCTTTCACTGGAGATTAATTGCACCATGATTAAGCCAGGGAATCTACTAAATCCCATGGTACAGGGAGAAAGAATAGACACAAAGCTGGAGAAAAAGCATTTGCTTATTTGAAGTGTAGCTCTGCCTTGTTACTGGGGGTCGGGGAACCCAGTGGACACCTGTTTAGGACATCACAACTGTATCTCTTTTGTTGTGGTTCATGGGTTGTGTGTGACATGATCCACTGAGCTGTAAAATCAGATGTACAGTGTGCTGCCCCATTGTGAGGTGATAAAGGGAAGAGCAGACTTATCTGAACAGAGCTTGGTAGGCACCCACATACACACACACCTTAAAAACTGATGGTGTTCTCTGATCTCATGGCTCCTGTTTCTGCTGCTTCACTGTTTCCAAAACTCCAGTTCAGATTTCCTGCAGAGGTAGATCCCCATGACCAGTTACTCCAGTAAGAATGTGTATTCTAGTTTAGTGCTAGATATACTGGCACTGTCTAGAACTGACTTTCCCTGCTGCCACCTGTGAGCTCAGTGACAAAGGTAACTTGTTTGCTCACAGCCTGTGGAGAAGACATGGCTGAGCCGTGGGCCCTGCTTTATACTGGACACCAAGGGAGACTAATCCCTACACTCCTGAAAAAAGCTTGGGGAAACACAAAAGAAAGACAGGAATATTTTCCAGAAATTTTTGGAGTTTAGTAATATCAGAGGAGTTTGGTGATATGAGGTAGACCTTCTAGAATATACTTTGTAAGTTATTAGTAAATAAAAAGTGAATTTGGGGAAAAGGCATTGGTAATTTGGAAAAATATAGGGCACACTATGAGCAGGAATGTTGTTTCTAATATGCACATTTGACCACTCAGTTCTTGAATAAGTGACTCTAGCATATCTCATGTGCTCTGATGATGACAGACATGAACTCAGAATGCCTGTTTCTCTTCCTAGTCTCTCAAGAGCACAGCACATCATGTTCCCAGTAATGCTTTAATTTCATGAATTTAGGCAACATCCTGGGCAGTACTTATAGCTTCACTCTTTGCACAGCAGGGCTAATTCGTACTTAGAAGAGTCCCAAACCTGTTGACATCCATGATCTCCTGCTATGTGTGCCTTACTGTTTTATCTTTGCACAGGATGCACTGTATCAAAGCAGTCACATCAGGAGGTCAAGAAGAGCATGCTAAGGGTATTGCTGGCTCCTGCCACATGCCCTGAACAGGGAAGTGGTTGTCAGCATGTAGAAGAACAGATAAGAAGCCACCCCTTGCATTTATTTATACCAGAGGGCAAGGGCCAAATAGGTTACTGTTTGTCTCATGTTAATGAAAACAGATGTGTCTCCAAAGGTTGTTATTTTATTAGATAAACAAAGTGCTTAACCAGGGATCAGTTACTTTATAATAAAGTCCAAGGTTCTAATACTTTTGTTATGTGACATCATTTAAAACGTCCCTGAAAAGAGAAGCTTTACCTAGCAAAATTAACCTTGCATGACATTTTCAATAGTTCCTGACTTTTTCTTATTTTTAGGTATTTATTTATTCTGAAAAATGTATTTGCTGTGCACCTGCTGTGTATGAGGCATAGGGATCAGAAAATAAATACATCTTTTCTTCCTTCAAGTTCAACACAGAATTTCATCCCACTGCCTCTGGCATTGTTCAAGAAGTATTTACCAAACACTGACCTGCTGAAAATACAGGGGTATTAGTTCCAATCAGCATAATTAATTATTTATTGTTTCATGTTAATAAATAGAGATGCAAAACACTCTAGTACAAGGCACAAGTAGCAGAGCTAGAGTAACAGTGTAAGACTGCAGATTACATCAAATTTTGACAAGAGTTCATTCGCTGGCCACTCTGGTGAGAGCCCGTCTTTAGTGTCAGAGATGACAGGCTCATCTAACTTGTCATGCACGTGAGTTATAAATGGCCACGCACAGCAGTGAGGAAAGCTAACCCACCATCCCTCAGATTTAACCTGCTGACATCTGCCAAACAACATATCATTTAATCCAGTTAAATACAGTGTGACTGCTCTCTTCCCTTCTGTTTTTTTTTCTTTTCTTTCTTTTTCTTTTTTTACAAGTGGAAATAATCCTGAGCATGATTGATTGGTTTCCAATTGAAGAAATGACGGAAGAACCTGTACCACAGCACAACAAATTAGATCATTATTATGCGCCAGCGCCAATGTTTCCTTTTAATTGTGTGAGAACGGGATTTGGTTGAGAAGATTTCAGAAAGAAAATAGTTGTCATTATCCAAACAGTGAACTATTTCCAGAGTCAGAGAGAGAGAGAGAGAGAGAGAGAGAGAGAGAGAGAGACAGACAGACAGACAGACAGACAGACAGACAACAGAGATTGCAAACGAATGTTTTCTACAAATAATAAATTGGAAAAAAATATATATAAATCTATATATAAATATTCATGACTTATAGTTAATTTGATCATTAAGACCTTCAAAATCAGAAGGAAGCATGGTAAATTATATGCGTATGTGAAGTTTTCACTAAATGAGATATTTGTTAAAATTGTGTGCTTAGAATTATGTAGTAATTTACATTAGAGGCAATAGCCAACAACTTATCTTTTCTAAAATCTCACTGTTTACCATGCATAAGTCTTTGTGCTTTACAAGTGTAAATTCCAACATTTTGGGGACTTTATACAAAAGCAATCATTATCATCTTTGTTTTGAAGGTAAAATGAAGCAGAAACTATACCCAACCACACCCAAATTTAGTTGTCTCATAGCCTTGATCTTCTCTACAGACAGTGCACAGAGAATTTGTTTTTCCAAGGTCAATTGCCCTTTTTCCATACTGTCTGACTCCCAGGCATATAAAGCCACAGCAGGTACTTGGTTTCCACTTGCAACTGCTGAGTGTTACTTCTGAAAATCAAGATAGCTAACCTAAGCCTATGACCTTAAGACACCCAATCAATGAAATACCTTCATAAGCCTGAACACCTTGGAATAGTGTTGATATAAAGAATAAGTCTTACAGGATCGGGGCTGAAGAGATGGTTCAGTGGCTCAGAGCACTGACTGCTCTTACAGAAGTCCTGAGTTCAATTCCCAGCAACCACATGGTGACTCAAAACTATCTGTAATGAGATCTGATGCCCTTTTCTGGTGTGTCTTAAGACAGCAATACTGTACCCATTCATAAAATGAATAAATCTTTTAAAAAAACAACTTACAGTATCATTTTGAAGAAAATTTAAACAAATAAACTCCAGGCTGACCTGACTTATTTCATCATTTAAGTTAAATATAAACTCAGATTCCTTAATTGCTATTGAAATTAATTGAATTATGATTAACTTATATTCTGCATCTTTTGATTCACTTTCTGAGAGAGCAGAGTAGTCACATTAACTGTCAGAACTCCAACGTTTCTCTGTTGCTTGGACTCTGTCCTCTGTGGTTTATGGGGTTACTGATATCTTTCCTGTTTTGTCATCTGGCGGCCATAGCTTTCCTTACTTTGTTAAATTCCAAACCTAAAAGTCGGTATTTCTAAGACTTTCTTTTATCTATTGAAAATCTGTGTATTTATATATTTTACATTTAATATTTAAACATATTAAAAATTTATAAGATGAATATTCCTCCCCTATTTTAAATTCTAAATTCATAATTATTTTATCATATAAAGAGAAGTGTGTTTTTAGTAAGCATAACTATTTCTAAATTACTTTTTAATACAAAACCAACAAAAATTAAAAATCATGTAATTGTATTGGTTCAAATAATTTCAATTGAATTTACACTTATATATAAATGTACTAATCTTTAACTCTATTTTATTTCATATGTAATTACATGTGAGATTTACATAACTGGTGTATAATTTTTCTTCTTTAGTTCCTAGATGCTTATGATTTCTAACATAGCTATATCATAAATAATGTTATTTTATCTCCACAAATCCCAAATAATTTCACACTTAATTTATTTTGAATATTTATGTCTATTTAATATTTATCATTTTTAAATGCCAAGCATTAACTAAAATTTATAAATAATTCTAATTTCTTTCCTGGGTCATGCAACTTAAAAGATTAGCAATGTAGTTTTTTTTTTTTTAACGACTTTATTTTGCAAAACAAAGATAAATGTACAGATTTTAAACATTTTTTGCTTAAAATTTTACATTTTTGTCAGTACTGTTTTTTCAGACATTAAAATAAATTTTACATAAAACCATGTGAATATATTTTTTAGTCAGTACTTGATTTTTTTCAAGGGCTTGACAGTATGCATTGAAAACCTACTAGTTACAATAAACGTAAAGTACATGTAAAACAAAACGCAACATGGAAATAGTCAAAGTCTTCTTGTTTTGTGAATATATGTATATTTTTTGTTTTCTTTATTTCTTGGACTTCATACAGTCTGTGAGTTGTTTCTGGGGGAGTGCAAGCCTCTGGGGTTAGCATCCCACTATCAGTGACTGCATATTATGTCTGTTCTTTTGTGACTGGGTTATCTCACTCAGGATGATCTTCTCTAGATGCAGCCATTTTCTTAAGAATTTGGTTAAGTCATTGTTTCTGGTGGCTGAGTAGTATTCCATTGTGTATATGTACCACAATTTTTGTATCCATTCGTCTTCTGAAGGATATCTGGGATCCTTCCAGCTCTGGCTATTATAAATAGAGCCGCTATGAACATTGTGGTACATATATCTTTGTTGTGTATTAAAGTGTCTCTGGGGTATATGCCCAGAAGTGGAATAGCTGGGTCTTCAGGTAGTACTATATCCAATTTTCTGAGGTATCGCCAGACAGATTTCCAGAGTGGTTGTATTAGCTTGCAACCCCACCAACAGTGGAGAAGTGTTCCTCTTTCTCCGCAGCCTCGCCAGCATCTGCTGTCATCTGAGTTTTGGATCTTGGCCAATCTGACTGGTGTGAGGTGGAATCTTAGGGTTGTTTTGATTTGCATTTCCCTGATGGCTAAGGATGTGGAGCACTTCCTCAGATGTTTCTCGGCCATTCAGTGTTCCTCAACTGAAAATGATTTGTTTAGCTCTTTACCCCATTTTTTAATAGGGTTATTTGATTCTCTGGTGTCTAGCTTTTTGAGTTCCTTGTACACCTTGGATATTAGGCCTCTATCTGATGTGGTGTTGGTAAAGATCTTTTCCCATTCTGTTGGTTGCCGTTTTGTTTTCTTGACGATGTCCTTAGCCTTACAGAAACTTTGTAATCTCATTAAGTCCCATTTGTTAATCTTTGACCTTAGAGCTTGAGCCATTGCTGTTTTGTTCAGGAAATTTTCTCCTGTGCCTATGTGTTCTAAGGTTTTCCCTACTTTCTCATCTAATAGTTTCAGTGTATCTGGTTTAATGTGGAGATCCTTAATCCACTTACACTTGAGCTTTGTACAAGGAGATAAGAACGGGTCTATTTTCATTCTTTTGCATGTTGAGTGCCAGTTGGACCAGCACCATTTGTTGAATAGGCTGTCCTTTTTCCATTGAATGTTTACTGCTCCTTTGTCAAAAATCAGGTGACCATATACGTGAGGGCTCATTTCTGGATCTTCTATTCTATTCCATTGATCCACCTGCCTATTTCTGTACCAGTACCATGCAGTTTTCAGCACAATTGTCTTGTAATATAGCTTGAGGTCAGGGATAGTGATTCCCGCAGATGTTTTTTTTTTGTTGTTGAGGATGGATTTCGCTATTCTAGGTCTTTTGTTATTCCATATGAAATTGCACATTGATCTTTCCAATTCCATGAAGAACTGGGTTGGAATTTTGATGGGGATTGCATTGAATCTGTAGATTGCTTTTGGTAGGATGGCCATTTTTAAGATGTTGATCTTTCCAATCCATGGGCCTGGGAGATCTTTCCATTTTCTGAGATCCTCCTTAATTTCTTTCTTTAGAGTTTTGAAGTTCTTGTCATACAGGTCCTTCACTTGCTTAGTTAGAGTCACACCAAGGTATTTCATAGTTTTTATAACGATTGTGAAGGGTATCTTTTCCCTAATTTCTTTCTCCACATGTTTGTCCTTTGAGTATAGGAAGGCTACTGATTTGTTTGAGTTAATTTTGTATCCGGCCACTTTGCTGAACTTGTTTATCAGCTGTAGGAGTTCTCTGGTGGAATTTTTGGGGTCACTCAAGTACACTATCATGTCATCGGCAAAGAGTGATGTTTTTATCTCTTCCTTTCCGATTTGTATCCCCTTGATCTCCTTTTGCTGTCTAATTGCTCCAGCCAGGACTTCCAGTACTATATTGAATAGGTAGGGGGAGAGTGGGCAGCCTTGTCGAGTCCCTGATTTAAGTGGGATTGCTTCAAGTTTCTCACCATTAAGTTTGATGTTGGCTGTTGGTTTGTTGTATATTGCTTTTATTATGTTTAAATATGGGCCTTGGATTCCTGTTCTTTCCAGGACTTTTAACATGAAGGGGTGTTGGATTTTGTCGAATGCTTTCTCAGCGTCTAGTGAGATGACCATGTGATTTTGGTCTTTAAGTTTGTTTATATGGTGGATTACATTGATACATTTCCTTATGTTAAACCATCCCTGCATCCCAGGGATGAAGCCTAATTGGTCATGATGAATGATGGTTTTGATGTGTTCTTGGATTCGGTTAGCAAGGATTTTGTTGAGTATTTTTGCATCAATGTTCATAAGTGAGATTGGTCTGAAGTTCTCTTTCCTTGTAGGGTCTTTGTGTGGTTTAGGTACGAGGGTTATTGTAGCCTCAAAAAATGAGTTGGGTAATATTCCATCTGATTCTATCTTTTGGAATAGTTTGGCGAATATTGGTGTTATATCCCCAATAAATGTCTGATAAAATTCTGCACTGAACCCGTCTGGACCTGGGCTTTTTTTGGTTGGGAGGCTTTTGATGTCTTCTTCTATTTCTTTAGGTGTTATAGGGTTATTTAGATGGTTTACTTGGTCCTGGTTAAACTTTGAGACCTTGTATCTGTCTAGGAATTCGTCCATTTCCTCCAGATTTTCCAATTTTGTGGAGTATAAGTTTTTGTTGTAGGATCTGATGATTTCTTGAATTTCCTTAGTTTCAGTTGTTATGTCACCACTTTCCTTTCTGATTTTGTTAATTTGGATACTCTCTTTGCCCTTTAGTTAGTCTGGCTAGGGGTTTATCAATCTTGTTGATTTTCTCAAAAAACCAACTCTTTGTTTTGTTGATTTTTTCAATGGTTCTTTTTGTTTCTATTTGGTCTATTTCTGCCCTAATTTTGATTATTTCTTGCCGTCTACTCTTTTTGGGTATATCTGCTTCCTTTTCTTCTAGGGCTTTTAGCTGTGCTGTCAGGTTGCTGATGTGAGCTCTCTCGTTTCTTTTTGGAAGCACTTAGGGCTATGAGTTTTCCTCTCAATACTGCTTTCATTGCATCCCATAGGTTTGGGTATGTTGTGTTTTCGTTTTCGTTGAATTCTAGAAAATCCTTAATTTCTTTCTTTATTTCTTCTTTGACCCTGCTATCTAGGTTATTTCCAGCTTCTGGCTATTATAAATAGAGCTGCTATGAACATTGTGGTGCATGTAACTTTGTTGTATATTAAAGTGTCTCTGGGGTATATGCCCAGAAGTGGAATAGCTGGATCTTCAGGTAGTACTATGTCCAATTTTCTGAAAACCGCCAGACTGATTTCCAGAATGGTAGTATCAGTTTATAACCCCACCAACAGTGGAGAAGTGTTCCTCTTTCTCTGCAACCTCGCCAGCATCTGAAGTCATCTGAGTTGTGGATCTTGGCCAATCTGACTGATGTGAGGTAGAATCACAGGGTTGTTTTGATTTGCATTTCCCTGATGGCTAAGGATGTCGAGCACTTCCTTAGATGTTTCTCAGCCATTCGATATTCCTCTATTGAGAATGTTTTGTTTAGCTCTGTACCCCATTTTTAATGGGGTTGTTTGATTCTCTGGTGTCTAGCTTTTTGAGTTGTTTGTATACCTTGGATATTAGGCCTCTATCTGATGTGGAGTTGGTAAAGATCTTTTCCCATTCTGTTGGTTGCTGTTTTGTTTTCTTGACAATGTCCTTAGCCTTACAGAAACTTTGCAATCTCATTAAGTCCCATTTGTTAATCTTTGACCTTAGAGCTTGAGCCATTGGTGTTTTGTTTAGAAAATTTTCTCCTCTGCCTATGTGTTCTAAGGTTTTCCCTAATTCTCATCTAATAGTTTCAGTGTATCTGGTTAATGTGGAGATCTTTGATCCACTTACACTTGAGCTTTGTACAAGGATACAAAAAAGGGTCTATTTTCATTCTTTTGCATGCTGAGTGCCAGTTGGACCAACACCATTTGTTGAATAGGCTGTCCTTTTTCCATTGAATGTTTACTGCTCCTTTGTCAAAAATCAGGTAACCATGTACAGTAGGGCTCATCTCTGGATCTTCTATTCTATTCCATTGATCCACGTGCCTATTTCGGTAACAGTACTATGCAGTTTTCAGCACAATTGCCTTAAAATATAGCTTGAGGTCAGGGATAGTGATTCTTGCAGATGTTTTCTTGTTGTTGAGGATGGATTTCGCTATTCTAGGTCTCTTGTTATTCCATATGAAATTGAACATTAATCTTTCCAACTCAATATAGAACTGGGTTGGAATTTTGATGGAGATTGCATTAAATCTGTAGATTGCTTTTGGTAGGATGGCCATTTTTAAAATGTTGATCCTTCCAATCCATAAGCATGGGAGGTCTTTCCATTTTCTGAGATCGTCCTTGATTTCCTTCTTTAGAGGTTTGAAGTTCTTGTCATACACGTTCTTCACTTGCTTAGTTAGAGTCACACCAAGGTATTTTATAGTTTTTGTGACTATTGTGAAGGGTATCTTTTCCCTAATTTCTTTCTCCACATGTTTGTCCTTTGAATATAGGAAGGCTACTGATTTATTTGAGTTAATTTTGTATCCAGCCACTTTGCTGAACTTGTTTATCAGCAGTAGGAGTTCTCTGGTGGAATTTTTGGGGTCACTTAAGTACGCTATCATGTCATCGGCAAAGAGCGATGTTTTTACCTCTTCCATTCCGGTTTATATCCACTTGATTTCTTTTTTCTGTCTAATTGCTCCAGCCAGGACTTCCAGTACTATGTTTAGTAGGTAGGGGGAGAGTGGGCAGCCTTGTCGAGTCCCTAATTTTAGTGGGATTGCTTCAAGTTTCCCACCATTAAGTTTGATGTTGACTGTTGCTTTGCTGTATATTGCTTTTATTATATGTAGGTATGGACCTTGGATTTCTGTTTTTTCCAGGACTTTTAACATGAAGGCGTGTTGAATTTTGTGAAAGGTTTTCTCAGTATCTAGTGAGATGACCATGTGATTTTGTTCTTAAGTTTGTTTATATGGTGGATTACATTGATGGATTTCCTTATGTTAAACCACCCTGCATCCCAGGGATGAAGCCTACTTGGTTATGGTGAATGATCGTTTTGATGTGTTCTTGGATTCGGTTTGCAAGGATTTTGTTGAGTATTTTTGCATCAGTGTTCATAAGTGAGATTGGTCTGAAGTTCTCTTTTTTTGTAGAGTCTTTGTGTGGTTTAGGAACGAGGGTTATTGTAGCCTCAAAAATGAGTTAGTTAGTATTCCATCTGATTTTATCTTGTGGAATGGTTTGGAGAGAATTGGTGTTATTTCCGCAATAAATGTCTGAAAAAATTCTGCACTGAACCTGTCTGGACCTGGGCTTTTTTTGGTTGTTAGGCTTTTGATGACTTCTTCTACTTCTTTAGGTGTTATGGGATTATTTACATGGTTTACCTGGTCCTCCTTTAACTTTAGGTTCTTGTATCTGTCTAGGAACTCATCCATTTCCTCCAGATTTTCCAACTTTGTGGAGTATAGGCTTTTGCAATAGGATATGATGATTTCTTGAATTTCCTCAGTTTCAGTTGTTATGTCCCCACTTTCCTTTCTGATTTTGTTAATTTGGATACTGTCTCCTTGCTCTCTAGTTAGTCTGGCTAGGGGTTTATCAATGTTGTTGATTTTCTCAAAGAACCAATCTTGGTTTTGTTGATTCTTTCGATGGTTCTTTTAGTTTCTATTTGGTCTGTTTCTGCCCTCATTTTGATTATTTCTTGCAGTCTATTCTTCTTTTGTGTATCTGGTTTCTTTTGTTCTAGAGCTTTTAGCTGTGCTGTCTACTTGCTGATGTATGCCCTCTCCAGTTTCTTTTTGGAAGCACTCAGCGCTATGACTTTTCCTCTCAGTACTGCTTTTATTGCATCTCATAGGATTGGGTATGTTGTGTTTTCATTTTCATTGAATTCTAGAAAATCCTTAATTTCTTTCTTTATTTCTTCTTTGACCCTACTATCGTTTAACAGAGCGTTGTTTAGTTTCCATGTGTATGTTGGCTTTTTGTTGTCGTTGTTGTTGTTAAAGACAAGCTGTAGACCATCGTGATCTGAGAGGAAGCATGGGAATATTTTAATCTTCTTATATCTATTGAGGCTCATTCTGTGTCCAATTAGGTGGTCAATTTTTGAGAAGGTGTCATGGGGTGCTGAGACAAGGTGTATTCTTTTACTTTAGGATGATATGTTCTGTAGGTATCTATTAATTCCAGTTGGTTCATAGTCTCTGCTAGTTTTACAGTGTCCTTGTTCAGTTTCTGTATCCATGATCTGTCCATTGGTGAGAGTGGGGTATTAAAGGCTCCCACTATTATTGTGTGGGGTAAAATGTATTTTTGAGCTTTATTAGGGTTTCTTTTATGAATGTGTTTCCTTTCTATTTGGAGCATATATGTTAAGGATTGAGAGTTCCTCTTGACAGATTTCCCCTGTAATGTGTAAATAGTGTCCTTCCTTATTTTTTTTGATAACTTTTGGTTGGAAATTTACTTTATTCAATATTAGAATAGACACTCCAGCTTTATTCTTGGGGCTGTTTGCTTGGAAGTTTTTTTCCCACCCTTTTCTGTATGCAGCAAAATGCTGGGTTTTGATTATGTATCCAGTCTGATAGCCTATGTCTATTGGGGAGTTGAGTCCATTTATTTTAATAGATATCAAGGAATAGTGGTTTCTGTTTCCTGTTATTATTGCTTTTGTAGGTTGAGTTGTGTCTGTGTCTCTTTTTTCTTTTGGTTTTCTTGCTTAGGAATTTTCTTGTTTTTACTAGGATGTAGTTCCCCTCTTTGTATTGGATTTTCCACCTATAATTCATTCTAGTGCTGGGTTTGTGGTCAGATATTGTGTAAATTTAGTTTTGTCTTGAAATATCTTCATCTCTCTATCTATGGTGATTGATAGTTTTGCTGGGTATAGCAGCTTGGGCTGGCACTTGTGTTCTCTTAGGGTATGCATGATGTCTGTCCAGGCTCTTCTAGCTTTCATAGTCTCTGCTGAGAAATCAGGTGTGATTCTGATTGGTCTGCCTTTATATGTTATCTGACCTTTTTCCCTTACTGCTTTTAGTATTCTTTCTTTGCTTTGGGCACTTGGTGTTTTGACTATTATGTGTTGGGAGGAATTTCTTTTCTGGTCCAACCTATTTGGAGTTCTGAAGGCTTCTTTTATGCTCGTCGTCATCTCATTCTTAAAGGTAGGGAAGTTTTCTTCTACAATTTTGTTGAAGATATTTACTGTGCCTCTTAGTTGATATTCTTCTCCCTCTTCTATTCCTATTATCCTTATGTTTGGTCTTCTCATTGTGTCCTGGATCTCCTGGACATTTTGGGTTAGGAGCTTTTTGTTTTTTGCATCTTCTCTGGCTGTTTTGTCTATGTTTACAATGTTGTCTTCTGCACCCGAGATTCTCTCTTCCATCTCTTGTAGTCTCCTTGAAATGCTTGCTTCTGTGACTCCTGATTTCTTTTTAGGTGTTCTACCTCTAGGGTTATCGCTTTTAGTGTTTTCTTTATTGTGTCAATTTTCGTTTTAAATTCCTTCTTCTATTCCTTCATCTCTTTGGTTCTGTTTTCCTCTAGTTCTTTGAGTTCTTTGAGTGTTTTTCTTGTTTCCTCTTAAAAGCTTCTAATTCTTTTTGCTTTTCCTCCCGTTCTTGTTTAAGGATCTCTATCAGCATCTTGAGGTATGATTTTAGGTCTGTGTCTTCTTTTTCTGGAGTGTTTGGCATTCCACTGTTTGATGTGATTGGCAAGCTGGGTACTGGTGTTGCCAGGTTGTTTTGGTTTCCTTGGGATATGCTCTTTTGCTTTCCTCTTGCCATCTTGTCATCAGTGATATGTTCTTGCCTTTCCCTTGAACCTGGTCTGTGTCCTTGGATCTCCACTGATTTTGGTGGCGGATGGGCAGAGCCCTGTTCTGTGCCACAAAGCCACCAGGTGGGAACAGAGGTCCCAGTGCTGGGTTCCTGGTCCCTAGACCAGGCAGGGCAGGGTCATGCTTTCTGTGCACACTTGGCAGAGATGTCTCTGCTCCCTGGCTGCCCAGATCCCTTACTCACCAGTCTTTAAACCTTTGGGAACTCATGAAAGAAGTTTTGAACATAATTTTACGCACAGGAGTAAACTAGAATAAATATATTTGCAATATAAGTTAAAAATATCTAATTAAATACAAACAAATGTTTTACATTACTGGAATATACTGTATTATACTTTAATTTCTATGTACTGGTATTTAGAATATATTGTATTATAGTTTAATAGACCTCACATATGTGTTACTTTCTAAATACTTTATAATCTGTCATTTTAGGTGTTGAAGCACAGACATGCTGTGTCTCAAGAGATGGCTCAGCAGCTACGTGTACTTGCTTTTGTAATGCATGATCTGAGTTCAGTTTCCGGTGTCTACTGGGTGGCTCACAACTGCTGGCATCTGTACCTTCAGCTCTCTAAGTTCCAACACCTGGCAGCATCTGTACACACAGGCACATGCACACACACACACACACACACACACACACATACACACACACACACACACACACACACACACAGAGAGAGAGAGAGAGCTCACCAATGTGTTCCTCTGTCATAAGTAAGTAAGGCCTGAAGAAAAAATGATAAAAAATAATTATCCCAGCTGCCAGTAATTTTTAGTTTGTTTCTGCAGAATATCATGACTGAGGTGTGAAGATTTTGGGGACATAATGTGAAAAATTGCTCATAAGTGCAAATCATAAGAGCAGATGCAAAATAGGGTAAGATATGTTATGGCAGTGGGTCTACAAGTGTCATGTGACCTCAGGAAATCCAGCATGCTTCATTCATTTTGAAATGCATAAAGTGCTGAAAGAAGAATGAATGAATAAAAAGCTATATTCTTTCACCACATTTTACATGTGTAGGTACTTAAGGTGTGTAAATGGAGAACCTTTTCAAACTAATAAATATTCTCTCAGTCTGAGTTTAATGCCTGTACCTTTGTTTCACAAGAAAGATAATTACTGTTTCATCTGAAAAGGATACATGAAATTGCTTTGCTGGAACACTCTCACCTCCCCCCCACACATATACACACACAAACACACACACAGACACATACCACACACAGACACACACACAGATACACATACATGCACACACACACAGACACACAGAGATGCACACACACACACACACACACACACACACACACATACTAGATACCCATGGTTTTGCTTGGTGTCCTTTGATGACACCTTTTTATTCTCGACATTGATCTTGCTGTGAAGTTTGCAGATTTCTTCAGGGTTTTCCTGTGTTTGATTTATTGGTTTTCCTAACAACAGCTTCTCACAGCAGCTCATGAGTCATAGTAGACTGTACTGTCTACATGCTAATATGTGAAGTAAACCTGGGAGAGGCCACCTGCTCCCTCAATGTGGCTGAGCCATGTCACTGTGGAAACCTGTGTTGGTGTCAGCACAATTCGTTGTCCTAACATGTCTCTTCTGATCTTAGAAACAATCAGGATGGTAGCACATTCTGAAGTTAGTATATTCTCTTCAAGCATTCCAAACTTTTCCCTTGAGAAGAACGAAAGTTTTATCTTTATTATTATTACTCATTTAATTTAAACAAACAGCCTTGCTTTTGAGAACTTCACTTGTGTATGCCCCACCTAATTCTTGTAACACTTTTTTGTTTCTTCAAATTTCTCCAAATTCTGCGGAACTTCTACAAATTTCTATCATTTTTAAGTTCCAGAGAAAATGTTTTTCTACAATGATGTCATTTATTTGGATTTATTGACAGTAAAACAAAACAGAGAGAATGAAAATTTATCATCTTTTTATTCTCTTTTAAAATAAAACTATTTTATAAAATTTATTAATACGTTATTTTTCTAAGTGCTTCCATTACATTTGATTACATCTTAGAAAACTGGTGTTAATAAAAGAAGCAATTCCTTTCATGAAAATGGTAGTAAAATGCAAAAGTTACTGATAAAAGGTTATAATTTGTAATGTTACAATTAAGAAAGAATGAAAATAGGGTGGATGTAATTTAATGAAAGTTAAGCCCAGGAGGGTTTGGTGTTGAACAGCCCATAAATTGGAAAGCAGATTTTGGGAAGCATATTAAATATCGACCTTAATTATACCTGCACTTTAACCACCTTGAAGTGATCTGCAGTTGTCACAAAATCTGGTCCTTCTTCATATTTTGGAACTGAGAATTCAGTGTCAAATCCCCTAATGTTAGAACATTAAAGTGTTTCCCTAAAGTTAAAAAACAAACTATCTTTTTTTTTTTTTTTGACAAAGACTTGTTACAAACGGTGCGTGTTTACTGTTTTATCTAGGATTAAGATTTGTTAGACTCGTTAGGGTAAGGGTTATGTCTAACATGGGCTACCAATTTGATTTCACTGATGTAATTACTTTAAATTAAAAATGTTATCCTGTTTTGTGTTCAGTAGTAGTTCACTAACAATCAGGAACATGTTCGGGACAGTGCTTTGAGGTGACCTGTTTCTGTGATCATGAATTCAACAGAGGGTGAAGAGGTGCTTAAGGCAGCAGGGCTGGGTCAGCTCACAAAACAGCAGAGTCACAGACTAGAGGAGGCACTGTTTGAATAATATATAATCTTCACATTTCCTTAGCAAGGCTTCTCATTGTAGTGTATGTGGCAATGCATTGCTATGTTCAGGCTGCAACAGATGGTCGGTTTGGCTTGTCCTCTTTCTCACACCTTTCTTGTGTGGTCCAACCACAGTCAGCTCATATTGCTGACTACACTCTTATTCCTAACAGCACCGTTTCATGCCAACCTTCTAGGGCTACATCTTCAAACTATCCTAGCCTTTATCTACCAGCTCAATTTACTTTCCACCTCTTAATTCTAGACAGAATTAATCAATTCTTTCTTTAAGCATTTAAAAATTGAATTTATTTAGTAAGTTTAGATATCTATAGAAACTATGAGTCATTTATATCTATTTGTGACTATAGCCTATTACTTAGAATCTGTCTGTCCTTTTTCAATCTATTTATATCCATAATCTATTGTCTATCATCAATATATTTATGTCTCTAATCCATTTTATTCATTACCTATCAATCTTTCTGCCATCTATCACCAATATGTTATTCATCTATCATTAATTTATCAACTGTCTTCTACTTATTATCTATCATGCATCAACATGTATTATCTATCACTGTCTATCTATCATCATGTTTCTATTTTTACCATCCTTCAATATCAATCTTCATCTCATCATCTGTCTGTCTGTCCGTCTATCCTTTTTCTAAGTATCATCTATTTACTTACCATATATATGTATTTATTTCAACCATCCTCTCTATAGAAACCTTCTATTTATCACCTATCATTTATGTACCATATTCCTATCCTTGCCCTATAAACAAACTGACGTTGTATTTTCAGTAAGACTGTTCATATTCATATGTTCACATACATGTTCATATAGATGAAGATGCTCAATGGAAGTAGACTTATTTTCCTAGGTGCATGTATACATATGAAATTTTTGGAAGATAACATTAAGTCATGGACTCTAAACCCAAACTTATGACTTAAATTAGCCATTCTCCTAAAATTAAAAGTCATCTTTATATTAAATCTGTGGACACACTGGATTAAGAGGTGTTGCTTGACATTTTTAATCATCACTTCAATTTGGCTGCTTGGATACATCTAAAAAGATGAAGGTCTAGACACACATTACGACTGGATTAGTGTTCCTCTAAAGCTCTTTCTATTTTATATTTTGATGTACTTTAAAATGAAGTAAATTTGAAGAGTTCTCCCGTCTTTCTGATTGTGAAGATGGATAGCCAAAGCCAGCTTGCAACAGAATTGTGGTGGTAAAATAATCGAGCAATTATATACTGCTTGGATGCATGGTCTGCGTTCTTCACACGGGTTGCCTCTGAAAAATAGGCACTTAATGAAATTCTTAGCTCAGGCTACAATGACTTCTTTGACAGAGTGAAGCTGTTAGGGAGATGTAAGCATAGCCATTATAAGCCGGTCATGATTAATAATGGTGTCTGATGAATACATAGTGGTTCTTTGCTGTACTGATGGTGGGTGATTATACACTGGAGCTGTTGTCGAATGCTTCTGTATAAATTAGATGAATGGGTTTCTTGTTAAGAATTTTAAAAGGCAAATGATATTGACTACATATATATGGCTAGAGGCCAAAGGAATATTTTAGTTATTCAAATTCACAGCTAAGGGGATATTCTAAGGAGAGTGCATATCTAGACAGGCATGTAAATTTCAGATTATGCTTTATTATCATTATTTTCTTTCTTGCCATCAGACAGACATTTTAATAGACTTCTGTCACAAACAACACAAACTACAAAAATATCTGGAAATAAATCTAAAAGGTCAGGGACATGACACAATAGCCTGCAAAATGTCCTTCTACTTTTAGGTTTTTTTATTGGCTATTCTCTGTATTTACATTTCAAATATTATCCCTTTTCCCCCACTCCCATACCCCTTCCCCTCCACTTGTTTTCATGAATGTGCTCCCTCTCCCAACCTCCTTCTCCACCTCAGTGCCTTGGCATTCTCCTACACTGTGAAAACGTGCCTCCACTGGACCAAAGGCCTCTTCTTCCATTGATGCCAGACAATGCCATCCTCTGCTGAGTATTCACATGGAGCCGTGGGTCTCTCCATGCTTACTCATTGGCTGGTATTTTAGTCCCTGGGAGTTCCGGAGGGGGTTTGGTTGGTTGATAATGTTGTTCTTCTCATGTGGTTGCAAACCCCTCAGCTCCTTTAGTCCTTTCTCTAGCTTCTTCATTGGGGTCCCTGTATTCAGTCCGATGGTTAGCTGCAAGCATCCTCAACTCTATCTGTCCAACTCTGGCAGAGGCTCTGAGGAGGCATCACTCTCTGGCTCCTGCCAGTAAGCACTTCTTGGCATCAGCAAGAGTGCTTGGGTTTGGTGGCTGCACATGGGGTGGATCCATTAGCAGAAATAGTGGGCCTCATTGTTTCTTCACAGTTGACTCTTAGTCATTTATCTGCTTGTGACGTTCTGCACACTCCATTCCATGTGCTCCAACCTCCCTCCCTGCCCTGGAAGCTCCTGTCTGCCCTCATTGAACACAAACAACACCATCCTTTTCCCTTCCATTACTTTCTCATTCTATGATAAAATATCATGACCCAAAGAAAGCTTTACTTTATATTATGGTGTCAGAGGGATAAATTCAGCACTGGTAGGCAGCAGGATCCAGTGACCAAACATTGATGAAGGAAGCCTACAAACCCTCACAGACCATCGCTAGTGACGCACTTCCTCCCTCCCACCCCTGTGATGAACTTCCCTGTCAGTCTCCACCTACAAACCCTTGTTCCATAATCTCCACCAAGCACTAGTGACTGAGAATCAAGTGTTCGAATACCTGAGTTCAGTGCGGCTCCTCACATGGCAGGAGGTAAAAATCTGCAATCTCCACAGAGCTGCAAATCTTAACCACAAAGAAGAAGGAAAAAAAAGACAGTAAATAATACTCGCAACATCAATAAACATTGGTAAAGAGTGGTAAATCTCTGGAGATCTGCCAATGAAAATTCAATGCAGAGTTTTTATTTTTAAGGTGATAAGTGACCCTCCATCTTAGAAGTCCCCTAGCACATAGCAGATATGTAGCACACCCTGCTGTTTCCCAATAAGCAAAACAAGAGAGATGCTGAGTTGCTTTTCACCCTGGACTCATGGACCTTTCTTCATAAAGAAAATAACTAAGGTCTTTCTCAGGTGTGACTGACATGAAGGCAGGAGCTCTGAGAACTCACTGTAACATGAGTCATGCATACTCTGTGGGTAATACACTCTGTCTTCAGGAATTCTGGTGAGCACTAAACTGCTCTTAAAATGGTCTCAGTTGGGAGAAAAACAACATCCCAGGAAAAGAACCCGTACCCGGTGCCATATTATTTGCTGTGATGCACACTCAACAGAGTTTAAACCGTTAACACCACAAGGCTTCCTACCTGACAAGTGTCCCTCCTACTTACACCCCTGCCCTTGAGGGCTGCAGACAGGTTTGAATATTGGTTTTCTGAGACGGGTGAAGCTGAGCATTCCACACCTTCTGGGTATCAGGCCCACAGGCGCTGTGCTGGCCCTGTGGAGTCTACCTCTCAGGCTCCCTTCCCCTTCCCTGTGTCTGCAGGTCTAGCTTGAATAACTCCTGTCATGCATACAGCTCCAAGGCTCTCTCCTGGGAAGCTAGTGTTACCAGGCTTCGATGATCCTACTTCAAAAGTGTCCTCGAATTTGCATTCTTTAAAAAAAATCTCCTACATATTTCTGACAGAAATTCAAATTCTGTCAAGTACCCTGATGTAAAAACCGTTAACCTAATTATGAGCTTCAGCACCCAAAGTAACAATTTTCCTAGTTGGCTTTGGAAAACAAACTGTTTATACTACATTCTCTGTTCAGTGAGAAGGGCGATTTCTCCAGCTCTGTGGACACTACGAAAGTATCCATTTACCTAGTTAAACATCTGTGCTTAGGAAACAAACAGATATTAAATCTTCATTTGATTTATTATGTAAGAAAGTTCCTAGACTCTGTGTTGACCTTAAGATGAAATGAACGCAATGGAAGAGGTTCAGAGGAGAAAAGCCTTCCTGGGTACGGGTGCATCTTGTCGATCAGGCTCAAGCTTGCATACTATTTTTATGTTACTTTTCTGTTTTCTTTCAAACTCCGAATGCCTAACTTAAAGAAGAAGTTAAGTTTCATCGTTGCATAGGTGCGATGCAGGGGTTTTACTGTGTTTACCAACCAAACAGCAACATCTGTCTGTCGCTTAATATTATACTTGCCAAATTGTGTGGAACCTAATGGCAGCCATAGGTAGGCCACCTACTTCTTTTCCTGGCACTCATGAATAATACTTAGATGGTTGGCAGGTGCCTCTAGTACTGTATTGCAAACATTTATCATCAGCAGCTCTTTATGACTTGTTCTGCTTTTTTTCTTGTGCATGCTCTGGATGGAAAGAGCAGATGCTCTGGTTATACCAGGTCTCTCCCTTACTCCATGTTTGGCTGTTGATTTGGGCTCTTTAGTAGCTTTAATGGAAGCTGTGACCACCTTTCTTGTCTCTAAGGACAGGCACACTTAGTCTTTAATTGGTCTTCCATCTTCATGCTTCATTAAATAGTATGTAAAGCCATTTTAATGAAGCTAGAAACCCCCAGAAGCGTTTGCCTACTTCAAGGAAGCTGTATGTGGTAGCTGGTTATGGTTGCCTGAGACTGGGCAGGGAAGTCAGCCCAGGAGGAGAAGCTGGAGCTGGAATCTCTGTGCCAAACAAACAAGCATGGAGAGTCTCTGAGAACTAAAATGGAAGGAGTGGGTATTTAAATAGTTGTCTAGACAAATAGAAGCCAGCGGTGATAAATCTATAATGAACAGCTTTTAAGAATTACAACTGTGTTTTGCATAATAGATAAGAGCAAAAGCCTGTTCTCTTAAATTGACGGGGAGGAGTTCTGATAAGCCGCATTAGAAAGAGTGGCTACGGAGAATGAAAGTGGCAAGAAAGCTCAGCAAGTGCATGGCATGCATTCTGTTTCAGAAATGCAAGGAGTTTGACAGTTGTTCTCTGAGTATTTTTACTCAAGAGCAAGAGGAAAATGGATTTCTATTTAATTAACGGTATGCGTTTAAAAATTAATGTGCCCACTAATAACGTAGCTTTCAATTTGAGAGTGTTTTATTTCCTGTTATTATTTAGCCCTCTTGAGTTGAGAAATCAAAATTTGTCTTAAAATATCACTTTGAGGAGGGAAAGGCATACTTTAGTGTCCAAATATGATTTTTTCATGCAGTCTGTATGATAATTTATAGTTTACACTATAGATAAAAAATGTTCTGGCATCTTTATCCCAGAATTCTTTAGTAATTATAAATTCATTAAGTACTATGAATCTTTAAGTGATTATAACGTCTGCTTTTGTTGTTTTATATGTCTGGGTAGCATAACCTAGTTCCAGTTCATTAATATTACAGCAAATACGAATCTACCACCTGCACTGCCAGGGTAGGAGAGGAAGAGGAGGAGCCATCATGGATTGGTCACCGAGACAAAGGCTTATAATTAGCAAAGACTATTGACCAAAGAAGTCATACTTCTATACACATTTCTTTCTTCAAGTTTGATGAAATTATTTCTTTAGATTTTTTTTTCTTGGGTGTGTGTGTGCAGTTTCCTTTGGTGGACGTAAGAGGGGTCAGATCACCTGGACCTGGAGGTATGGCTGGTTGGGAGCATCTCAGGTGGATGCTGAGAATGGAACTTGGATTCTCTGGGAAAGCAGGAAGTGCACTTAGCCACTAAGTCATCCCTAACTTTTGTAAAACTATGCTGGGGAAGCATTAACACATTGAAAATGCGTAAAAGGTTAACAGAGATATCAGAAAACAGCCCAATTTAAATTACACCTTTCGGCTCCTGTTGAAACTTCAAATTTAAAAGAAGTGCCTGGAGGAACTTCATTTTTCCTCAAGAGCCTGCAACTATTTAGGAACATGCTGATTATTGTTCCAAAGTTGTCCTTTCCTGGCTTAATGGGCCCCAAGAATTCATATGATCCAAAGATATTCATGTATACAAAATACCATGCGCAAAGTAATTTTCAAAAATTAAAAATGAGCAAAAGCATTCAGTATGTCCTATGTGCGGTGGGTACAGTATTAAATGGAACAGAAATAAAAGTAAAATAGAAAACAAAGCAGGGAATGATCTTAAGGGTCATTATGACAAGAATCAAAGTAGAACACACTCTTACCAGCCATTGTGTGGGGAAATATATGTGACATATGTTGGGAAATGTTACATGCTTACAATTGCAATATATCAGCGCTTACCTGTAGATACTAAGAACAGTACACAGTGCTCACCTGCATACACTGAAGCAGCGACGGCTCTCAGCACCTCTACTTTCTTTTGGGCCCTGGTTGATCAGCTTATTCCATGATACTATTTTTTTTCTTTTTCCCCACCCTTCAACCCCCCCCCCCCATACACACACCTTTTTCTTGAGATATTGCTGGTTGGTGTGAAACTCTTTCAGTCCTGTTGAGCTGAACCACTGCACTCAGCTTGCCCTTCTGTCTTGAGAAAAAATGGAACTTGGACAAATCCATAGCAAGCTTTGCTTTCAAACAGGTGACTGTCACTCTGGTTCAAGAGCAGAGGTTTCCACAGGCCTGTAAGCACTTTCTTCTGCTGTAGCCCACCCATGAGGACTCCCAAGTTTCTATGCCCACTGTAGAATGAAACCTGTGGTGAGTGTTTTTCTTTCCTTTCTAAACTTTATTCACTTTATTTTACTTCAGGGAATTAAGGTTACCTAAGAAACATGCCCCCATCCCTCTCCTGTATCTCTTGAACAGTGGTAGTTGTTGTCCTTTAAAGTTTTGTAGAGCTCATTATAGAACCACAGAGTTTTCAGGCCGTGTGTACTTTTAGACACTGGTATAAATTTAGCAATTGTGTGAAGTTTGTGTTCCAGGCTTGCTTACTACATTCTTGGCAGGCATTTATCGAAGGATCATGCTTTCACACATAGCTGGTGGGAGAGCCTGGAGTTCTTTTTTCTTTTTGACACAGTTCTTGCAGCCCTCTCCAACATGGAGTCAGAGTTAGACTCCAGGATGAACATCATTTTAAAAATAATCAGAACGAATGCCCTAGGAAGGCAAAATGCAAGTTAGTCACCTTGTCTTTGACCAATATGTCTACATAGCCACTGTTTCTCAGGAGCACATTTTACAAATAACAAAAGTAAGGCAGAATGCTTAAAATCTCAGTTGTTCTTAGAAGAAATCACTATCAGACACAAGGCACCATAATGAACTGGAGATAGTTGAGGTCTGTAGCACATAGAGGTGGTTGGCGGCAGGGTGGTACAGAATGTTCTTGTGAAAAGCCTGAGAAAACACAGATCAAACAGTTGGAGAAAGAGGCAAAAAAAGATGGCAAAAACATGGTGAACACAAGGATCATGGCTACTGTGCAGAACTGTGTTCAGGACATGGATCTGGGTTCTGCTCACTGGTATACAAGGAAGCCCCCATATTCTCTGTTGCTGGCATGTGGGGATTGGGGGACATTTTGGGTGGTTTGGGCTGGAATTGATGGCAATTAACTCAAACATCCCAGCACTTTTATGTCTCAGAAATGTTTAGCAGATACCAGTGAACTAAATACCAATGAGGCAGTGGTTATCTGCTCAAAGAGCTCTTGAAGTTCTGGAGAGAGATTGTAAAACAAAAGCAGCAGGGTCTTCAGTGTTAAGAAAGCAGTCTGATGTGGGATAACACAGGTCGGTTTAATTTTAAGATATGGGACCGCAGATGCTGGAAGATGGGCAATCTTGTGTGTCTGGATTTCAAAGGTTTGAGAGATAGTAAGACATGCTCTACTATGTGTTGGTAATTGACACCCCTCCACATCTTCCCACAGCCCCCCTCACCAAGCTGACTTACCAAACAGGACAGGGGCTCTGACATGAAAGATACTAAATAAATCATTCCCTTAGGAAACTCATGCACAATACGGCTGAGACTAAAAGTCAGTAATCACTATAGGGGTATTAATGGCCCACCTCAAAATATAAATGTGCAGCTGATCCATCTATAACAGTTGGGCATACATCCAAAGCAAAGAGAAGATGTATAGAAAACAGATGCCTATATGCTTGCTGTGTTCAAGAAGGCTGTGAAATAATGCATGGATTATAAAATATGTGATATATATGAAGATTAAATATAAATATGCAATATGATGGCATACTATTCAGCTATAAGAATGGAATAGTGTCACTTTTTGGTGAATGAATCGAACTGTAGGTCATCATGTTGAAGAAAATGTGCTAAACCATAGAAAGACACTTATGACATCTTCCCTCATATGTGCTGGCAATAAATAAATAAATAAATAAATAAATAAATAAATAAATAAACATGAAAACATGAAGATAAAAGAAAATGATTTAAAATTAAATTATGATACATGTATGTCTAAAAAATGTCATTAATTATTGATCTGCACTTGTACCATGAGCTAAAGTTTTAAAAAAATACCAAATTTTGTTCCAACTGATCCATTAAAGAGTTTCTTTTTTCTCTCTCTCTTACACTGTCCATGTATTTAACACTTCGAAGTTTTAATTCAACAATTATTTTGTTCTTTATTGAGTCTTCACTATACTTCTCTCTAAACAGCAAATTCATTCAAGACAGGAAAGAAGGTAGAGAATATTTGTTATAAAAATAGCCTCAATGACAGATCTTACATGTTTTTCCATGTTTTTTATTAGTAAAAGGCATTTGTCAAAAGAAATTAGTATGTTTGAGAACCATGCAGGAAAAATGCAAATTTGGCTATTTTTCCTAGATATTGACAAAAAGTAGCTAAACAGTGCTTCCTCTGTGTGTTTAAAGTTACACCTCAACCTCCCAAGCCACATACAACCCTGACCCTGTAATTTAGTATCTGCCTCAACCAGACCCTCATCACACAGACTGTCTGAGCCTCCTGCTATCTGAAGTTCTCTGTGAATGCTGTTAGCTTGTTTCTTTTTCTCTTCATACTTTCATGTAGAAGCTTGTGTTGGTTGCGGAGCTTATAAAACTCGTCAGGAATGGTTTCTACTTCTCTCTCTTTCTATACTTCTCTTTTTTATTCAGACACTGTCTCACATTTCAATCTGTCTTTGAACTTGTATTGTAGCAAAGGATGACACTGAAGTTCGATCCTCCTGCCTCCACCTCCTGTGTTGTCAATACAGGTTTGAGCCAATCTTTTCTTTATTAAGTAGACAACTTTCATGTTCTCTTTAAATGAGATTTCAATGGGTCCTTGTAGGTATATCTGAGTAGCTGTCATTGCTGTCTGTGCCAATTAGAGCCATTTATTTTTTTAATGTGAAGTAGAGTTTTCATGAACACTTGAAAGATGAAGGAATGGTTGTTGGTCTGGCTTTATCATGGACACTCTGTGAAAAGGAATGACTTGTGACCTCAGAATGGGCCAGCAGGGGCAGAGTGAGTATGCCTTATTTCAGGCAAAGAACTAATAACAGAAATGGCCAACAGAGAAATAGCAAGTAAAGAAACTCTGCTCAGGTGTGTGGACATAGAGGTGAGGCAAAGTCAACCAGCTAGAGACTTTTCCTGCTCTAAGCTCATTTTCCTGTATTAAAGATCTCACTTTACTGGCATACACAAATTTCTTTCCCCCTATGAGAACACACTTCATAGCCAGGCAATATTCACAAATAAAATGTGAATAACAGAGCAGCTGCTTGTTAAAAGTATGATTTATGTAGTGGGGCAATTATCTTCACATGATTTAGAACTTTTGCACTCTTATTTGACCTGTCTTCCCCATTGTTGTTATTATGCCAAGTCTGGACGTTGGCAGGCTTGGGTGAAATGTCTACCTTTATACCTAAATAATTTAAATCTCTCTCTCCCTCCCCCTCTCTCTTCCCCTCTCCGTCTCTCTCATGTGTGTGTAAATAAGGACATAGTTCTATAAAATATTAGAGTATTAATTCATTTTTAGGCACAAGACTCTAGCACTGAACATTACAAATGAGATATATTTTTGGCTGATAGATTTCAGGCAGATGTCCAACTCTCAAGGTCAGGAAGATATGTTTTTCCATTCAAAATATAACATCTTTTAAATTGGCATGAATGTCTTCATCTAGCCCAAGACCAACAGCAAACAGCTGGAGCTGCAAACCCTTTAACAAAGCTCAGCATTACATAACGTCTGTAATAACAGGTCCTAAGCAGAACATGTACAGGGTCTGTCTACTAAGGTGTGGCACGGGGGCATGTACAAGCTGTACTCATTTCTGTCTGAGCTATGACTATTACACAGGATCCTGCTCCTATGCATGAGCTTAGTGATGCCCGAGGTCCAAGTTGTTTCCCCACACTTAGATACAAAGCTTACACTCTGATTTGTAGCAGTAACTTACCTGCCTCTTGTCACTTGTAGAAACACCCTTATGGGTTCCATTGTCTACTATGTCCTTACAAGTGTCACTAGTGCTACAAGAAGACAGAAACCAAATAGCCATATGGAGTAACTTCCCTTGTGGCATTGCTTTCTCCTTACCTACAAGGGAGGGAGGTTAGAGCTAAGAAACAGATGTGGGTTTGTGCATTGTCTGGGGTACACAAGTCTCTACCTTGGGTTTCATTTGACTTTAATGAGAAGCAGGGTGACCTGCATTCAGATCAGAGAGATTTGTATAGACAAACCTGTGTTTATGAGACACAGGAATAATTTCACTCCAAAGGAAACAGGTGTGGCAGGATTTTGCATTGCACACAGAGAGGAAAAATTGCTTACAACAGGGTGTTATGCACTAAAAATCTCCAAGGTTCCAAAATTGCCTAAGTATGTAAGATATCGTCTTAGAACTTCTTTATTACAGGTAACTGCCCAGGTCCCCAATCTATTCACCTAGAACTTTTCCCCCACAGGCTAATCTGAGCTTGCAATCCTCCTTTCTCTACCTTCCAGGTGCTGAGATTTCAGGTGTGCCACACCAAATTGAACCACAACACATCTTTACTTACAAGGGTTTTCTTTGTCAATGTGAAAGAGCTTAAAGACATTTGTTTTGCATTAAATGTTATCTTATCTATGTTAATTTTATTAAAGTGGCTTTTCCCTGAGACTTCTGTAGTTCAGCTGAGAGGAACATTCTGGAAAAGAAAAACAGAGCACAAGACCCAGACAGACAGGATGTCAGGTACATGGCATCTCAGTCTCCACAGGCAGATGCACAAAGCTGTGGTCAAGTTGATGGATTAAAGGAGCTAAAGGCTGTTTCACTACAGCAAGGTGATGGGGTCTCATGACCAAGGACTGCAGGGTTATGCTTCTTAGAGGGCTGGAGAAAGGTGGCTCCTAGCTGACCTCACCTGGTGACTTATGAAAACATACTTCCTGTTATTTTCATCTCACCATATATAATCTTTTGCTTGTCTTTCTCTGGGTGTCTCTTAAAACCTCGGGTCTTCTTGCTGGTATCTCCTTCTAAATCCTAGGATTCATCATAAGTTCATTTCTGGGTCCTTTACATGTTAGTTGTGAAAGTCTCTGCTTGAAAATAAGGTCACATTCATATGTATATGAGGAGAAAGAAAGAGAGTTTAATTTTACTAGATCAAAGAACATTTAATTGATTTATTTCCAATGATTTGCTTTTTAAATGTTAGTATGAAAAGTGTATTCTGATTGTGCACAAAACCAACAAACAAAACACCTCAGTGTACTCATCAGGGACTGGTCTCAAGCTGGTCATGACTGGTTCTTGCTAAACGTAGAAGGTTCTAGACACATGCAACCCTCCCCAGCACCCGACACAGGAATGTTACTGTGAGGGAGGGTGACTGTAGCCGCCATGTTGGAAATCAGTCTGGAGGACCCTGTGGAAAAACACCACAGGAGCAAATTAGAAACAGCATGGAGTTTCCTCAAGGCTGAGCCCCTGGTCCTGCCCCTTCAGCAACTTTCTAAGGCCCACAGGGAAACTGTCATCGCCAGCTCTTAGATGAATATATTAAAAGTCTGTGACCATTTTATTAGGTAATAAAATTAAATTGCAATGTGATTTAGGTTGCTTAGAAAGGAGGCCCTAGTAACTAGAATTTGAATTAAAATAAATATGTTACATTTATGGGGTCTTGCTAGACAGAAGTTTATATTTAACATATGAGCAGTACATGTATGTGAAGTTGATTGGCTCACATTTTAGGAGGAGCCAAATCTAGGACACAGTTCTCAAAGTAGGTACTTATCCACTGCTTCAAGGAGAGTCTAGTTCTCTTAGAGGAGCAAAGGGCTTTAGGAACATAGACCAATTCTATGGTGTTTCCCTATAGAAAAGTAGTTAGGGACATTTTCTAACCTTTCCTCAATGTCCCTAAAACAACTCACCGGGTAGAACCAAGTTGTTTATTGAATGCATATACACAGTAGCTGCATCATTTTGCATGCAAAGTTTGTTTTCCTTAAGCTAAGCACAGAGTAAATGCATGCAGACAGATTTAAAACATTGTATTAATTATACTGAGTTTGAGATTTTGAAAAGAACATTGCTGTTGGCTTCCACTAGCAAACAGTTACCTGATAATTATGACAGATATGTTTAGATTATATAGAAATCCCATATTCTACACATTCAACAAATAAAACAGAATTCCATTCTCATGTGTTTTCTATTTCTGCCTCTTTGATAAGACAATGGGGTTTGTAAAATTTATGCCAACAGAGGCAAAAGCAGCTGTTCTTTATGCCAATCTAATCCATTAGGCTAATATCAGCACACAAGGTCCAAACTCAGGGAAACAGAAGGCACCAGGGCCCTTCTTGCCTTAGATAAAAGAGGGGGATTAGGGGCACAGCTGCTGGAGGCAGAGCTGTTTCAGAATTCTGGTCTTCTCTGGGATTTTTAAGGTGACATTGAAGCTAACATACTCCCTGCTTGTTAATCAAGAATAATGTGATAAAGGAGGTTCCAATTAACAGAAACAAAATATCAGAAAATGTAATTGATTGACAGCCATTCAAAGAAGCTTCAAACACTTTCTGCTTGTCAAAAATTATGGATATGAAAAAGATTAGATCATATAAACATCTAAGAGCCTTATCTTGTAACTCTTCATGGTGATAATGACAGGTGTTTCCAAATAGTTAAATTTGTAGTGATAGTTATAAGAATCAACTTAAAAACATGTTTGAAACAATAGGGTTATTGTGTCAGTTACTTTTCTGTTCTGTAATAAGACACCACAGCTAATCCAGCTTACAGATGGGTTTATTTGTGACCTATAGGTCTAGAGGCCTAGAGTCCATGACCATCATGGCAGGGAGCAAGGCCTCAGACAGGTAGGCAAACTGCTGAAGTAGTAGCTGAGAGCTCACATCCAGAGCTCAGGCATCATTCAGAGAGGAAGAGAGATGATGGGCTGGTGTTAGGCTTTTGAAGTCTCAACTCTTCCCACTCCTGTGGCACATTTCTTGCAATGACATACCTCCTCATACTTCCCAAATGTTCTGCCTACTAGGGAAAAAGTATTCAAATATATGAACCTATGGGGGCCATTGTCATTCACACCACCATGAGTATACCTGACTGATTGTAGCATGCAGACTGCTGTGTCTGCCTTTTGGGAGGTAAGGCATATAATGCTTATATTGCTACACACAGGTGTGAGAGCATCCACTGATGTTTGTCAATTAGACTGGAAATGTAATTAAACATAAATGTGTAAAGAATAAAACCAGAGGCACAGACATAGTATTCCTAGGTAGGTGCTGAAAATTATCTCTGAAATCAAAAGAAAATTTGTCTAAAAATTTAAGAATGACATCTTAATGAAAGCAATTATGAAGATCATCATAGCAGAAACAGCAGCATTGATTTGGCCTCCTGATAAATAAATACCTTTAGAGAGGGAGAAACTGATGCAGGAAGGAAGAGGTCAGACAGCATAGAGCTAGCTCGGGGGAAGGTCAAGGTCAGCAGAGGGTTTGGTAATATGGCCTCACCAGGAATCCTGTGTTGACCAATGAAGGTGACATGTCAAAGACAGGCAGCAAGCAAAAAATATTTGTCAAGTGGTCAGAATCATCTGAGGAAAAAATAAAATAGGTCATGCAGAGAATGCCTAACAAAGAATATTAGAAATCTATTTTACTCCTAAGAGATGTGCAGGAGAACCTGTGAGCCTAGAGCAAGTGAAGCGGGAGTGTGGGTCCTGGGGCTGCCAGGGGATGTAGAGGTCAGGCGTGGGGTATGCTGTCCATGAGGATGAGATGGAACAGAACTGTGCTCAGTTCAAAGTTCATGAGGATGAGATAAGACTTTAATCATGGTCAGTTCCAGGACCATGAAAATTATAAGACATGACCTCAGAGATACAGCTAATCAGGGAATCAAGAGAGGTGGGGCCCATAATCATGCCATGTGTTTACCTTTTAAATGTGCACAGAATGATCAAATGCATATAGATTTTGGTGAGAAATTAGGAAATAAGATACAAGAGATTCACAGAAGGGTCAGGGCGAGTAAACTATGTCTTTATCTTGTTGCAGTAGTAAGAGTTAAGAGCTCTGGAATAAAAGCAGAAAAGCACTGTGTACCATGCAATTTTGTCAGTTTGGCCAAGATATTAAACTTTTCTAGGAACCAGCTTAACCATCTGAAAAATGAAATTAATTTCCCTGAAAATTAATTAGATCAACTAAATTAATTATAACACTTCCCATTGCATAGTGGCTACAACTTTTATTTATTTATTATTATGAATGAGCAGTGATTAAAACCATTGCATTAGATTTTTAAAAATCTAAAAATTAAGTACAAATAAGAATGGAATTATATAAGTATCTGAGTCTTTGATATTTAGAAATAGAGGGAAGATAAATGTGAGCAATGGGTGCTTTAAAAATACAGAGCAAATTGGAGTGAATTGTCTTCACAAGGTGGAAGGAATGCCTTGCTGAGACAAAAGGTACAAAAGGCATGGCAGCTGGAGTTTGGGGAAGCTTGTTGATATAAAGGCCAGCTCTGCATGGGGAACAGAGAGTGATTTTTATTATTGGGTTCTGTTCACTTTCTCCTTTCCTTCAAGTTCCTAAACCTGTTTATAAAATGTGATCTCACCTGAATTACCTGAATCCAGATAATCTTTTAGAAGTGTTCCTGGAGGCTCTCACCCAAGGAGATTCTACAGCTTATCATTTGCCCGTCAATATTGATAATGACAAGAGGCCACTCAGGGATGGTGTGTAAAATGGACAGGTTGGAAAATGGAAAATGGCCTGTTGTCAAGCTGTTTCTTTCCTTTGAAGATGAGAGCAGGTCTTTAGTGGATAAATATGGTGCCATAAACAACAGAAAGAAGGTTGCTGGCATAATGGTGGTAATATTTATGCTCAAAACTCAAATAGAAGTTAGAGTTTAAGTAGAGATGTCGTGGGTATGCTGCGAGCTTGTGAATATGGCTGAGAGTGTGGATACAGACAGGGCTGATAAATGTGTGATAGAAAGATAGCCCCTTTTTATTCATTGCCTGTGAGAATAAGGACAGCTAAGAAAAGTCTAGGCAACACTGAAAAACAGAGACTATGTATTAGACACATCATTTAGAAAAGTAACCTGCACAAATGTGGTACTTATAACTCATCATTAAAAGAGAGAGCATATTATGGTAGATTAAATGTACTGACATATTTCAGGAACACATAAAATCACAATGATACAAAAAATTCCAGGGATTGATAAGTAGTGCTGATTCGAGCTAACCTGACCTTATAAATTACTTCCTGAAAACTCTGTGATAAAGGCTGAATCTTAAAATTAAATTATATCTATTTGAAAGATGCAGAAAGAGAATGGTTTAATTTGTTACATAGATGTTAAGTGCCATAAGCCAGCAAGATGGTTTAAACTTTGTATCCCAAAGAACATTAATGACACTCCATAGATGACATTTTGAGCTGCTGTTTTCTTTGGAGTTTTAATACATGGTTAATACACACACACACACACACACACACACACACACACACACACAGAGAGAGAGAGAGAGAGAGAGAGAGAGAGAGAGAAAGAGAGAACTTAAATTTTACATCTTCAACTAATCCAGGTAGAATAAATGTGTAGGATAAAATGTGTCTTCTACAAAAATAAATTTAAAGTGTACAATATATGGACCCTGGATTGTGTCATCCATTTTTAAAGATTCTAGAGCATTATGAGTTCACACTTAAATGACAAGGCTTTTAGGTACAGATTTGTAATGTGTAATATATAATTGTATACATGTTACACATTTGCATTTATGTAGGAAGCCAATAAATAGATGTGTGAGTCAGACCTATTTAGTTTTCAAAATGAATGAATGTGTTTTGTTGAAAGTGTGATCCAGGGAAGCCATATGTTTTTCTGATTAATATATCTACTTCAGGCAACTGTCAATCTATGTACAGATTTTTGACTCATCATTTTACCAGCTGGTCATAAGTGACGGTTGAATTCTGTGCCAAAAAAACAGATGTCACCCCTTTCAAGAATGTGGTGCATCTTGGAAGAGGGGGTGCATATGACAAGAGGGGGTGAATATGATTGGCAGGAAATGTGGAGGGTGTTGTGAAATTTTGTCTTCTAGACATGGCTTGGCCATCGCAATCATAAAACCATAACAGCTGCAGATACCTGAGTGAGCCCTGCAGCATTCAGTCACATGGGGGATGGGGCGTGAAGCCATGGATGTTTAATCACTGCTGTGAGCGAAGCTGTTCTATACCTCAGTGATGAAGCGCCAGGCTCCAATAAAAACCTCCAGTCTTGCTCTTGTATGTAACAGTAACTCCAAATTTTCTTTTAAATATGAGAGTAGAAAGGAAACCAGTTGGGGAGAAAAGGACAGTAGGAGTGGAAGGGATGTGAGACAGGATATGGGGAAGGAGATGGGAGCACAATACATTGCATATGTTTATAGAATTGTCAAAAATAAAGGCAAGAGGAACAAAGAATGGAATGTGGTCATATTGTTGCAGTACACAACCATATTTCACAGACCTATCCCTGCATTATCTGGATAGTGTTCTGATTTGCATTTGACTAATAATGAGGAAAATTAGAAACAAAGGCTCAATTATGAATCAAAATCAACCTCACCAATAACAAAGAAGAAAGCTATAGAAGGAAGAAGATACGAATCGTACAGCCAATGGTTGTGAGGCTTCTTGCACAGGTTTCTGCAATAAATGTCTAGGGGCTGTAGCTATGGGCCATATGCTCTCTGTCTGATCAGAATCACTAGCTCAGCTAAGTGGGCAGGTGGCAGGGGCCAAAATGCACAGCAGGGTGGACTCAGCATCACAGTCTTTATAGCCCAGACAATGATGAGTTATCTACATTATTTTCATTAAAGATAATAACATAATACTATAAAATGCTAGAAATTGTGTAATAAAGTATTACACAATTTGTTCAAAGCTGCAGAACTAAAGGTGATAAATCTGGGGCCATTCTTGATATCATATAAAAGTGAAACACTGGGGGTTAGCTCTGCTCTTCATTTCCTATTACATGTTAGAAAACTGCAGATAGATCAGATGTCCTTAGGGTCTTATTAGGAATATATAAATAATTTCTCATCAACTAAAGACTCTGCGGTTGTTTGAATAGGAATGGTCTCTGTAGAGTCAGAGGGAGGGTCACTGTTTGAAAGGCTTAGGACATGTGGACTTGTTGGAGGAATTGTGTCACTAGGGTGAGCTTTGGGATTTCAAATTCTCAAATCAGGCTCAGTGTCTCTGTCTCTGCCTGCTGCCTAATGATCTAGATGTAGAACTCTCTGATTCTTCTCTAGCATCATCTCTGCCTATGTGTCACCATGCTTCCATCCACAGTGATAAAGGACAAACTTTGGGATGCAATAAAGTCCCAGTTAAATGCTTTTATTTCTAAGAGTTGTAATGGTCATGGTGTATCTTCACACCACTAGAACACTGACTGAGACAGAACCCACATTATTAGACGACAGCATGGGAAGATTGTGTGAAAGTCTTATCTCACATTGGAACTTTTCTGCTATCTCAGAAGTGTTGGACTGAAGCAGCAGAAATTCAGAAATACAGTTCATCAATCATTGCTCTTACTTCTGGTGCTGCTACAGGTATCAGAACAATCATCTGCTTAACTCCCAGGCTGAACTTTGTGATTGACAAGTGTTGCTTAGTTTCTGTTTGCATACAAATGGAACCAATTTATCTCTCCTGAGACAACAAACAAACAAAAATGGAAGAAACAATCAGGTGTTTATCACTATTTGGAGAGAGGGACAGATATTTTCAATGCCGGACTTTGGAAGGAGGTTTCAAGTTTTGAGAACTGTCATAATTTTACATGTACATGAATAAAAACATCTCAGAAGCAGACACAGAGCAATCAACTTGAAGGGTGTCAATATATCTTGGACTACATTACCAGTATCCCTTGGGGCCTATTGATATCTCTATTTGGTGTGGCATTGCCTACAGTGAACTGTTTTTCCCACAACTATCAACTACCAAGGCAGTTCTCTAACAGACATGGCTAGAGGCCAATCTGATCAAGGATATTCCTCAGTTGAAACTCTTTATTCCCAGGAGACTAAACATGGTTATTTCAAGTTGACAATAGGCATACAATGCAGAAGTCCTAAAGTTGAATTTAAAAAAAGCTTCCAAAGTATTTCAACTACTATAGTTGGACATTTCCTGGCAAGTCATTCTAAGCTATCTGTCTTTATGTGTAGAAGTGAAAAGGCTGAAGATGGGAAATCCAAATATTGTTATGTTGGCATCCCCACCGAACCCTCAGTGTATTTAGTTGACTTGTTCATGTTTTGTCAATGTGTTTGGCTAATGCTCATGTGCCCTCATTGCTAATGACATAAGCACACTGCAACAATCACATCTGCAACCTGCACTAATTATTCAGATCAAGCTTGAGATAGTACTGATCGATGTTGCCAGTGAACCAACAAGACGTGAACATGTGATGCCTGTTACCTTACAGGACTGCAGAGGACAGTTGGTCCCAGTGGCAAGGACACAGATGTTTTCTTGTAGTTTTAAGAGCAGAGCCTCCTTAAGATGTCCTTTAGGGATCTTTTGAGCATAACCTGCATTATACTCATGAAAAGCAAAGTTTCATGAATGAAACTTCAGAAAGGCGACTGAAGAATTAATGCTGTGGGCCCACAGAGCTAGTTGATCAACTAGAGCTAATATGTGTACACTTATAATTTATCTATGAATACTAATAAAACAAGAATATTTAGACATAAACTCTACAATCTACTTGTATATGCAAGAACTTTATTTTAGTTTGGAAGTTCCTAAATGCAATGTAACTTACTTTGAAAGACCCTGTGGAGAAAATCTGACATTTTTAGTAATTACATGGTTTTTATGTACAGGGTTTATTTTGGTTTAATATAATATTCATGAAAGTTGGAATAGATAATACCAATATGCTGTACTCTTAATCACTGAAAAAATACCTTCTTGACCTCTGAACATGTCTATCTTTCGTTTTTAAAGAAGTATGTTCTTTGTTATTCCCATTCTATTGCTGAAAACAACAACAAACCTAAAGCCCTGGGCTAATGAGCTGAACTAAATTCATCAGGGTGCAGAGCTGGCATCAGTGGCCACATTGGGTACAACACCTAAACTTTGTCACCATACCCTGCATTCAGTGACTCCTTATCTCAGTCCTTATACTATGGAGACTCTGGTAGTAGCCGCCATGGTTATACAGCTACAAGAAGAGAAAAATTTTGACAGAATCAATTCAGCAATGCTTTTCCCAACTGATGTAAATGAAGGGAACCAGTGAGAATATATTCATGCAGATATCATAACTGTCTATAACTGATGTTTGATTCTCCATTTGGTGGAAAACAGTACGTTGTTTAAATATGTCTGGAAAGAAATCTATTACAAGGTGACATATTCAGGGAAAGAATGTTTTTCCACACTGTCCTCTTTCAACAGACTGTCACACTAAACTTAACCCTTCTCGAAAACACAAAACTAAGCCTTTTTGAACAATCTCAAACATTTCCAAAAATGAATAGACACAGCAACATGTCATGAAGTATTTCCCAGTTACAATGCCAACAGAACTTCACAGTAATATATTTCTTTATTTAAAAGCTATTTTATTACTTCTTTACAATGTTCAACATGTCTTTCTCTCCCTGCTATGAAAAGCAGTAATGTGAGGAAAGCTATGTGAGCTGAAGCACAGACTATAAGACTTCTCATTCTCAGAGAGCCTGACAAACCGCACTGATCACAACTTTCTATAGAAAATTACTTTCTGCATGTGTTTAAATATTATGCACAATGCAAAATATCTTTTCTATAGAAATGCTTTAAAATAATACGCCTGCTGTTAGCATGCAGATGCTTATTTTTCTAACAGAGTCTTTTATGATCCCATACACTCCTTTTCCTCTTCCATTTCAGATCCTTCATGGCAGAAATGAACAAAATAGAAAATTCAGTATAATTCTACCATTCACATTAGCAAGAGAACAATGCTGAGGGGCTGTGAACTACTCTTCCATCTGGCGTCTGTGAGACTGTTTAGATTAATAGGTACAATAGCAGTTGAAATTTTCTGGGCTAGGGTTCAATGGGGTTCAGTACCACCCCTTGCTGAAAAGGCTCATCCACCTGTGGACAAAGAATGCTGCCTGTTTCCCTGGCTCTCACCAGAAGACCTGATGCATTAGGGTTTGGTTCCAGTTACAAAAACAAAGACATACAGTCCAGTTAACCACATTGTCTGCTTCTGGCTCGAACTCTTCCAGCAGAGATGATCCCTGACTTAGCCACTTGCAGAGATCCCCCAAGAATTCCATTAGCACACAAGCTCTCTTCCTTATGAGAAAATTAATATATTCAGCTCAATAATACTAATATTACTACTACTAATAATAATTATCTCACAGATAATAGATTACAAAAAGATAAGTGATTTGACAATTTATGAAATCTTCTCTATTAGTAAAATAAAAATAAAACCATATCTTGTTTATTCCAAATGGGGGATGGTCCAGAGGCTCCACCTTTCCCGAAGGGTTTGTGGCAATTATTAGTCATCAGGGGAAAGTTGTCATTACCTTTAGTGGTGTAACCACTGATAAGTCTCCATTATACATTAAATAACACACCATGCATGCATGCTTAGGTAGGAAACTCTTATTGAACTCAGTGGGCCAAACAGAGGAAGAAGACATGAAAGACAGAAGTAGGAGGGGCTTATAAAAGAATTTTCCTGAGGCAGAGGAACTGATGAAGTGGGTAAGGAAGAAACATTCTCTCTCCTATTTTCTTCTCTGTTTCTGTGATAAAACACAGTGAACAACGCAACTTACAAGGAGAAAAGGTTTATTTGGTTAGTCCAGCTCACACTCCTCCACTGAGGAAAGTCTTGGCATGATCTCAAGGCAAGAAGCTGGAGTGCTTCTGTGGAGCTGATTTACACCTTAGGGATAAGAGGTTAGATTCAGCAAAACGAAAATAGCATCAGCCTGTAATGGTGAACAAAACCATATTTTAAAATAAATTCTAGGAATAAGATTTTAGAAGAAAATCTTCTAAATCTTCTTTTGGTTTTATGATGTTTGTCTTCCTGATACAAGAACAAGGAAAAGATACAGTGACACAAAGCCAGGTCTGAAGACTCCACTGTAACAGGGGCAAGGTTTAGCACCTGGTATGCGGATATTAATTAAAATTTCTATTGTCTGGTCCTCACATGCACTTATGATGTATGCCACCTTGAGGAAGAACAGCCTAGGAAAGCTTCAGAATGCACATCTCAGGTTGACCCATTATGGGGTGTTGCATCTGTGGGATTAAATGCTTTAAGGAGTTGTCGAGTTTAGTTGGTTAGTTTGCACAGTTCTAGTTTACTGGAGGCATCACAAGACCAAGATCTTATCACTTTCAGTTAACTCTGTGATTTAAATATTGCCATCTGTGAACAAAGCCTACAGATTTAAGAAAACAGCTTTTGTAAATTAAAATAGTAGCTGATGCACACTTTGAAGGTTTCAGCAATGTTTATTTCATGTTTGGTGTGTTTATAGTTCCTAACCTATGGCAAGCATCCTGTCTCAGGAGCACTCACTGGAGCAGAGCACTTTCCACATATTGAGAGGCTTAAAAATAACAAATTATGGCAAAATCCAAATTATCAACAATAGAATACAGTCATTTTAAGAGCAATAGAAACAGCTCAAAATACGGACTTAATTATGTTCCCAGGAAGCACACAGAACCCATTCAAACACCAAGTTCTACTTCCAGAAGCATTTCTTTCCACTTCCTTGCATCTACAGCATCTCCTGCTTGTTTGCTTTTCTCCTTACTGGGCCTTTTGTCTGGGTATAAATCTCTCTTTAAATGCTACAGAGGGCTTTTTAACACATCTTGAGTTTTTCCCCTAGACTTTTCTCAATTCTTCCTCTAAAATTTTTCTTCTTTATATAGTTATCAAGTTAAGACAATTATTTAATAGTGCAGGAACACATCTTAAAGCTATGATTTTCTGAGACTTGCATGCCAAGTTTCTGTAATAATATGCACTGCCCTTCTGTTCTTAAAATAAATTTTTGTGGCTGATGCCAGTGCTCTCTGAGGCTAGCCTCGCAAGAGCTGGGGCTCAGAGATTCCGTAACTTGTTTAGTCATAGAATTACTAATTCTGGAGCCAAGATTGAAACCTGGAATATCTCACTTGACCACCCAAAGGAAAAGTGCTTGATAAGAAGTGTTAAAAAGAGAGGGGCAAAGACAAAATGCAGGAGAAAAATGAAACCATGTGAAGGAAAGAAGGAGCTAAGGAAGGGGGGATGCTGCCAACCACATCAACAGGGGACAGGGTAAAGCCTTCACTGTGCTGTTGGTGATTTCCCCCACAATGACTGAGACCTTACATTGCATCTAACCATAGAACTACTTCTCCAAGCCAAATACAAGCCAAATATAGAATTACAAGGCTGAAGAGACAGAGAGACTGAACCTCTAGAGTGAAATGTGCAACTTTGGGTGAACAGTCTTTATGAAATTAACTATCCAGAGGCCATGGGCTATCCTTGAGTAAAAATACAAAATGGGGAAGTACAGGGATGTTGGCTTATGCAAACTAGCAGAGGTTGTCACAGATTCCCCCCAGACAATCCTCACAAAATGTGAGGATATTTCACTTGATAAGTGGAGGAGTGAAACTCACACCAACTAGGTGACTTAATAATGTTTGCCCAACTAGTAAATTGTAGGCTCAGGATTTAATCCCAGGCTGGATTTTCAAATGCCAAAGCCCGTGGCAGAAAGCAAATTTAGCATGTGCTTGATGCACTTCCTGGTTCAATCACGTGAATGTTATGTCTAACATAATCCTAACGAAGTTCATTAGATTGGTTGGCTTGTGCTAGGTTACTTCCTTAGGCTCTGACAGCTACTTGTCAGGTACTGTAATGTGACATTGGAGACTCAGCTGACAATCTCAAGAGCCTTCTCTGCTACAGGAGAATAGGTTTCAGTTAAAATGAACATCATGACCTCTTTGAACAGAATGATCCCCAAAAGTCATCCCAAGTGCATCAGTGACATATTCACACTCGACTGTCAATCAATCACCATTTCTTAGATAAATAACAAACTTTTTTTTTTCAAATTTTCATAGGATACTCTTTGTAAGAATCTAAGCACAGAGAACTGGCCTTTTATTGCTGGAGGATGTTTAATAATGTAGAAAATGAAATGATATTTGGTAAGCTACTGGTGTTCTCCCAGAAAGACGACTTCAGTTGAAGGGTGGGTATTCCTGTACCTTGTGCTGAGGGCAATGTGGAGAAGAGAAACATCCAGAAAATTTGGGATTTTTGAGCCTCATCCTCACCTGTCACATATGCATCAATCCAAAGCAGGGCTGATGGAAGCTCCCAGGGTCCCATTGTGGTGCAGAGCTACAAGGACTCCCACTTCAGCTGCGAACCTGTTAGGTAAACAGTACTTAGATCCTGTCTGTCCAGTGTTTTCAGCTTTCATATGAGACAATGGGACTTCACACTTTAGATTGGCAGAGGGCCAACACTCAATTAACAAAAGGATTATTAAAATTATTTCACATTTTCTTCTTTGAAAACTTTCCAACACTGTGTGAAGGCAGAAACCCTGTTTCTTGTTCTCTCATGTTTCCCAACTGCCATTAAGCACTCAGTGAAGCTTTGTATAGTACACCGACTCACAGAAATTGGGTTCCATCGAAATAAGAGGATAACAGATTAAAACTTTGTGGCTTGAACCTTGGGGCTGCCTGAACAACTCCAAAGCAAGACGAGTCCTTGCCACATGTGCCCAGGTGACATTCTTGCTGCTGGTTCGGGAGTATATTTGAAAAACCATTTGTGCCAGGGAAAGAAATCCAACTGACTTCAGAGTCAAAGGTTAATGGCGGCAGTGTTCACACCGCAACCTGGGGCTGTGTTTTAACCAGTCATGCTGACTTCTTTAGAGGGTGGCTCCCTTCTGCAGGTGAAGTGGTCAGGCAGCAGCCGCAGATCTGCTTTTCTGTGGATGTCACTGAGTCCTGCTTTCTCTGTTCCTAAGAGGAGACAGTAAATGAACTCTCACTCACTTCCTGGCTAAGTTGAGAGGCCTTGTTCCCTTTCTGTCCTCCTGGTTGTTGATATAAAGAGGAGAATCTTCTGATGACACATTCCTTATGTGTCACTAAACCTCCAGCTCCAAGATGGAATTGTATCTAAGCCATGTTTCTCTTGTCAGCTCAGACTTAACTCTCATAGGCTTCTCAGTGGCTGTATAACCTCTGCATCTAGCAAGGAACTGCGATTATAAATGAGCCTTTTGAAAGGTACACAGCACAGTACCTTAAAAAAAGAAAAACAAAAAAGGTCAAATCCAGAGCAATACTGATTGACATAGGAAGGTCTTTAAAGTTTCAGGAAAGTGTAAAGAGAATTCACACAGAGACATTATGAGCAGACACTTAGAAAGAATTCACCCACTTTTCAAAGGGAGTAGTGGAGCATAGCCTTGTAGTTTACATCAACAAAGGTCAGTCACTCACACAGAACTAGAAATCTGGTAGAAAGGAGGAGGATTGGAAGGGATGAAAGATAAGACAGGAACGGGGTGATAATCGGAATGTGATATATGCATGCATGAAATTGTCAATGCATAAAGCATGAACCTTATAAATAATCATTCATAATTAAAAAAAAAACTAATCTTGATTTCTGGCTCAAGTTCTCTCCAACTAAATTTTCTAAGGAAGTCTTAGAATTTATATAAGACTAGCCAAGTTTGGTGGCTGTGTCTATGATCCCAAAAGGCCGAGGATGGTAAAAGTTGGAAGTCATCCTTGGCTTCATAATAGGTTCCAGATCAAGCAGAGCTATGCAATGAGAAGGTAAATTAACATAAAATCAGTAGGGGGGTTAAGACTGCTTAGATGATCAGCATCACCATGTGCTTTGTTAAATCATGTACATGAAGTCTTTAGCTTCATCAGAGACTCCTTGCAGCATTTTGAATTTACCAGTTGTCTAAAGACTACAAAAGTTGTCTTTGTTGCCTATATGGGGAATTTTTACCTTTTTTTTTCTCCCCAACAAATCCTAACCAAGACATGAGATGACAAACTACCATTGGTTTGGTTTGTGTTTGAAAATATCTAGGAGAAGTCATAGTTTCTGACTGTCCCTTTCACGACTATGACCATTCTTATAAAAGCCTGTGGTGTAACTGTTAAATCGAGAGGTTTGCAGGTAGTCAGATTGGGAAACGCCCACCTGCTGTGGAAACTTATCTATGAGTGATTTGTATCTTAGTACGAGAGTGAGAATGTTTGTCCAAGAGTCAGACCTGAACTGCATGTGCCTAGAGACACTAAGAGTGACAGCAGACATAGAATCTGTCTTGGCTACCAATGCTGTGAAACTGGGGCATGCTGGGGCTTTCACTTCCTAGGCACATGTACAGCTCACTCAACCTTCCTGCATTCCCTCCCAGCCTAACCTTCCATTGACAGTAAACATGACTTGACAGGGAGACCAAGACACAAATTACAGGATCTTTAACCTTTCTGTGGTTTGTGACAGGGTTGGGACACATCTGAAATAACCCATCCGTGATGAAAATATCTGTGGAATTATAACATGACAGCAGTATTTACTCTCAGTCAGCCAAGTGTCTGTGCTTCCTTCCTTCCAGTTAAATAGAAATGAACAGAAAAAGAATGATGTCCAAACCAAGGAAATGTATTTGCTTAAAGTAAAAGGAATAATTCTTGTCAAATGAAATACAATATAGGCCAAATAGTGTTTAAAGTTTTATGTTAAATCAACTAAAATAACTATTTTAAAATATAATCATATGTTTCTGTTCAGGAGTATTGTGTATGCTCATGAGTGAGAATGTGTGTGCTTGTAAGTGTGTATGAAAATATGAGAGCATGTGTGTTATCATAGAGAAATCAGGCAGTGAAAAAAATCAGTGAAAATTAGACATTTTTAAAAATACACTTTATACTTGAAGAGTATGTATAGGAACCCAGCAGTTTGCTGCATTCCTAATGCTGTGACCGTTTTTAACAGTTCCTCATGTGGTGAAATTCAACCATAAAACTATTTTTGTTACTACTTCACTATTGTAATTTTGCTACTGTTATTAATTATAATGTAAATTTTTGTTTTCCAACGGTATTAGGTGACCTCAGTGAAAGGGGTTGGGATCCGCAAGTTGAGAACCTCTGCTTCAGGTGAAAATGTTCTTATAAGCAAAGAGTTGTGAAGTATTTATTCTTTTAAAATATGTGTCCAGTATTAATGTGGACCCAGGACTCATATAGATACCAATAATTTCACAAGAAGTGAAGAAGAACTTGGTATTCTTAGATTATCTGTATACTCTAAAAAGAATAACTATAATGTAAACTATAGAAAGTTTTGTGCAAATTTGAATCAGTGACTTTTCACCAAATAGGAAAATAAATTATTTTCCTCATATTAGGTACTAGATGTACTAAAACCCACCAGTTTATACTGCCATCTGAATCCACATGTGAAATCTTAAAGCCCAGGATCCCACATGATCAAAGGAGACTTACCTATGGCCTCAGCACCTTACATCTTTGCCTGATTCCTTCAGATTACATTCTCTTTCATCTTAGTGCTCATGGTAATGCGTCTCTCTGTCCCTTAAACACTATGAAATTACCACATATGTGTTCATAGCTTTGACGTAAAAACATCTGAAAGAGAATGGCTATCACACACAAGCTGTTTCCCAAGATGTTATCAAGAAAACACACACATACACACACACACACACACACACACACAAGCAACATTTATACAGATGTTCACTCTCACCATGCAACAGTCACCCTCTGTATCTCACAGTGCATTTCACAGTCTCACACTGCATCCCTCACTCTCACACTGCATCCCTCACTCTCACACTGCATCCCTCACTCTCACACTGCATCTCACACTCTCACCCTGCATCCCTCAGTCTCACACTGCATCCCTCACTCTCACCCTGCATCGCTCACTCTCACACTGCATCCCTCAGTCTCACACTGCATCCCTCACTCTCACACTGCATTGCTCACTCTCACAATGCATCCCTCACTCTCACACTGCATCCCTCACTCTCACACTGCATCTCTCAGTCTCACACTGCATCCCTCAGTCTCACACTGCATCCCTCACTCTCACACTGCATCTCTCAGTCTCACACTGCATCCCTCAGTCTCACACTGCATCCCTCACTCTCACACTGCATCCCTCACTCTCACACTGCATCTCACAGTCTCACACTGTATCCTCACTCTCACACTGCATCCCTCACTCTCACACTGCATCTCACACTCTCACACTGTATCCTCACTCTCACACTGCATCCTTCACTCTCACACTGCATCTCACACTCTCACCCTGCATCCCTCAGTCTCACACTGCATCTCACACTCTCACCCTGCATCCCTCAGTCTCACACTGCATCCCTCAGTCTCACCCTGCATCCCTCAGTCTCACCCTGCATACCTCACTCTCACACTGCATCCCTCACTCTCACACTGCATCTCACACTCTCACACTGCATCTCACACTCTCACCCTGCATCCCTCACTCTCACACTGCATCCCTCACTCTCACACTGCATCTCCCACTCTCACCCTGCATCCCTCAGTCTCACACTGCATCCCTCAGTCTCACCCTGCATCTCTCACTCTCACACTGCATCCCTCACTCTCACACTGCATCTCACACTCTCACCCTGCATCCCTCAGTCTCACGCTGCATCCCTTACTCTCACACTGCATCCCTCAGTCTCACACTGCATCCCTCACTCTCACACTGCATCCCTCAGTCTCACACTGCATCCCTCAGTCTCACACTGCATCTCTCACTCTCACACTGCATCTCTCACTCTCACATTGCAACCTTTCACTGCATCATTCACTCTCACACTGCATCATTCTCTCTCTCACCTCATTACTCGTTCTCTAATGCAGGCTTTTATTTGAGTCTGACTTTCACTAGTATCCAACACCTGTAAATGATCAGTGCAGTGTATTTTGTGATTTCTAAACTAACATTCAGTTTATCATAGGCCTTTGTTCTATTTTATTTTCATTCTTGTAGAAAACAGTGCCTTCCTTTCTAACATCAAGTGGCTTTTTAATTGCGTCTCTGAACTGTTGAATTCTACAATACAGCAATTAATATGTATTTTTAGTTGAAACCCAGTTAAATTTGGATGCTATTCTGTAGAATATTGGAATATTCTATTTGTTAGATATATCTCTTGTGAATATTCTTAAAGGTATGTAGGTTCTTAGTACAGAAAAATTTTATTTGAAACAAACAAACAAACAAACAAACAAGAAGATACTGAGAGGGTATTTCTAAGGACATGATTTACAGCTTATACCAGCAGTTTGCAGAAAACAAAGTAAAGCTGCGCATAATCTCTACTGGGTCATGTGAGTTATCTAGTGTGATCACGACATGGATTGCACTCTGTACAGTGTCTAGACCACTAATTTCTGCTTTACCCTTCTTTTAGAGAAATTTTGTTATCTTCAGTGCATCCATCAGCTGTTCTTTCAGAAATTTTTAATATTTCGATATGTCAATTCAATAGAAGTGGAATAACAACAAACTACAAACGGGAAAAATATTTACTTCAAGTATTTCTGGAAAAAACAATTTAAACACACATTGTATTATTAATTTCTGGAAAATTTACATGGATAATTCCCATCACTTATTTCTCCTAAGCTTTGCTGTGCTCTCTCTACTCTCTTTCGTCTTCATGACGTGTTCTACTGTCATGTATTCACTGTACACACACATACACAGATACACAAAAATACACACACACATGCACACACATGCTCACACACACACACACACACACACACACACACACACACACACACAATCCACTTAGTGTTGCTCCTATGTTTTAGGACTGAGCACTTAGGAGTCTAGGTCCTGAAGGGGACTGATAATCCCTGCCTTAAAAGCTACTTATTACATGTAGTTCTTAATCTAGGGGTTCGGCTTCATGAGATTTGCCCCACCCACACTGTCATGTCCACTGGAGTTACCATTGTATAGAACTTGATCACCCAACTGTATTGTTATCTGATAGCTGCAGATGCCCCATCCCATGTAGAAGATGGTATCTTATAGCAAGTATCCTGTTCTTCTGGCTTTTACAATATTTCCACCCCTTCTTCTGTAATGTGCCTTACACCTTAGACACAAAAGTTATTTTGTGTTGGGCACTTATAGTCAGTTATTCTGTGAGTTTTGATAAGTTGTCAATTTTTGTAATGGTCTTTGACTCAAAAAGAAGTTTCTACAATAATGGGTGAGGACTATGCTTTGCTCTGAAAGTAAAGAAGGAAATGTAGAATACAGCTGGGAATTATACTGGTACAAAAGGATACTGAAGGAGGTTCTTTTAGATCTGTAATACCACCAGCCACAGGCAGTTAGCCAGGTTTAAATGCAAGCATGAGTTTCCCCCTCTTGCTCAGGCTTTCAGTCTAGTTGGGCAGCTGTTAGTTGCCCTAAGACAGAAGAGTCACTATTGCTCCCTTGAGAATGCTTGCCATAGTGGTCATTGTTGTGATTTAAAAGTATCACAGCTGGATATTGCTTTTAATTTCCTTTTTTCCCAGAACAGACTGCATAGGAGGACCTTCTGGTTCAGGTCAGTTCTAGCCAGATTTCTCTAAGTTGTGTGTCCAAAGTTTGTGATCTCTTCAACAACATAATGGAAGTGTCTCAGATTCCTCTGACCAGCGATTCAAAGAAATGATTCCCATGTCTGGCAGTGGGATTGTTGTCAAAGAGTCTGTGGATCTAGGGAGTCATATTGATACTGAAAATGATATAATTTAATTTTTTATTTTATTTAAAATATTTATACATATATGCCCAGATATTATATTCATATTTTAAAGTATTTCTAAACTAATATGTCTCCCATGGTCTTTGGCTTTGCAGATTTCCCCCTTCCCCCATGACCTAGGACACTGCTATTGGGTTTTCAATTTAGTTGACAATTTCACACTGAGTTTTCAGATATGAGCGGAAAGGGTAAGATGTAGTACCACAGCAATGTCCTCCATAATTGCTATTAGACATTTTAAAATAGCCAAAATAAATAAACTAAACAAACAGAGCGTTTTAACCAAGCATATTTATCGCAGACATGCTTATTTGGTTCCAAATGTCTTTCAAGAGAATCTCTCAATACTTTAACATTGTTGCATGTTAAGCCAAGAAGCATTTGTCTGTCACATAAAAAATGTAAATAAATGTGTCAGTTGGTTGTGGACCAAAGTGCAGGCCCATCATGTGAAATGCTTGTATAACTACTGGGAATTCTTAGTGGTCTGTTATAAAGGTAAGGCAATGGTTCACTTTAAATGTTTGTCTAACAAATGTCACCTCCTCCCTTTGGAATCTATTAGTCAATATGCTCTCAGTGACACAGCTGTTTGGATGGTATCTCAAAGGATCTCTGAAGGCTGAAGCAACAGACAGACAGTGCTGCTTGTTGGCTAAGGTGAGGCAGAGCTGTGTTTGAAAACACCAACATTCTGTGGTCACAAGATTCCTGACAAGGAATGTATCAAAACAATGTTGGCATAAACCAGAGAAAGAAATAACATGCTATTAGAAAAATTTTCTTTTCTATGTTTGCAAAATGATAATTTTTTGTGGTTTACAGACATTTTGAGGACTTTTTTCTTCCTGCTTTATTACTTGAAGAAAGTATCAGTGTTGTCTCAGACAGTTGTCATTTCTTGAGGTTGGGTCATATTTAAATTATAGGACTTGTTTTAAACCTAAATGTTTATCTTGAAGTTTTAATTTTCTGTCAAAGTTCTATTCAAAGTGTTCATCTAGAGGCTGATGCCTGTCTAAGACCTTGAAATGACATTATAAATGTCTGTTTACACCTCAGACCTACACTTTCTTAGTTTAGGCTGAAAACATGGAAGTGGTAGCAGAGACTTTGGCTTCAGGTCTAATGGTGGATGCTCAGTAAGAGCATTAATAAATTCATCATTGGACTCTTCTTTGGTTGAACCAAAAGGCTGAACGCAAGGCCAGTTTACTTGGCAATAGCTGAGATGTAGGCCCTATCACAGGTTGCCACAATGTAAGTAAAGGCCCTGTAAAGGGCAGGTCAGATCCCATGCCATTTTCATTTATTTTATGACTGGTAAGACTTATAATCCTGTTATTAACATTTCTAGGCAAAAGTTTACATCCCATAGCTTCATCCAAAGATACAGTAATTGACTAGGCTCATGGAGTTTACCTGATCAAACTAGCTCAGACTGTTTATCTGATTGTCTTAACAAATCATATATATTTATACATATATTTCTTAATTTTCTATCCTGAGACATACCATAGAGCTAAGAATGTGATTAGAGTCTGGAATCAGATAATCAGAAATCTCTTTCATACACCAATTTTGAAAGCTGAATGTATATTTCAGCAGAAAGACAGATGAATAAGGACTTGGTGGAGGTTGGGTTCAGTTCCTGGTGTGAAGAGAATGATATGAGAAAACCAAGGTATTGAAAACAGGGAGGTGTGAGAGCACCCGCCTCTTCATTGTATTCCTCAGACACGCCTCCGGAAGTGTTTGAAAGCCTCCCCTAGTCATCCAAGGAATGCAGATAATGGAACACCCAGATTTTTAGTTCTGTTTGACACCCCTCTGGAGTGTTTCATCACTGTTCTTATTTGATTTCAAAATGTATCCACTGTTATTTGGATACATTTATCTCGAGGAGGTGGAATTACCAGCTCAGTGGGATTTACTAAGACCACAAGTAGTCTACTGAACACAAGGGCATGATTGAGAATAATTCTTCCAAGATTTTTATCAGTGACATAAGGACTGTTTATCAAGTAGGATTTCTTAATGTGGAGTTGAATCTCTGCTGAAGCTGACATGAGGCTTAAGCTGCACATTGCATAAAAAGTGTTTAAATCAACTTTAACAGGTTAAAAAAAAAAAAAACACCTGTGTTCAAAGACCAGAAGTTTCTAAGTCAAAGAGCTATAATGTTGAGAACTGCAGCTTTGATGAGGCAGTTTACTAGCTACAGTGGGTGTGTGGCTTCTTTGTGGTTGGCTGTATATACAATGACACCATCTGTTCTCACTGACATTTTGATGTCTTTTCTAATTACCATACACTCATCTTTGCCTCATGGTGGCTCTGACTTTGCCTCCAAACCCAAGAGGAAGGACTGAAAGCAAAGTCATTCTCCCATCCTGTCCTGAGAGAGCTTTCAGCTTTCTCACCACACACAATGCTCTCTATTCACTCACAGGTGAACTTCTGTAGGTATAGTCCACAAATTACAAACTGTGGCTATTTTGAAAGGTTGCTAAGTTTTCTCAAACGTACTCTTATACTAGATACTAAAATGTTTGCCTGGTGTTCCTCCTGGTTTTGTTAATGTGGATTCCATGTCTGTTGACTTGTGTGTTGCTCCACCCTTGCATTGCTGAGACAAACACAGCTTCTCACCAATGTAAGCAACCATCTTCAGTATGCCTCTTGACTTAGTTTACTAGTGTTTGTGAGTCTGATATAGGCAGAGTTTAGATTTGCTTCCCTCTTCCTTTGTCATATTGTTGGCTTTAAATGTTGAAATATTTCAAACTTTAAAAAAAACTAGTTTTATATGTATATATATTTTTTCATAAGATGGAAATAAAAATATCTGGGTTATAGTTGCTTCAAATAGTGAAGTACTTCACAATCAAATTTAACAGAAGGAATACAATTCCTGGTCAGTGAGAAATAAGAAGAACATGTGTCAGGATAATGACCCTCTGCATTGATCAGGGAAATAGCAATGTTAAAATGGTATACTGCCAGAGAAATCTACAGCTTCAGTGTAATATCAGCAAAATACCAGTGCAAAAATGACCGAAACTTTGTACCGGTATACAAAAACTGACACTAATATATCCAAACATAATATTAATTTTTGTATCAATATACAAAAAAAAAACAAACTTGTCTTATAGAATGCTCTTTGGTTTAAGACTAAATTCAATCTGCCCTTACTTTCTATTATTTCTATGTTATTCCTATACTCATATCTTTTCTTTTAAGCTCTCTTCCTCTACATAAGGAAAAAAGAAGAATAGAGAAAAGAAAAATGAAGTGAAAAATCCCTGAGTATAACCTCTTATACTTTTTCCCTGATCAATTCCATGTAATAACTTGCAGTAATCCCCCTAAAATGACAACAAATATCTATCACTAATGGAATGACAAACAAAACAAAGACAAAACATGTTTTGGAAACAAGGCATTGTTCTCTTTTAATTGATCTCTGCTGACGTTTGTTTTCTTTGAGGGGGGCTATAAAACCGGGATATGGAAAGCCTTTTGTAACATTTGCTGTCTAGTCTCTGCATATTGAAAAAGTCAAGGCGTAAATGAAGTCTTGGCTGAACAGGTTGTGATACTGGGCAATCTAGCCAGCCATTCAGAAATCGTCCTGGATGCAGATTTTTGAGGAAACAGCAATGAGGTAGTCTGATTTAGGGTGACGCAGAATGCTGGAATAAAACATCTCAGCGCTTCAGTGTCCTTCTCAGCATTGTCGAGGTTGAATCTTGTCAGGACTGCATGGACTTCACTGGTGTCTGTAAACACACAAACTTCACAAGTATTATACATTTCCACAGTAGCATATTTATAGAATGTGCAAAGTGAATAGATCAGTTAAAGATGATTTTCTGTTCTCTGTTTAAACAGGTAAGACATGTATATTTACAAATTAGTTTGGATTGTCTAATTTTTACTTACATCATTTGAAAGGATGTCATACTAAGTCCTGAGGATTCTGTAGTCAACAAGATTTACTGGCTTTGCTTAGCTGAGGTTCTGACTCGGACATTTTAATGTCTCAGTCACTTTCAAGGATTTTCCCATGTAGAAGGATCAGCAAAATGTTCTCAGTTCCATTGGTCTTGATCCTTTCATGCTTCCAGTCAGGATCATCAGCAGGTCTATATCTTTTAAATCTATTTTTACCAATTTGGAAGGGATCCAATTTTTGGTGCCTCTTGAAAAAATACAAAGCCCCTCCCCTCGACATAGTATATTTCCTTCCCTCCATTTTGAAATTAGGACATCCTTCATATAAACAGACTGATTTAGTTCTGCAGTTTTTCCCATAATCCAATGTCTCTCAGCAGCTGGTTTGTTGTAGTTGTTGATTAGTATTCAAAAAGTTAAAGTCAATAAAGCATTATGTAACCTGTTTCTGGGCATCTCTGTTACCCCTTTCTGTTAGTTAAGTAGTCTTTAAAGCATGCTGTATCTCTCTGTGCTGCACTCCTGTAGGCGTGTGTGGTAGACCTGTAATATACTTTATATTATAAAGAGGTGGTGGCAGGGTGGATGAGAGTGGGCAGTGGCAGGGGTGGCGGGGGCATGAGCCCAGCCGCCCAGGGAGGTCTAAGGTCCAACAATGAATTCTTCAGGAGGGTAAACTAATCCCCTGAGTATTACAGTGCAGGAAAACAGCCAGTCTCCAACAATTCTCAGTGAAATAACCTGTGCACTTCATTCCATGTGGATGGGATTTTATAAGCATGGCAATGTTGGGTAGGATCCTGGGGAAGATGGTTCCCATTGTCTCAGTTTGAGATGCTAGGGCAGCTCTATTTGCAAGGGGAAGAGCTTCAGGTGTTCTCTCTCCTGATGGCCTTGGTCCTCTTAGTGGGTGTTCTGGTTCTGTGTTCCACAGTAAGTAAAGTTAGGCATTCTTACAATTCTCAATTCTGAGTTTCACTGGGTTTGGGCTCACTCAACCTTATCAGTTCTGTGTGGTGGCAAGGCCTACTGGTCCCATAGCCTGGGTTTTCTCCCCACCTTCCCTTTCTCTAGGTCTGCGTCCCTTTCCTCTCAGGAAAGAACAAGTCTCCAAGGGACATCAAGAAAACATAGCATAATAGGCTATAGTAAGACCAGGCACATATCATATTAAGGATGGGCAAAGCAACCCAGTAGGATGACAGGGTCCCAGAAACAGGCAAAAGAGTCACAGCCAGTCCCTGTTCCCACTTTTAGGAATCCCACAAGAACACCATGCTATTCAACCATAGCACGTATGCAAAGGAACTACATCACACCCCTATAGGCTCCTTGATCTCTGTGAACTCCTTCTGTTTCCAGTCTCTGGCTTAAAGAATGGCGCAAGGATCTTCCTGGGAAGGCAAAATAAAAGAAACATTTTTAAGTTTTATTATTTTACTTATTAACATGCCAAATGTTGCTCTCCTCCTAGTCCCCCCATCTTCCTTCCCTCTCACTTCTGAGTGGATCCTTCTTCTCTCACCCACCCACTCCCACCTCACTCCTTCCCCAGCATCCCCCTCCCTGGGGCATCAAACTTTCTTACTCACTGAGGCAGGCTTAGGCAGTCCTCTGCAACATCTGTAGTGGAGGAGGCCATGGACCAGCCCCTGTATGCTTAGAGGTGGCTTAGCCTCTGGGAGCTCTGAGGGGTTCAGGTCAGTTCATACTGTTGTTCTTCCTCTGAGTGATATCCCCTTCAGCTCCTTCTATCCTTCCCCTACCTCTTTCATAGGGGTTTCTGACCTTAGTCCAGTGGTTGTCTATAAGTATCTGTTTCTGTCTCAGTCAGCTGCTGGTAGGGCCTCTCAGAGGACAGCCATGCTAGGCTCCTGTCTGCCAGCACAGCGTGGCATCAGTATTAGTGTCAGAGTTTGGTGCCTGTGCATGGGATGGATCCCCAGTTAGACCAGTCACTGGGTGGCCTTTCCTTCAGTCTGTGTTCATTTTTTATTGAATATTTATTTATATTTCAAGTTTTTTATTTTATTTATATTCCCCTCCCACAGTTTCCCCTCTGAAAAACCCTATACCATTCCCCCTTCCCCTGTTTCTGTGAGGATGCTCTCCCACACACCCACCCACTCCTACCTTTCTGCCCTGGCATTTCCCTACACTAGGGCATCTGGTCTTCCCAGGACCAAGGGCTTGTCCTTGCGTTTTCTTTAGATAGGAACAATTCTTGGTCAAGAATTTTTAAGATGGGTAGATGTTCCCATGTCTCAAATGGAGGCCATGTTTATCTACTGGAGGTAGATGCCCTAGCCCCATACTGCTGCATATTTTTATTCATTCTCCTGGCTCTCTGGGTTTTTTCCTGTTCACTTTGATACCTGACTCCCTTTATTTCTTTTTCCACCCCTCTCCTACACAGGTCCCTCCCTCCCTTTGCCTATGGTGATTATTTTGTTCTCCCTTCTAAGTGTGATTGAAATATACACATTTGGGTCTTCCTTGCTGTGAAGCTTTATATGGTCTGTGAATTATATTGTGGGTACTCTTAATTTTTTTGGCTAATATCCATGTGTGACATCCCTTTGGGGTCTGGATAACCTCACGCAGAATGATATTTTCAAATTCCATCCATTTGCCTACAAAATTCATTATGTCCTTATTTTTAATAGCCGAGTAGTTTTCCATTATGGACCACATTTCCTGTATCCATTCTTTTGCAAAGAGACATCTGGGTTGTTTCCAGCTTCTGCCTATTACAAATAAGGCTGCTATGCACATAGTAGGGCACATGTTTTAATGGTATGGGGGAGCATCTTTTGGGTGTATGTCTAGGAGTGGTATAGCTGAGTTTTTAGGTAGAACTATTTCCAATTTTCTGAAGAACAGACAGACTGATTTTCAAAGTCATTGTACCAGTTTGCAATCCCAGCAGCAATGAAGAAGTGTTCTTTCTTCACATTCTTGTCAGCATATGCTATTGCTCAACTTTTTTTTTTTTTAACCTTAAAAATTATTATTGGCACAAGGTGGAATCTTGGTGTTATTTTTATTTGCATTTTTCTGGTGACAGATATTGAACATTCTTTGAGATTCCTTAGTTGAGAATTCTCTGCTTAGCTCTGTAACCCATTCTTAATTGGGTTTTTGATTTTCTGTAGTCTAACTTCTTGAGTTCTTTGTATACAAACAATTCTAAAATATACAATGAAACAACATTTAAACCTTACTTTTTCTTTTTAAAAATTTTAATTTATCTTTAGAAATTTTATATACATATGTAACATATTTTGATCATATCCATTTCTAGTCTGTTCCTATCTTCTAACTTCCCACAGCTCTCAAAAACTCCATCCTCACAGGTTCATGTCCCTTTTATTTAGTATTAAGCCCTGAGTCTACTACGTGTTACCATGTATGGTTGTGGGAACATCTACTGTACAGTAGGAAAAAAAAACTATTCTAGAATTTTTATAGTGAAGATATCATAAATGTTTGCAAGGATAGATATATTTGAATCTGTTCAAACCAATATATGTAGGTTGATGTCTATAATTGGGTGAAGGCAGGTACAAGGTGAGGCAAGGTCTGTGATTGGGCAGTGAGAAGGAAAGGCAGGCACAGAGTTTTTGAGAAGCAAGAGAGATAGGGAAAGAAAAAAGGAGAACCCAAGATGGAGGAAGAAAAGGATGAGCTGGTCCCATGTGGCTTTAAATAGCCACAGGTAGCTATGAATATTGTATAAGGGATGAATTATTACAGGTGGGCAGTTTGTGGCAGTATGTATCAATATCAGTTGGCGCTGAGTTCATTGTGTGGATGTTTTATAGAGTGAGAATTTACTGATATAAATCTGGTTAATAAATTACAAATTTCCAGAGTTTTGATTTAACTGCACTACTGGGAATTGTGACAATAACCACAAAGGGTGGATGAAAAGAATGTGAGCAGAGAGGCTTGAGATGGGCGGTCACTGCATGGGGCTGGCCGTGGAGGCAGAGAGACCACTGAGGACAAAAAGTAACAGGCAGTAGTGTGGCATAGTGTCTTGTCCTTTGTTAATATTTACTATTACAAATATACAATGTATTCAGCCCATAAAAATATACTACCTTTTAATAGGAACAACATTTTATATCTTTTATAACTGTTAAACAAATGGTTTTCCAAATATATTTACTTAGTTCTTGTGATTTTGTGATTTTGTGTGCTCTCTCTCTCTCTCTCTCTCTCTCTCTCTCTCTCTCTCTCTCTCTCTCTCTCTCTCTCTGTCTCTCTTTCTGTGTGTGTGTGTGTGTGTGTGTGTGTGTGTGTGTAGTCACATATATGGTGAATGTGGAGGTCAGAGGAAAACCTGATGGAACTGGTTCTCTTAACTTTACCCGAGTTATTGAGTTGGGGTTGCCAGACTTGTGAGCAGTAGCAGCTTCAGTGAGGAAGTACTCTCCTATGGCACTGAGGGTGTTTTCTCATTGCTCAACATGTTGTGCATGGAGGCTTCACTTAGACTGGAAAGCAAGAAGCTGACTTAAGCTGGATGATTTCAAGATGCAGGGGTGAGAATGACTGAACATTTCAAAAATATAAACCTAGGTAATCCAAAATTTCTTTCAGCAGACAGATACCTTCTGTTGTGAGTCTTCGCAATGGGAATATGCTATTAAATAAAATGATTGATTAAGCCACGAAAAGACAGAGAAGGAACAGGAACTCATATTACAATATGAACAAATCTAGTCTGAAAGAGCAATAAACTACTTGATTCTAATGATAAGACATTCTGAAAAGGACAAAAGTATGTAAACATTAAAATAAATCTGTAGCTTTCTTAGATTAGTGAGGAGAAAAGAAGACAAAGTAAACAGAGAGGACTCCATTTTCAGTGGTGAACGTGTTCCATGAAAGTGAACTAATCCATTGCATCTTCTTTCAGATCTCACAGTGTAAAGTAAAATGAGAGGCTCCAGGAGGACTGTGGACCCGGATGACTATGGTTGTATTATCAATAACAGCCACTCACTGCATTGTGGGTGCTGATAGCAGGAACATTTACTCTTGTGTCCAATACAGTCAAGGAGCCATTGTGGTCCTCCTGCTCATCCTTCTGTGAACATAGAAAGAGAAAGAATAATTCTAAATAATTGAATTATTTTAAAAAGACCATATAAAGCTCAAGGAGACCAAAATGTGGATGCTTCAGTCCTTCTTAGAAGGGGGAACAAACTATTCACAGGAGGAAATACAGAGACAAAGAGTAGAGCAGGGACTGAAGGAAAGGCCATATGGAGACTGCCTCACCTGGAGATCCATCCCATGTACAACTACCAATCCCAGTCACTATTGCTGATGCGAAAAGGTGCTTGCTGACAAGAGCCTGATATGGATGTCTCCTGAGAGGTTCTGACAGAGCCTTATTGATACAGATTAGGATGCTTGCAGCTGAACATTGGACTAAGCCTGGGGATCCCAATGAAGGAGTTAGAAAAAGTACTGAAGAAGCTGAAGGTTTTTGCAACATCATAGGAAGAACAACAATATCAACCAACCAGACCTCCTAGAGTTCCCAGGGACTAAACTATCAACCAAAGAGTATTCATGGAAGAACCCACGGCTCCAGCTGCATATGTAGCAGAGGATGGCATTGTCTGGCATCAACAGGAAAAGAAGCCCTTGGTCCTGTGAAGACTTGTTTCTATAGAGTAGGGGAATGCCAGGGTGTTGAAGTGGAAATTGGAGCATCTTCATAGAAGCAGGGGAGAGGGAGAGAGCATGGGAGATGGGCTAATGGGATAACATTTAAAATATAAATACATAAAATATCTAAGAAAAATAAATAAAAATAAAAAATAGAAAAAGGATATATATGTATAAATGGGGAGGGAAGAGAAGGAAGCCAGCATATTGGAAAAATTGAAAAGAAATTGGTCTCACAGATGAAAAACAAGGTACTGGAAAGTGTGCCTGCAAATGTGAGGTCCAGAAACAGCCTTGTGTGGCATCATTAAGTCTGTATTTTACCTTCTTCAGTGCCATAAAGAATGATTTACATATGTGTATATGTTTATGTGTATGCATGTAGGTGTGCTATGTACACGAGTGTGGATGACATTGGAGACCAGTGCCACTGGAAGCCATGGAGCTGGTGGTTTTGAGATGCCTGAAAAGGCTGCTCTGAAAGACCAGTGTGTACCCTTAACTAGTGACCCATCTCCAGCTCAAACCCCTTACAGTGTATGATATGAAACTATATTACGTTTTCTTATCATGATGATATTCATTAACATAAACCATTTTTGCAATAACCTACATGAAGTTATACAAGACCAAACTTACTCACAATCCCCTCTTTTATTCTGATGTAACAGTTACCGCACAGCATTTTAGTACAATATTATTTGAAACAAATAAAAAGACTTCATGCTATTATTAAACATGTCTTCTGATGTCCTTCTTAAAAAAAGATACACAGCAAAGGGGCAGTGACTTAACATATGAAATATATTTCATAACAAGGCAGAGATAAATTAGCATGACCTGGCATAAAGAACGTGCTTCTTGGCTTTGGTGTTCGAGTGTCACCATGGTAAGGGAGCAGTGGGATTTGAGGGAGCAAGGGAGGGAACTACCGGAAGACAGATTGGAATAGAGAGTGTTTGCAAGCAGTGAAGAGGTGAAGCCAGAGTGGCTGCTGCAGCCAGATGGAGGAAATTCTGAGATCCATTGTGAAGATAAGTGAACAGAGAGGTGCTCGTAAGAGCTTGATAAAGAGTTTGGATTTCTTCTTGGTCATAAGAGATGACAGCTGGTCAAAGGAGCGCTTACGCAGGTCATTGACATTGATGATTCTTCCTGCAGCTTGTAAAATTGGTGATAGATGGATGAGTGAAATCGAGGGGCAAGGACAACTGTGGTGGCTGCTGTGTGGGTTGCCAGTCACTGGACTCCATGCTGAGAGATCATAGGACTGGCTCATCAGAGCATCGGGAGTAGGAATGTAAAGCTTGTGGGTGGAATCAGGGAATGCAGACTGCTCGTTGTGTTTTAGACTAAACTGTGTGAGTAGAGAAGCGGTTTCACAAGGGGAAACTAGGAAAGAGTGTGAGGTAGAGACTGAGAGATTGCTTTATGCTTAGAACGCTCTGTTCACAAGCCCAGTTCACACCCTCAAGTGTCTGTGTAACACACCGAGTCACAGAGCAGACAGAATGTGCTGGGCACCATTTGTTTATGGGTGGGACATAAAGTCTCAAAGACAGACACTTGCTCCATACACTCACTTCATACACTCGTATATATTCTTACTAAAAGACAACTGTATTATGGAAGATTCCAGAAACTAGGATTCACAATGAGGAATGAGTTCAGATGTAGTGTGGTGAAAATTAACGCAGGTAATGTTTTATGCAAACACAGGCTTTTTCTAAGGGCAAACTCAGGACAGCATTTGTGAGCAATGGCATGACCCATAGAGTTGGATACACCAGTGTTCCTCTGGCAGATAGCTCTAACTAGGACAGTGATGACATTTTAAAGATATGTTCCTGTGTGTGAGCAAAAATCTGTGCTTCTCATGTCAGTCATGACCTGGTGTATCCAACAGCATCATAAAATATGTTTCCCTCCATAGTATTAGTTTTCATTGGAGTTTTCTGTTATACCAAGAACATTTAGAAAGAGGTATCGAAGTCTGAGCTCCTTGAATCACTTTTTACCATCTCCTCACAAGTCCTAATGTGTGTGTATCCTGCAGAGTGATTCATACAGTTAATTCACATAACTTAAGTATGGTGCCTGTAACATTTTAAATAACTGTTGTCTTGTGTAAACCTCTATTGGCAAACTGTACTTAGGTTAATTCCAATCTTGATGATGTATAACGTCCTCCATGGAATTCAGAGAACAAGTATAATTTTCATTTATGGACAGTCTACAGATATTACCTTTGTGTTAAGACACCTGCATTGAGAGTGTAAACCAGTCTGAACTATCACAGTAAATTGTTTTGAGTCAGTGTATAACTTGGGAACATTCAGGGTAAGTGTTCCTGTGGCCATGCCGCTGGCCATGGGACAGTGATGATGATGGCTGTTTGCACTGACAATGCTGATGAATACCGCAGTCCCTATGGGTTAGATATTAGTCAGTGGGATCTTTTTGCTGCTTTATTTTCATTTCTGGTGACATACCTTAATCTGTATTCTTATAAACTACCCAATAACAACTACAAGTTTGCTGTGTGCTTTATTTAAACAAAGTTTTCTGAACAGAAATATTTGTTTTCTGGACACAAACATTAGGTTTGTGTGCTGGCTTTATTGGTCCCATAACCATGGTTTCTTGTTCTTTCAGTCCCCTGCATTAACTTTTCTTTTCAATTGTCAATATAGCAGAATGATTTGGAATGCATACTTTTAGATTGGCATAATCCTGGCTGAGTCATTTTTGATACACCATGTTTCTACTTCTGTAATATCAACATAAGAAAATAAATTCCCCAGGAGCTTAAACCACTCAGATCCCATGTTTGGTCCCAAGAACTTGAAGGATAAGAATGTGTTATTGAAGAGGCCACATACTTTGGACACATAGAGGAAACTAGCTGGGACCACATAGAGGAAACTAGCTAGGACCAACCTGGAATAGAAGGTTGTATGCAAGTGGCCAAGGAAGAAAAACAAAGATCTACTCAGTTGGGATAGTTTTGAATCACAACAATGACCACTATGGCAAGCATTCTCAAGGGAGCAATAGTGACTCTTCTGTCTTAGGGCAACCAACAGCTGCCCAACTAGACTGAAAGCCTGAGCAAGAGGGGGAAACTCATGCTTGCATTTAAACCTGGCTAACTGCCTGTGGCTGGTGCTATTACAGATCTAAAAGAACCTCCTTCAGTATCCTTTTGAAACACTATAATTCCCAGCTGTATTCTACATTTCCTTCCTTATTTTCAGAGGAAAGAATAGTCCTCACCTGCTATTGAAGAAACTTTTTTTTGAGTCAGAGACCATCACAGAAATTGACAACTTATCAAATCCCACAGAACCATGGGTGCCCATACCCAAACAATTTGCAATCTAAGGTGTAAAGAACATTATAGAAGAGGGGTTGGAAGTATTGTAAGAACCAGAAGAACTTGATACTTGATACAAAATGGTGTCTTCTATATTTGTTCCCTGTACCTCTCTACTCCAAGACTATCTAATATATCAAACAAAAATGATTGACACATAGCATTCATGGGTCTACATGCTAACAAACTAGTTTGCAGCTCAAAACTAATGCAGAAAAAAAAACCCCAAAACGTCAAACTTGAGAAAATCAAGCCAATTGTTTGAAGTCAAGTCCTTCTAATCTGAAAGTGTAAGTTTTATATATGACACCCAAAACAAGGTACTGCCTCCACATAGGTTAAAAGGCAAAAACGGCCATAGGAGACAGAACTGGAGGTGTGTGAGGATTCCTTTACTCTTTGACCATGTGATAATAGTGACCGTATTTGCATTTTATTGTCACCGTAAATGGATAATGTCACACTGTAGGTGTTGAGCCATTCCCTGGTCCAAAATGTTCCATGTCTCACCTTTTTTGTCTATTAAGAGAGGTCCCTCTTGGGCTTCTATCGGTAAATGTCATTGAAGGCCTACATTATGGCAGAAAACATCCATTCTGCTAGACTTTGCTTTGAATCTAGAGAACCATTTGCAATATTGTATGCCACTCCAGCCCAAAAATAGCACCAAAGGGATGAAATCTAAGGGTTTGTGTGGATCGCAGTTTGTCAGTGTTAAATGGGAGCTCATTTCCACCATTCATATTTTTGTCCAATGTCTATATTATAAATAAGCAGAAAGATGTTTTTTCTAACAAAAAAAATGTTTCATGTCAAATTCTTCCAGCCCCATTTGGGAATGTCATTGAATAAAATAATAGTAGGCTTCCAAGCTAGGAGTAATTATGTTGCATTGCTCTTTTTTGGCAGGCAGCTATTTTTCCTTGTAAATGAGGCACTTTAACATGAGCTCACGTTCTCACTGGAAGTGGAGGAGGGTTTGATGCAGATGTCGTTCAGGCAAGGTACAGGAACATATTCTTCTCACTCTCATATTAATATAACAAAGTGATCAATTGGCTAATTAATCAATCCCTTGCTTTGAAGATGATCTCAGTAACAGATAGAAATTGGCATTACAAAGAAAGAAAGGCTTAAAGTTAAACCTTTTCTTTTTATGTCTGAACATTACACAACATTTTTTATGTAGAAATACTGTAATATTGTTCTTTTTAACATTCAATGTATATTAAATTTTGAGAAAATCTATTTTTTTGGTTGCCATTTTTAGAGTCATAAATTAGCATACTTCTTTCAGTCTATTATACCATAGGAGATGCACTAGCATTGTTTGGCATTTTTTTATAGCAGAGGCATTTGATGGCACCATGCATTTTATAGAACTTAATCTAGATACTATGAAAGCTAAGAAAAATTTGGTGTTGTAACCTGGTATCATTTTAATGTTTAAGGCACATCTAGAAACATCTAATACCTATAGATGAGGGAACTGAGTATTTTAAATACATATTTCAAATATGTAAATCTTATGAAAGCTGTGTGTAGGAGGAAATTCATAGATTCTGTTCTAGGAAGAAGACTCATTGCAGCTAATCCCTATTGCCAGTTCATGAAGCTTTCAGCATGTCAAGCATGGAGTCTCATTTGCATCTCATTAAGCACTGAGGTAGTGACATCATGCTTCCTGAAGGTGAAGAGACCACTAAAGTTTGCCATTTCCTAAGAGTCACATAGAAAAGGAGTTTGAGCCAGTGCACAAAGGAAGGTGTTTTTATTGCTGTAAAGACTGTACATTTCAAGTCCCGTGAGATGTGTGTTTCTCTGCAGCCTAATTGGACAAATAGCATCCTACATGAATGCTGACTTTTAAAACAAGGAGGAGGAGGAGATAGATAATAATAATAATAATAATAATAATAATAATAATAATAATAATAATGATAATAGAACAACATTTGAAAATTGTCTTCACAAAAAAGATGCTGAGTTACTGTTCCTTGAGTCTTTAGCCAAATGAAGAATAGCACAGTAGGCATTCCCAACAGCAATATATTCAAAGAACAGTTATGTATATCATTGAAAAATTAACACAAGAGAAGAAACAGTTTCCACTGTCAGAAGTAACTCAGTCAGGAAATGTTGAACATAACTCCACACAATCAGTATTTAGCTCCATCAATGGAGACTGAAGTTTCAGGAAGGTGTTCCTTGCCATAAGAGTATTTCTATTTCTTTTGTGAAGGGAAGACAAATGCTCATTCAAAGTTCTCTCTATGGTGGCTCCTCCTGATTTCTGGTTCATCATTGGCTAACATTTTCAAAGATCATTTTACTCTGATTGTGGTAAAATTCTGAGGTATATTTTTGTAGAAGTTTCCTGAGCAAACCCTTCCATCCTTTGTGAACCACATCCAGTTCTAGGGTGGTGAAAAGCCAGCCAACAGCATGACCCCTATGGAGTTTCACACCTGACATTTTATGTTGTGGGCAACTGCTTAGGTCATAGGTAGAAACTCAGGTAAGCACACTGTGTGGTGCAGACAGGCTAAGGAATGACCTTCAAAAGAGTCTATTATTTTATAGGTTTTAAAGGTCTTTCAATGCCCAATATTATTTTAAAAAGTGCTCTGCAAAAATCCTACTGTATTGGCTGGAGTGTCTCCCTTTGGCCAAAGGGGCTTTTGAGCTATTGAGGCTCCCACAATATAGTCTAACAGCACTCCTAACTGCCCACCAGAGCCACATGGCAAGACCCTGTCCCTGAAGATGTTGAAAGCTGTGGTTGAAGAATATGAAATAATCAAGCTAGAACAAACACGATGGCTCCTCCCTGGGGTCAAGTCCTCATGGGGCCTGAAGTTGACATACAAGTTGCTATACAAAACTATCACTATTAAGTGGTGGCCCCATGTGTGAAGAACCAATATGTCAGGCAGAATGAGCCCACTGGTAAAATCATGGAAAGTCTGTTAGAGGGACAACCAACTGCTACATAATGAGATTTGAGGCTCCACACACAGGAAAGAATCACATTTAGTTCTATATTGTAAGCTAGAGCAATAGTCCATGATAAGAGAAGTCAAAGGTAAAACTCGGAAAGTTGTAGTTTTGGAAAACAGACATGTGTGCCTGACAAATTCCCCTTTAAACAACAATGATTATGTTATAGAACAGTGTAATTATGAGCTTTCATCAGAGATATTTTTTATTTTGTTTGTTCATTCATTCATTCATTCATTCATTCATCCATCCATCCATTCATTCATTCATTGGTAGTAGTCAACATTGACTGCAGAAATTCATAACTATTAAAAACCCAGATAATTAATAATGCAAATTCTTCAGACCTAAAGGAGGCATTATCACACTTCCTGAAGATTTACACACAGACACTGATTTGGTGGAAGTGACATTTTCTTCAGTGGTAAAGCCACTGGCAAAGCATGCATATTCTTGTAAACAACTCCATGTACCTGGAAGGTTCATATACACAAAATAAATTAAAGAGAAGTGGGGTGTCTGGAAAAAGGAAAAGAACTAATGAAGTGGGCTTGGGTATAAGATGGGGGAACTGTGGTGAATATAATCAAAACACGCCATGCACTCATATGAAAAGTCATAATGAAACTCATTATTAAGTACACATATCTGCTGAGAGAAACATTCCAAAAGATTCACACTGAAAGCTATTTTCTGACATTGTTTTTTTTTCATATTCCGAGAAGAGGAAATTAAAGACATACAAGAATCTCCATCAGCAGAATTAGTCACATGAGTCTGTGTAGGCGCAAACCTCAGCTATGTTCAGCAGTGTGATACCAACACAAACTCCAGCCAATACCTGATTGCTTTCTTGTTGATTCCAGGAGCTGAGAACTCGATTGGGATTCATTTTTCTATTTAAATGCAGATGTGACTTGCCACCTGAAGGGGAAAGAATTATTTTTGAATGAAATACGGAGACACAGGGCATCATTTACATGAATGCCCCTTTCCTACAGTGGAGGCATTTCCTTTTTCTATCTAGAATGCTCCTTGCAATCATTTTATAACTTTTTTCTATTTGTTTCATTATTATACACTACAATTTTATGGAGATAAATAAAAATCAAGCTTTCAGTGAGTGACAGAAAGATGTGAGAGAGTCTTAAATTAGAAGTGATAAAACAGCACCAAATCAAAATTGAAAAGGGGTGTGGTGATCCATTATCTGAAAAAATACACAGAGCCATGTTATATCATTCCTCTCTGTTGTCTTCTGTGTTCTTTACAGGTTGAATCCAACAAAGAGTGCTTTAAAATACAGAGATTCGTGCTACATACATTTCTGACATATATACCCAATGAACTGCAACATTCTCTCCTTCATGGCTACTTATAGCACAGCAAATAGTGTAGACTGCTGTCAGATGACTCTGTTTCAATCTGTATTATCTCAGAAGAAACATGTAACATTTTAGTGTGTCCAAATTCTATGATAATTTATCTTATGTATATTGCATATATGTATGTAATGAATTAAATATAAATATGAAATAACAATACTGTTTGGATAATACAGGTGAACAAAATTTAAAGTCAGAAAATACCATTCACATTAGAACATTATTAGAAAGTACCACACATTTATTTAAAATGTATTTCCTCCTCCAGAACAACTCCATTTGAAATGGATCGCTTACCATTTATGATAATTAACATATTTTATAATTTCTGAGACTTAAACATTGGCATCCATTTGTTAAACAAACATACAAAGTCAATATAAGCAAACAGCAAGCATCTGTTTGCTATGTCACAGCTTGGCAATTCCTGGTTCAATGGCCAGTCTCTGAATCTCCTGAACTTACACTTAGGTGAAGAAGTCAACACTGAAGTCCACAGAGAGTTTTATAAAGCTTAAGTTTGAAAAAGTAAATCTGAAGCAATTCTAAACCTGGTTTCTTTGATGAGTTTGGGGGGAACGGGGCATTGCTTTTTTTTTTTTTTTTTTTTTTTTGTTTCTTTTGTGATTTTTCTTATAGCCCCTTACAAAACTCCCTAAAGACCCACATTATTTTGTTAGTATCCATATCATCAAAAACAGGCACAGCAGTGTACCACCCTGTCCTGAGTGGCATTTCCCTATCTATCATCCCTGTCAGAGATTATCACATGCCACCATCTGTTAGCATCATGCAGGTACTAACTTATGATACAGTCAGACTTAACATGACTCTGGCTTGGTTCCAGCGATTTTAAAATAATTCCTAGTAATCTTGGCATGGTTCATATGCAACTCACTGCAAGAAACATTCACACAACACCCATAAAGATTCCCTATTTATTGCTAAGCTCAGCTCTTCTGGGAGTTGGCGATATTTAACACATTTATCTAACAACTGTGAAAACAACTCAAGGTTCTATCAAATGCTCTGTGCTCCGCACATGTTCCAGCATCATGAGGATCTGTCCTTCATACCTCGAGTAAGTCATACTCAAGGTGGTACATTTGACCTTCCCCTGAGTTTATTCCTTTTGTTTGCTCAGGACCAGATCCAACTCTACACAGCTACGTCTCTTCCCTCTTACCACCTCTTCTGCTAACCTTAGAGTCAGTCAGTCTCACCCACCTTTTATACACTGATGCTGGTATTCGTTTTGGTTGACTCAAACTAAGGTTCCACTTCACATGGTGATCTGAGCAGTATTAATAGAAAAGGTACAACTTCCTCAGTGAGGCTACAACTCTTCTTTGTCCTGTTGCCCTTACTACACCCATGGCAGATGTGGTGTAGCCATCAAAATCCATTCATTTTAACTCCTGGTCTGCATTAGTTCATTTGAGCTGCTATTTCAAAATGCAAGAGCACAATGGCATCTGCCGCAGAGATTTTTGTCCAAGCATTCAAAGGCTGAAGTTCCAGGCCTAGATGTTTCCAGAAGGGTATTTGTACTATGTCCCTACAATGACATGTTTTTTCAGCCTTTTATAAGCCTTTTATTCTGCTATCACAGTTCTGAAGCACTGAAAAAATACTTCCAAAGCCTCAACTTCTATTAAGTCCCTTTTTAGAGCAGGGTGCCTAAAGGGTTGATGTGGCTTTAGATGCTCAGAGGTGACTTAGTCATGTGATATCATCTGCCATGTTTCACAAGTTTCTCATTTCCAGCCAGACGCCATGCCCTTGATGAATGCTCCCTCATATAGGATGTTTTCTTTGCTTGGCTTAATTTTCTGCATGCACCAGGGTGGATACTATCTAATTTAACACATGAGGTATATTTTCCCAATATATTTGGTACATATTTATAGTTAATGTTTTATGTTATTGGAAATTGTAACATTTACCCACAATTTAATTAAATTAAACTAGATATTTAATAATTTTCTTTTATTCTTCAGTATATAATGGTATCCCTAAATGCAGGGACCTTATTGTCATAGACAATGTATCAATCACAATTTTGGGGTACTTGGAAGTAAGAAAACATTCTTGTTAAAGAATCTGCTAAAATATACAATAGGCAACCTCTATCACTTCTTGCTTCCACCACACTTTATTGAATCTAAATTTTAATACCACCAAGTTCCATCGAGTAAATGTGAATATCCATTAAATGCTTTTAACCCCTAATTCTAAGCAGCAACAAGAATTTTATGCCTGTTTAGGAATAAATGAAGAAAGTCTACCATGGTCTTACGTGTATGACCACTTGGTCCCCAAATACTAATGGTAGTAGTGCTGTTAGTAATTGAAGGATAATCCCTAGATGTTGACAGTAAGATAAGGTGGTGGGATCTTGAGGACTAAGCAAGTGATGCCATGGCAGTCAGAGGTGTCCTACAAGACACTGGGTTCTATCCCATCCTTTCTCTTTGATTCTTGCCATCCAGAAGGATAATTGATTCCACTACTTTCTTGGGCTAAAAATTACTGCCTGACCCCAAGCCCCAAGTCACCAGGGACCAGCTATCATGGACTCACTCCTATTACAGCATGACCCGAGCAAAACAAAACAAAGGCAAAAACAAACCAAACTAAATCAAAACCAACAAAAACCAAACCAAAGCAAACTCAAACAAAACAAAACAGAGCAAAGCCAACAGTAACAACAACAAAATCTGTTCTCTGACCTGGCTTCCTTGGAGTATTTTGGCACAGAGGTGGAAAGCTTACAGGTGGAGGAGAACACTGTGTGTCTTTCACTTGCTACCCGGGTGCCTCTTCTTCCCAGTGTTCCCATCTTTTCCCAGTTATTTTTCCCATGGATGAAAACATTGAAAGTAAACTTCATGGCATCTCCCTTCTGTCTTCTCTCCATCTTCATGGTTAATAGCTTCTTGTGATGGTTACTTGCTTGGCCTTGGAGTAGGTGTGTCACTGTGGGTGTGGGTTTAACACCCTCACTATAGGTGCCTGGAAGTCAGTTTGCCACCTGAAGTCTTCAGATGAAGACATAGAACTCTCAGATCCTCCTGCTTCATAGCTGCTTGAATGCTGCCATGATCCTGCCTTGATGATAACGAACTGAACCTTTAAGTCACGGACAATTAAATATTATCCTTATAAGAGTTGCCTTGGTCATGGTGTCTCTTCACAGCAGTAAAACTCTAAGACAGAATTGGTACCAGCATAGTGGGGTATTCCTATGAAAACCTGGCCATGTTTTCGGGAGGACTGTGTAAGAACATGGGAACTTTAGGCTAGAAGAACCATTGGTGTTAAGAGCACACACACACACACACACACACACACACACACACACAAACACACACACACACACACACACAATCACCCACAGAATAATTTCACAAAAGAAAAGGAGAGAAAGAACCCTGTCTTCTGTGATCTGCTGTACCAAGTCATCTTTCTCCTTCAACTCCTCCTCTCCCTGAAGAGAAAAAAAAATCTATCATTCAAATGACTTCTGAGTTTTACTAAGAAATTCAAGTCTAAAAGCCAAGCTAAAACAAAATGTGGGAAATAATTGACAGATACTTTAAAGGAAGAAACTTCTCGTGTTTGTGACATTTGAAAGGCTTGTTTTCTTTCAGAATATTTAAAATGCAAAGTACATAATACTTTTCAACATTTTGTTTTAAACCAAATACATTTTCAAAGAAGTATCAGTGTGTTTATATTTTAGTGCCTCTTTCTCCATCAACTAATGCTGCTTTTTGTAGCCCAAAGCAGCTTTGGAAGAATGTAGTATGCTAATTGCTTTCTTCTCACAGCAACTTCCATATGCTGAAGATGTGAACATCCCTCTGTGATTGGCCCACTCAAATGTGAACATGCCCAGCGGGAAAAGGAGTTCAGCTTGTTAATCATTTTGGAATATTTTTTTGTTTGTGACATTGTTAATGAGATTGTACAGTTTCTCTCCTCATGCCTCTTAGAGATGCCCAGTCAGGGGCTTACTGCAGTGATAGGGTAAGCCAGGATTGTGTGTGTGTGTGTGTGTGTGTGTGTGTGTGTGTGTGTGTGTCCCAGTAGGGATATCTGTCAGCTTTTGGTGTCAGTCATATATCTCTGGGCTGTTGTCGGTTAGTTGAACAGTTTTCAGTCATGGCCTCTCATGACATAGTTCTAAGACCCAGAGGGTTTTGTTTTTTATTATTTACTTCGTGTATTTAAATTTCAAATGTTATCCCCTTTCTCTGTTTCCCCTCCAAAAACTCCCTATCCCATCCTTGCTCCCCCTGCTCTTATGAGGGTGCTCCTCTACCCACTGCCTCCAACCTCCCCACCCTGGCATTCCCTCACACTGGGCATCAAGCCTTCATAGTACCAAGGGCCTCTTGTCCCATTGATGTCCCACAAGGCCATCCTCTGCTACATATGTGACTGGAGCCATAGGTCCCTTTATGTTTACTCTTTGGTTGGTGGTTTAGTCCATGGGATCTCTGGGGGAATCTGGTTGGTTGAAATCATTGTTCTTCCTGTGAGTTGCAAACCCCTTCAGCTTCTCAGTCCTTTCTCTAACTTCTCCACAGGGGTCCTCGTTCTCAGTCCAATGGTGGGCTGTGAACATCTGTCTTAGAGGCTTTAGAAATCATCTCACATTTATATCAAAACAGCTCATTCATTAAACTCAAACTCTGATTTTCAATACTTCAAATTTGTGTGTTATGCAAAGCAATAAAATGATTTTTAGTATTCCTTTAATTGCCTTTGTTTATATAATTATTAAATTATGATCGCCATGAGTGTTTCTTCATCTGGAATGATAATTTTAAAGATGGCATTTTATACGCAGTTTCAGAAGAAGCTTTAAACTCAATTTTGTTAACTAGAAGGTTGATTTTTTTTTTTTTTTTTGTTTTACTGTAGGACATAGTGAAACAATTAAATACATAAAGTAGAAATCAACTCATAAAATGTGCAAACTATTGGATGTTTTAAGAGAGCTAAGGTAAATTTTAAAAGATAGGTTGAAGGAGTTCATATTTTCTTAAGCAAAAGTTATAACAAAAGCTAGTGGTTAATAAAATATTATTGCCAGTTTTAGGTAATTCACTCACATTTCAGTGTACCTTGAGTATTGTTTGGACCAAATGCTTCTCTGTGTATAAGTTAATGATGTTTCTAAATTGGAAAGATAAAGTTTCTTCCTCTAAATAAGTTTGACCAAGCAAATACTGCATGCGTTTTGAATTACGAAACAGACATCCATCTGTCCCATTTAGAAAGTATAATCTGAGTATGGATTCCAAATAATTGGAAAAACGTTGAATTTACCTGTTGGGGTATTTATGTGACAGTTCAATAATAGTACAGAAAATGGTGTTCTATAGTTTAGTATAGGTTACAGTGTTTCCATTAATAATATATTGATTATAAAGGAAGTAGATTACATTTTATAGATAAAATCTATGGTCAATTTAAATGCCTATTTAAAAGGGATCCAACTCTGCTGAGAGTTAATGGGATATACAGGGTCTGTCTTCCATTATCACACGTTATGAGCAGAGTTTTGACCTTCAAGGATCTCAGGAACTTGCCTGAGATAAAATGGTGTTCTTCAAGTATGCAAGATAAAATAGGACAGCTTATGTTTCCCAATTCATCTTCTGTGACCTGTCAGAAGTGGTCAACTCAGGATTATCAAGGACTCATTTTAATCTTGATTTCAATTTCTTTTCTCAGATTCATTTGGCCTGGAAAGCAAAAGTGGTAAAGATTCCTGATAGGATTTGCAATTTGAATCTCATTCTCTCTCTCTTCACATCCAGATTAAGGACAAAATCTGGAAGTCCTCGGAATTAATGCTCAATGTTTTCCATTTTCAGCATCATTTGGACATAAAAAAAAGTATATTGGAAAACCTTGCATGTACTCTCCTGATCAGGAAGGTAACGGAATGCAACAATTCCAGGTTTCTCTTTGGAAGTCAGTCATGTGAATCTTTGAGGCTATTTTTGGTGACTTTTATTCAGAATACATTTTAATATATTGCTCTGAATACCAATGCTACACTCTGTTTGGGAACCAGGATATACTGGCACCCTTGCTGAAAGTGCTTAGTGATGTTGGCTGTGGTTGTGCTGACCTGGGGTCATCCCTTGATAAGATGGTGGTGCTTGGTTATCCAGAACACTGGCCTGGAAATTTTCCCCTTTACAAAGAGAATTCCACAGCAGTTCCTAGCTTTTGTGAGAGTCCAGGGGACACTTCCTTAGCTACTGCACTGTGGTATGCATGTCTGCTCTTGTGATGATCTTAGGTGCTGTGTGTTCACACTAAAGCAGAGTACTCTCTCTTTATCCAGGCCGCTCAAAATCCTTTATCTCCAGCAGTTCCTTCCAGCCACACTTCAGCCCTGTTACTGCACGCTTGGTCTCCCAACTCCATAAATGATGCAAGAACTTTTGCTCAACTTGGTATGTGTATATGGGTAACTATGTCCATATGCTTGTATGTTTGTATCTTCTTTCTCTTCTCTCCCTCTCTTCCTTCCTCCCTCCCTAAACTGTTGCTCATAAATCTGGGGCAGTTGTTGGCTATTCTTAAACACTTTCCAAACACTGTGATTAGAAGTATTTTCACCCTAGTCACTGTCTTCTCTCCTATCTGACTTGCCTATTTCTTGTTGGCATTTGAGCTGTGTTTTCCTCTGCACCAGCCTGGACTTCTTTGTATTCTTACTGTTGTTCTTGTCTCCTAGGGTTCTTGTCTTTATGGTAAAGCTAGATTGCAGACATAAACATCTACCTTACTTTTGCCTGCTCAGTAAAAGCAAAGACAGACAAGAGAGCCATCTGGGGGAGTCTACATAACTGTGCAGAGGTATGCAGCATGTCATTCCTTCCCATGGTTTGTGTATTAGCTAAGTGCTCCTGTATTCAGAACTTCTTTGTCCTCTTCTTCCTTTCTCATCTCTTCAGGGATCCTCAAACAACTAAACACGATCAAGAACAATTTCAGAACAGAAATTGTATTCTGCAAGTCTCTCCTACTATGGCTTCATCCTATTTTTTTTTTAAAGCCAGGAAATCAGCATCACCCACCATCATATATCAATGTCCAATATGACTACATCTGCTACATTCATTCAGCATGGCTTCTGTCATTATTTTGCTATAACTTCATTCTTTGGGTGAAACCAATGACCTCATGTTGATACATCTGGTTTGGATTAAAAAGTACACATGCATTTCAAGACACTAGAATTTTGTAGGGTTAAAATGGTCCTATAATTGTTTTCTGCTACTATTTTCTTGAAATGTCATCTTCCTGGATTTTCCTCCAAACTGTTATTTGCCTTAAAATTGTTTATAGCTCGATAATTATAAATTTCCTCAATTCTCAACTCAAACCCTACTTTTCTCTTATTCCACATTCTCTCCCTCAGATATCCTCAACTACACCCAGGGGTCTACACAAACCATGATCTCAGTCTCAAGCTTCTCCCCTATGTTACACGTGCCAACTTGAATCTCCATTCTCTTTCCTGCAAAGTATAGGGCAGATGCTTTCAAAGTAACAATTCTGAATTTATCGTTTGAGGCCTTTCTTCAAATTTCCTACTTCTGTATATATCTCTTTCTTCAATAATTTTACCCATTAGCTGTACAGACGACAATCATGTAGTCCCTCTTCTTGCACTAGTTTCCTTCAGTGTTCTACCTGCTTTGGTTGCTCCCTTAAACCTCCCCTTACACTATAAAATGCTGAATTCAAGTCACCACTCAGGTCCCAGCAGAAGCACAACCTCAGCATCCATGATCTTTCTGACTGGGATGTTCTTGATGCATGTGCAAGTCCTGCCTCCTTAAATGTGTGCAGACATTGTCAGCATTCACAGCATAGATTATCAGATCAATAACAGTTTCTTTCTAAGACCGTTACACCTTTTTTTAAATTTTTTTTTTTTGCTTACTTTTTTTGAGGGCGTGACAAAACAAATTCCAATATCTGCATAAAACCTAATATAACATCAGATAAACAAAGATTCATGGTGCAGGAATGGAAAACATGATAAGTTCTACATTCTGCTTCACTAATTCCAGGAAGAAGGGTAAGCTGATCGAAGGCTGCACAGTTTTGTTTGAATGGTATTAGAAAGAAAATAAAAATAGAGTACATCTGCAATTTAGAATAACATTATTTATATTCAATTCTGCTCTCCTCCTGATTCTTTTCGTACTGTTTGATCTGGCATTTGAACAAGCCAGGGCAATTCATTTTCCTTTAGATTAAGAAATATGGGGCACTGTCCTTCAGTTCATTTATCTGTTAGTGCCTTCGATTAAGCTTGGCTGTTCTAGTTTCAATTGGAATTGGAATATCACTTGGTTGTGTACTTGTGACTAACCCAAATGACTAATCATTTACATTCTGCTCTATATTAAACCCTGGATTCTTGGAATTGAAAAGCTCATCCTTGGGACTGTGGCTTCAATAAATATATCTTTCATACTCCACACAAAGAGAAATGGCTAAAAATAATATAACTTTCACTTTCCCAGGGCACCACACAGCCCTTTCTTGAAGGTGGCAGGCATACATAATCTTAAAAAGTTGTTTTTGAGGGATGATTTATTTAAATATATTTTAAAGTTATCATTAGTTTGTAACCTGTCATTATTAGAGGAGATTGAAAACCACAAGCATTAACCACTAATCACTAATTAAAGTCACTGATGGGAGAAATTTGGAAGAAACACTGTGTCTTTTTGCTCTGGAAGAAAATTCAAAAGTTTGGCAAGGCTCTGGTTAAGGTTCCCACATTTTATCTAGTTCAGGGTGACTAACACACAGATTGTACACTCTGTATTAATTACCGCTTCCGACTCAAACTTGAAAATACATCATTGCCTTTTCATTAAAGAAAGACCAATGCCAATTCCCATTAATTAAAAGAAAACACATTATCACAGGATGGGATTACAGAAAGCCCTTAAAAATTGTCACATTGATTTTGAAATAAATATTTTAGCACAAACATCAATGGAATTATATTAAGTAATTAAAGGCAAATTGGGAGGCACAAACACTGCTTCTCATGTTGCTGCAGAGCAACCATCTCTGGACCTGTGTAGCGAACCCCACGTGGCGTCAGCCCGCAGTTCTGCAGCCTTTGACTCTCTGTTGTACCCTCAGCATCTAGTTTCTTCCATCAAAGGCAGCAGCCAGTCACAGTCTTGATAGACCTGCCTGTTGCTTAGCTGTAATTAAGATAATTAGTGTGGATCCAGCCTCACCGCTCTCTTCACTCTGACAAACGTGTCAGCTCACACTGGCCACTCTTCCGTCATTGCATACCATTCACAGATTTTATGTTTTCTTTTCCTGGGGAACCAAACACCTGCTAGTGACCTATGAGCAAGTTTATTGACTGGATTTGTGGTGAGTTTTTCAAAAGGTTTCCAATACTGGAAAGAGTCATATTCTGTTCAGTGTCAGCTCTACCTTGGTGCTAACTTCTGATGTCCTATTTTCTTTAGGAACGGAGAATAGCTAGCAGCTAGATCTGTCCACAGACAATGATTGTACTGTCTACCTCTGGAAAATGTTGATTCTGTGAGCACAACATGTTCTGTAATTACCCACTAGTCCTATCCTATTGAATATTTTTCAAGAACCTTCCTAGGCACGGGCACAGTACTATTGCCATATCTGGCAGTTATGGACACATTGCCCATCTTTAAGAAGTTGGATCAGACATAAACAGAAAGAAGAGACAGGAAATAGTTGCTAATTCAAATAATATAGAAATCTCACATTCACAAGTACTAGCTAAGCAGGCTGAGAGAAGTAAACACAAATTGATGGCTTCAGTGACAAGCCTCAGTGGCCCCTCTTGGGCGCACCTCACTTTGTACAGTTTCAGTCATCACAGTCAGTAAGAATCCGTACACTGAATGGATTCCAGAGGTAAATAATTCCTAAATTGAAACTGTACAGTTTTGAGCATGTTGATGGATTGGCTAATTTCAACTTTGGCTTCAAACATTAGGACACAGTTACTTTGATAAACTCATAAGGAATTTAATGAGGACATACTTTCTGCGAAATGCATGGCTAGATGGCTTAATTATTAGTGAAGATTAGACAGTGTGTGGGCACAATCGGAGGTCCAGTTGCTATAGAATTCTACAAAACAAGTTATGTGCTATCACAAGGCTATCATTGTATATGGGACCCTCAGTTAACTAATGTGTTCTGTTGTTGTGTAAGACCACATTTCCTTCCTGAAATGACCTTATTAAAGATTGAAGAGAGAGGCATTAGTCATAATTTTGATTTAAAATTTAGATAAAGTAATTGAGACGTCAGAGTGGAAGCTAGTATTGGGAGGTGACAAAAATAAATGTGTTCTTTCCGACTCTGGATAATGACCTGTTTCTCAGAAGAAGGAAAGAAAGCCTTGCTGTAGGCAGCATTTGTGACATTTTCTAATCTGAAAGAAAATGCTGGATCCTGAAAGGTGCTGCCAGTTTCTCTGTACGTAGAAGAGGCACTCACTACTCAGGAGCCATTTTTCTGTCAACTGATTATTCCCAGACTGAAACCCTATCTCCAGAGTAATCAGGCTCAAATGCCAGGAGATGTCTGCAAAGTACTAGCGTCCTCAGGAGGGTGTGGCTGAGTGGAAGAGAGGGCAATGTTCTGTGTGTGGTACCTGGATGTTCAACATGACCAGTTTCTTAAACTGGGCTACAGGGAAAAGCATTTAATCTGGCCCAGAAGCATCCTATAGAAGGCCGTTAATATGGTTACATTGGTCTAGAGGAAAGGTGCATGCTCTTGTGTCATTTCCTTTTCTTGTAACCAGTTCAAGGTAATTCTCTCACCATGTAAACCCAGTGTTTCACCATAAACTCACTCAGCTGAGTGAGCAGTGGGTACCTGAATGACTTTCTTGACATAGTTCAGCATGTAGATACTAGAGACAGTGTTCAGAATTTTGCTTTTCTCTTTACATCTTAGAAAATTTATGCAAATACTATCATAAGATAAAGGTAGGTTACAAAACATAACTGTTTTGTGAGAAATCCTATTTCTTTTTCATTGAAACTGAGTTTTTTTTCCCCTACGTGTTAATCTATCACAAAACATGATGATATTTGTAGCTTCCTCGTTCATTGATACAAAATGATTTTTTGTGTGTCTGAACTCTTTGTCAAAGGCTGTTGAGTTCATAGTTGAACAGGTGGGACAGATCCCAAATGAAAGGGACACAGTGACACTATATGTGTGGAAAACTTGGCACTGTTCCTGGGTTTCTTGATTTTATCCTCCCTCAGGAAATACTCAGGATGATGAAAAGTTTCTGTGTCATACCTATGTCAGATGCTGGGTGGTCTGACTCACGGAAGCAGTGCTGACACGTCCCGTTTACATTCTGTCAGGAAAAGTCTCTGAGCTAGGGAAAGATTAAGAAAAGTGAGCAGCAATGAAGAGAGGACAAAGGTCATGTTTGGTCACTGCACTGAGCACCATTACAGACCATTGCAGGAGGAAGACTCCCAGACAATGACAGAACTGTGCCAAGAGAAAGGAGGTCTCATTTTCACCCTACAGTTGGGAATCACAGTATTTGATCACCTCTAAAGAAAACTCCAATTTTTTTTCCAGATTTTTGTGTTATTCAAACCACAATTCAAATATTTTATTATATTTTATGGCTGTTGAAAATAGTTGAACAAGTGCTGGGGCCAGGATATCTTGGGTCAAACATATTGTGGGTGCGTAGGTGTCGTGTCCTAATCTCTCCACTGGGGAGTCTGACTGGCTTAGCAGGTAACTACTTCAGGCTCTATGACCTCCACTGCTCAGAGTCTCATCTAGAGTCCTCCCCCAAGTACTTGGGACATTCCCCCTGTAGATGTTCCTGCTGCCACCAGTTTCCATTCTCTCTGCCCTGCTCCACCCTATTCTCCTCCCCATACCCTTTGCATCCCAGTACCCTCCATCTACCTTCAATGTATATGTTATTTGTCTTCTTGGGGTCTGTGGATTGTCGAGTGCTCATCCTGTACTTTACAACTAACATACACTTATCAGTGAGTACACAACATGAATGTCCTTTTGAGTCTGGGTTATCTCACTCAGAATATTTTCTAGTTCCATGCATTTGCCTACAGGCCAGATGTCTGTGAGTCTCTTGGAGCTAGAGTGCCAGGCAGTGGACCATGCCAGGAAACTTTGTAAGGTTGAGTGGGTTGAAAGTCCTGGAACCTCTGAGTGGAAGATAGAAGCTTCACCTGTTTCTAACCACACTCCCAACAAAGGAATGTGACCTATTGTCACATAAATCAGAATAGATTTCTCCAAACTAACAAGGTAATGAGATGGGCCCTGAAGCCAATAAGCTTTCTTTATCAGACAGTACTTCCTGCAAAAGGTAGTTAATCTCTGGTAAGCCTGAGGAGGTGTGTGTACTGATTTTGCATGATAAACAATCAATAAGCAGTTTGGCATCAAGAACTTTCTCTTTCATCAAGAACTGTCTTGGGAAACTGGAAGAAAGCTGTTGTCTACAGAGCAGAGCAACCGAAGTCTCCTACTGATGGGCCCCTAAGTGCTCCCAGACAATTGCTGCTAAACTAAGCTGGACTTCTCTATCCCCTCCACCCCCTATCCCAGGATCAGAAGCATCTGGATATCCAGGAGTCTGAGAACCTCCAGGCCCTGCCTCCTCACAGGCCTGCAGACCCCCTTCATTCCCTACTTCATGAGGTTTCCATGGTGATGCCTGGGAGCTTGGAGCCCCAACTTTGGCCACATTCTGAGTCATTTTTCATTTGGGATGAGGCCCCTCATCCAGGGCTGCATTCTCCCACCCGAAGAGCAGTGCATTGGCATATCCCTCCAGCTCATTACCCAACAGCTGACACAGGCTAAATGCACTCCAGTGTCTCCTATTTCTCCCGCCCAAGCGAGTTCCTACACCCCTGCTGATAGAACACAGAACCACACTGTAGCCTCTAAGGAGAGTGTCTTTATTTCAATCACAAACTCCAGGGCTAACGGAAGACCTTCAGGAAGGGCCAGATAAGGATATCTCCCTAAAAGCAGGAGAAATAGTATGCTCAGGACTTTCCTGGGTAAGATTAGAAGCAGTAGTCCTGAGAGAAAGCAAAAATGGTCCTCAGAAATTTCCCATCAATCTCATATTCTCAAGCATGCAACACATGGAGATTGAGACAAAAAGTGAAAGATCCCAGGACTGTGATTGAGTCATTCAGCTCAGCTTTGCTGTATTTTTGTCAAGCAGTAATGATGTTTTTGTTTGTTTGTTTGTTTGTTTTTTTTGGGTTTTTTTGGATTTTCACTGTTCCCAATTAGATATGGCTGCGCAAAACTGGAATTACTAAGAAAGTGAAAAATAAGTCATTACTAGTTCTTTTTTCTCAAAGAGAAGTCAACAGGCCAATTAGAAAGTGTGCAGTCATCACTAACATCTATGTCTAGAGCCTGCTGCAGCTTCATCAACCTATGCAAATGTTAAGTTTGGTAATGTGAAGCATGAATGCACAGGTGGTATGTTTGGTCTCTTTGACGTTTCCTGATAAAGGGGTCAGAGATGGTGTTGTCATGGCAACTGTCAATTCTCATTGTCAGCCATCTTTTGCTTAGCTCTTTTCTGACAATAGTTCATCATTTAGATTGAGAGACATCTACCATTTTCTACTCACAAGTGCGTATGTTTGCTTTTGTGTCGTTTTGTGGTCTGCAGATATTTGCATGTGTGATTAAATTATATGTATATGCACATGTATATGGATGGCTGATGTTGATATTAAGTATCTTTGCTGAACTTTTTACCTTCTATATTGGCATATACATATACATATATATATATATATATATATGTACATTTACACATCTATACATCTATATACCTATACACATATACATATATACATATATTGTTATATATATAAGTTGGTATAAATACATATATAATACATATCTATATATAATATATAGATATATATGATACAAATCAACATCAATATATATATACAAAAACACATATGATATATATATTAAAGTTTCTTATGTTAAATATTGAATCAAGACCTTAATGCTTTGGTATGGTATGAACCAGGGATCCCCTTTCTCTGGCTCCCATGTCTTGGATACAGGCAGATCTAGCTCCTATTTGCTATTCACAGGGATGTTGAAAATTTGAAATCTAGTCCTTGAATGACAAGCACTTTACAAGTTGAGTCTCTTCTCCACCCTAGTAGTCCTGCATTCTCATATGTTCCATTTCAGCTTCATGACTGATTCTCTAATATGATAACTTTATCACCACCCTACAGTCTCTCACTTTGTATTTGTATTGTTTACTTATTTCTTGATTCAGTTGGATAATAACATCTAAGAAGATAGAAATGTTGGATCACATGGAATTGTAACTCATAGTAGTTCATAGTTGTCTAGTATTTTTGGATGAGCGTGTTAGTGAAGGTACAGGATTTCCTACAGCTGTTATGAAAACAGAACTAGACTGGGATGTCTTTCAATGTTTGTATGCTTGTTAGCGTATATAACACCCAACACCTGGGTCTTATGCCAAGCAGTACACATGAGTAAGAACATAAAATCAACACTGGTTTGTATATTATACTTTAAATAAGACTCTTTTTGGTAAGGTGGGATGAAACAATTGGAATTGAACATTTTTTAAAAAACAATACTGATTATAATATCTTGATCACATGAAATAAATTTAACATAAAGGAATGACCATTTCAGCACTCACTGGTGCTTGTATATGTACAATGAATGAATGAATGTGCTTATAATATATTTATACATCATATATATGTATATATATATTAAGGATATATAACAGTGTATGTGCATGTTTGTAAGCCATAAGAAAATAAATTATGATTGAACAATATTTTGCTTCATCCTAAATTGATATATGAAGGTACAAAAGGATGTGTGTTTAAAACACAAATTATTATCCAATTAGGTTAAAACAGATGTTTAAATTCATCTTGAGGCATATCTAGGAGCATAGAATATGATTGTTTCCTTTGGAGATGTTTGTTGTGGAATATAAAAGTAAATACATCTCATTAATTTACAATCTTATACTAACACTTCACTGAATAGTAAAATGTATTTTTTGTTGCAAAGGTTGTAGCATCAGTCATGAAATGTCCAATATTTTCAACATGTATCCTGGTAGCCCAAGCTTACAGTTTTGAAATGTTAGGAATGCACTTGACACTAAGTGTGTAAGTGTTTTCTCTATGCCACTTGGTACCCAGAAATGTGTATTTTATACATCGCAAGTGGAAAGTCATTCCTCTGGGCAATCAGTTCCTGGCTTTCAATTTTCTAGAACAGTTCTTTTAAGTCACTTTTAGAAAACATTTACTCCTATACACTACAGCTTCTTATGATTTTGTATGAGATAAAGTATGTTCAGAAGAAATGCCAGACCTGGGTTTAACCCTGATAGGCTCATTCATGAGATGTTGAGAGGAATGTCCAGAACTAATCAATCAGGTTGTGCATTCAGCTGTGTGCATCATGCAAGTCAGGATCTTAACTGCCCAATCAAGTGTCCATATGAAAAGAAGGTGTGTGTGTGCAATTCTAAGAGCCTCTAAACTTTAAATGTCTGATTTATCATTCACTGATCTTAGAAACATCTCTAATGTTAGCTTTATAATACACTTATTATTTACTTAAGACATTTTCCTTTCCTGACAATATCTTTGTTATTTAAACTGATCTGCAGTAATATTGATGCACCATGTAGACTTCAGTTAGAAGTAGAGGCTGTGAAGTACTTAACAAGGTTGGTCTTTAGAGCTAGAGACGTCTGCACTTTAGATGCATCAAGCAGTAATTTGTAATTGACAGTTTTCTTACCTAAAGCCTTCTCCATCAAGAGATTGTTCTCCAAAGACAGTCAGCTGGGTAAATGTCAGAGGCTCGAAAAGTAAATTATAGGGCAAACAGTGTTGATATTTCTATGAAATGAAAGAAAGGCATATTTATTTTTAAAATATAGAATTTTATTTAAAACAAGTAGAAACCTTCTCTCTGTGACCTTTCCAAGATTCCAAACAGTGACGAATTTGGTCATTACAAATAACCTTTTCCTGAAAAGGCCTAAGCATTCAGGACTTCCATTTGGTAATGTATAAGAATTAATTTCTTTCCAACAATGTAAGTCTTGACATTACATTTTTATATTTTGTCCCTGATAATACAGTTTTAAACAAACTTTGAAAAGAGAAACCTGTAAGAAAATAACTCTATGACAATCTATTGTTTTAACTCCTGTAGGATAAATCAGTCATGATCTCTAATGTAGATGATTCTGTTTGTCCAAGCTTGTGGGGCCTTATCTTTCCAAGCTTTGCTTATAGATACCAGAATTCTACTGAGTAGCTCCATGGAAAAAAGTTGTAAATTCAGTCAACAATTTATTCTGAGTTTTTTAATCTGTCAATTGTTTGAAATCTAAAACTCTTTTTCACAATGTGAATAACATTATAACTTTTCAGATTGTTTCTCAAGTTAATCTCTACTAGTTTTAGACTGTTGGGGGTTTAAAAGAGGAGATGAATATAATATTTATGTATTACATGGATATTATTTCAGTGTGTTATATAATATTATGAAGAAAATCAAAGGATTAGTCAACACAGTTACCCAAACTGCAATGACACAGTCTTGTGTCCTGACATCTCCACTGGAGCAAAGGCTCTAAACTCCAGCTTGCAGTCCTAGGCCATACCCCCTTATGATGTATTTGACTTGAGTGCTCCTTCTTCCAAATCCCTAATTTCTGAATCACCAAAGGTCAAGAGGATCTGAATTTCATTTTGCTTATTGTAGATTCTTGTTTCTTCTCCGACTACATCTGAATTCTTACATTATAAAACAGGGGTTGGGAGGTGAACTTGCTTGAGTACTCTACATAAAATTGGAGACAGATTATTTTCCATTCTGTTTAACATTTTAATCAATACTCCGTTAGACTACCAGGTACTGGAACCCATTGGCTTTCCCATTCACATCTGTCACTACACTTTGTTCCCATCTGTCCTCTTTGGGTAGTTGTTCCTGCCATGCTGCATGTACTCTTTGGTAACCATAGTTATGTACCAGATCGTCATTGTTCAGGTTTTAACTTTTCCAATGAGTCAATAGATCTCTGATGCAGGCTCATTTCTTGTGAACAGTCTAACCCTCGGGTGCTACAATTAAGACTGGCCTAGAAATGGCACCAAAGTTGGTATTTTTAGACAAATGACTGAAGAAATGTATGACTGAATGCCAAAATAATGACCTAATTTGAATTTGAAGCACACTTCACCTTAAAATGCATGTTTGTATTCATTTCTTCTCACACTCTGCAAAGGACAAATTCATACTTTTTCATTTGTAGAACATTTAGAGCGCTGATTAATGACTGGCAAACAAGATATATTGTTTTTTAAATCTAAATTAGCTTTGCTTTTTCAAATTCTTCTTTAAAGGACTGTCTGGATGTCCTCTTATCCTGTACGTGACTGAGCTTACATTTTGGCCTCCTGTATCCCTGCTTCACAAATCAGAATTACTGGTATTCTTTATTAGTAGGCAGGGAGACATATTGAAATAAAGTGAGGTAAGGAAATGTATTGCACAGCATTTACTTTAACAAGAGAAAAGCTGTATCCGAGAATGAAATTAGAACACAACATGAACTACCTTTCAAAGGAGACTGAGCTTCCAAAGAGTTGAGAGGAATCTAAATACACTTAATGCCTGAGTATGTCACAAAGAATATGGCAAGACACCAAGTGCTCTGATTGTAGGGGATGTATTCTCCATGGAGTTCTTGTTGAATGTTTGATTCCTCACCTGGGTCTGCTTAGTAGGTAGGGTCTACCTAGGGAGTTTCAAGGTTATGTGTCTGTAGATCCTGTTTGGTTCCAGTCACTTTTTTTGTTTGATGTCTCTAGTCTACCTTCTTGGAAGCTTTCATTATTAAAGGGATCTACCCATTTTAATAACCTCCAGTGCCACAAAACTAAGAGCCACAAGCTACAAAGGTCAGGCATTAAACAATTTAACACAGATTAGTGTCAAGCCTGAAACATATTTATTAATCACCAATTGCAAACAAGACAGAAACTCTATTGAAGCACTGAGTGTTTTGGAATATTCTAAATATCTGGAGTGTTGGTTCTACTCATAAAAATAAGATAAAACACTTCAAGAAAACAGTAAGTACTTTTCTTTTTTTATGATGAAGGCTGAGCAATGTTCTGTTTTATATCAAATTTATATAAGTATATACATTTATATATACACAGAGCCAAGATAGTTGCATATGTACATACATATAAACATAGAGATTGAGCAAAAAACTTGTATATATAAGTGTATATACATATTTATTTCTTTCTTTTTTAAATGGAACAACTTTATATTAAAAAACGAAGATAATGTACAGATTTTAAAAGCATTTTTGGATAACAGTTTATGAATACATTTTTGTCAGTACTTGATATTTTTAAAGGTTTCATAGTATGCCTTAAAATCTTACTAGTAACAATTGACATAAAGTACATGTAAAACAAGATGTAACCTGGAAATAGTCAAAGTTTTCATGGTGTGTAAAGATTAAGCATATGATTTCTCAATTTTTTTGCCCTTTGTTTTTCTTGAACTTTATATAATCTGTGAGTTGTTTTGGGGGTGTTCAGAGCTTTCTAGGGTTAGTATACAATTAGCAGTGACTGCATATTATGTCTCTTCTTTTGTTACCTCACTCAGAATGATATTCTCTAGATGCATCCATTTTCTTAAGAATTTTATAAAGTCGTTGTTTCTGATAGTTGAGTAGTACTCCATTGTATAAATATACCACATTTTTTATCCATTAATCTACTGAAGGACATCTGGGTTGTTTCTAGCTTCTGGCTATTATAAATAGGGCTTCTATGATCATTGTGGTGCATATGTCCTTGTTGAATGTTGGAGCTTCTGTGGGGTATATGGCCAGAAGTAGAATAACTGAGTCTTCAGGTAGTACTATGTCCAATTTTCTGAGGATCCCCAGACTGATTCCCAGAGTGGTTGTACCAGTTTACAACCCCCAAAACAGTGGAGAAGTGTTCCTCTTTCTCCACATCTTCACCAGCATCTGCTGTCATCTGAATTTTGATCTTAGCCATTCTATTTGGTAGGAGGTGGAATCTCAGGGTTGTTTTGATTTGCATTTCCCTGATGGCTAATGATGTCAAGCACTTCCTTAGATGCTTCTTGGCCATTCGATATTCCTCAATTGAGAACTTTTTGTTTAGCTCTGCACCCCATTTTTTAGTAGGGTTGTATGATTCTCTGGTTGTGTAACTTCTTGAGTTTTTTGTATATCTTGGATATTAGGCCTCTATCAGATGTGGGGTTGGTAAAGATCTTTTCCCAATCTGTTGGCTGCCATTTTGTTTTCTTGACAGTGTCCTTAGCTTTACAGAAACTGTACAATCTCATGAAGTCCGATTTGTCGATATTTGACCTTAAAACGCGAGCCAATGGTGTTTTGTTCAGGAAATTTTCTCCTGTGCCTATGTGTTCTAAGGTTTTCCCTACTTTCTTTTCTAAAAGTTTCAGTATACTTCGTTTATTGTGAAGATTTTGATCCACTTGCATGTGAGCATTGTACAGGGAGATAAGGAAGGGTCTATTTTCATTCTTCTGCATGCTGAGTGCCAGTTGGACCAACACCATTTGCTGAAGATGCTGTCCTTTTTCCATTAACTGTTTATAGCTCTTTTGTCAAAAATCAAATGACCATATATGTGAGCGATTATTTCTGTATCTGCTATTCTATTCCATTGATCCACATGTCTATCTCTGTACCAGTACTAAGCATTTTTAACACAATTGCCTTTTAATATAGCTTGAGGTCAGGGATAGTGATTCCCGCAGATGTTTTCTTGTTGTTGAGGATGGATTTCACTTTTCTAGGTCTTTTGTTATTCCAGATGAAATTGCACATTGCTCTTTCCAACTCTATGAAGAATTGGGTTGGAATTTTGATGGGGATTGCATTGAATCTGTAGATTGCTTTTGGTAAGATGGCCATTTTCACAATATTGATCCTTCTAATCTATGAGCATGGGAGATCCTTTCATTTTCTGAGATCTTCCTCGATTTACTTCTTTAGATATTTGAAGTTCTTATCATACAGTTCCTTCACTTGCTTAGTTAGAGTCACAGCAAGGTATTTCATATTGTTTGTGACTATTGTGAAGGGTATCTTTTTCTTATTTCTTTCTCCACATGTTTGTCAAAATAACTGATTTGTTTGAGTTAATTTTATATGCAGCCACTTTGCTGAGCTTGTTTATCAGCTGTAGAATTTCTCTGGTGGAATTTTTGGGGCCACTTATGTACAGTATCATGTCATGTGCAAACAGTGATGTTTTTACTTCTTCCTTTCTAATTTGTATCCCTTTGATTTCCTTTTGATGTCTAATTGCTATGGCTAGGACTTCCAGGACTATGATGAATAGGTAGGGGGAGAGTGTGCAGCTTTGTCTAGTCCCTGATTTTAGGGGATTGCTTCACGTTTCTCACAGTTAAGTTTGGTGTTAGCTATTGGTTTGTTGTACATTGCTTTTATTGTGTTTAGGTATGGGCCATGGATTCCTGTTCTTTCCAAGACTTTTAACATGAAGGCATGTTGAATTTTGTCAAATGCTCTCTCAGCATCTAGTGAGAAGAACATGTGGTTTTTTTTCTTTGAGATTGTTTATATGGTGGATTGCATTGATGGATTTCCTTATATTAAACCATCCCTGCATCACAGGGATGAAGCCTACTTGATAATGGTGAATGATCATTTAGAGGTGTTCTTTGATTCGATTTGCAAGGATATTGTTGAATATTTTTGCATCAATGTTCATTAGTGAGGTTGATCTGAAGTTCTCTTTCCTTGTTGGGTTTTTGTGTGGTTTAGAAACGAGGGTTATTGTGGCCTCAAAAATGAGTTAGGTAGTGTTCCATCTGATACTATTTTGTGGAATAGTTTGGAGATTATTGGTATTAGGTCATCAATTAATTTCTGATAGAATTCTGCGAACCCATCTGGACCTTGGCTTTTTGTTGATTAAGAGGCTTTTGATGACTGTATCTATTTATTTAGGTGTTATGGGATTACTTACATGGTTTATCTGGTCCTGGTTTAACTTTAGTTTCTGGTATCTGTCTAGGAATTCATCCATTTCCTCCAGATTTTCCAGGTTTGTTGAGTATAGGCTTTTGTAGTAGGATCTGATAATTTCTTGAATTTTCTCACTTTTAGTTGTTATGTCTCCACTTTCCTTTCTGATTTTATTAATTTGGATACTCTCTCTTTGCCCTCTAGTAAGTCAGCCTAAGGATTTATCAATATTGTTAATTTTCTCCAAGAACTAGCTCTTGGTTTTGTTGATTCTTTGAATGGTTCTATTTGTTTATATTTTGTCAATTTCTGCTCTGAGTTTGATTATTTCTTGCTGTCTACTCCTCTTGGGTGTATCTGTTCCCTTTTGTTCCAGAGCTTTCTACTTTGCTGTCAAGTTATTAGTGTATGCTCTTTGCAGATTTTTTTTTTTTTTTTTTTTTTTTTTTTTTTTTTTTTTTTTTTTTTTTTTTTGGAAGCACTCAGAGCTATGAGGTTTCCTTTCAGTGCTGCTTTGTACCCCATAGGTTTGGGTATGTTGTGTTTTCATTTTCATTAAATTCTATAAAATCCTTAATTTCTTTATTTCTTTTTGATCATAGTATCACTTAATAAAGCATTGTTTAGTTTCCATGTGTATATGGACTTTTTCTTGTCTTTGTTATTGTTAAAGACCAGCCTCAGACCATGGTCATCTGATAGGAAGCATGGGAGTATTTTAATCTTCTTATATCTATTGAGGCTTGCTCTGTGATCAATTATATGGCCAGTTTTTGAGAAGGTGCCATGAGGTGCTGAGAAGAAGGTGTATTCTTTTGTTTTAGGATGAAATGCTCTATAGATGTCTATTAATTCCAATTGGTTCATAACCTCTGGTACTTTCATTGCATTCTTGTTCAGTTTCTCTTTCCATGATAAGTCTATTATTGAGAGTGGGGTGTTGAGATCTTCCACTATTAATTTTTGGGGTGCAATGTATTTTTTGAGCTTTAGTAGGGTTTCTTTTATGAATATGTGTGGCTTGTGTTTGGAGCAAATATGTTAAGGATTGAGAGTTTCTCCTGACAAATTTTCCCAGTAATGAGTAAAAAGTGTCCTTCCTTACCTTTTTTGATAACTTTTAGTTGAAAATCTACATTATTCGATATTAGAATGGCTACTCCAGCTTGCATATTGGGGCCATTTGCTTGGCAGGTTTTTTCCCAACCTTTTACTCTGAGATAGTGTCTGTTTTGTCTCTGAGATGAGTTTCCTGTATTCGGCACAATGCTGGCTTTTGTTATGTATCCAGTCTGATAGCCTTTGTATGGGGGAATTGAGTCCATTTATGTTAACAGATATTAAGGAATAGTGGTTGCTGTTTTCTGCAATTTTTGCTTTTAGAGGTAGAATTGTGCCGGTTTGTCTTTCTTCTTTTTGTTTTCTTGCTTAGGTATTTTCTTTTTTTTTTTACTAGGATGTATTTTCCTTTTTTGTATTGGGTTTTCCACCTATAATTCGTTGTAGTGCTGGGTTTGTCGTCAGATATTGTGTAAATTTGGTTTTGTCCTGGAATATCTTGATCTCTTCATCTATAGTGATTGAAAGTTTTGCTGGGTATAGCAGCCTGGGCTGACACTTGTATTCTCTTAAGGTCTGTATGATGTCTGTCCAAGATCTTCTAGCTTTCATAGTCTCTGCTGAGAAGTCGGGTGTGATTCTGATTGGTCTGCCTTTATATGTTACATAACATTTTTCCCCTACTGCTTTTAGTATTCTTTCCTTGTTTGGGTACTTGGCATTTTGACTATTATGTGTCGGGAGGAATGATTTTGTTAAAGATATTTACTGTTCCTCTTAGTTGATATTCTTTGCCCTCTTCTATTCCTATTATCCTTAGGTTTGGTCTTTTCATTGTGTCCTGGATCTCCTGGATATTTTGAGTTATGAGCTTTTTGCCTTTTGCATCTTCTCTGGCTCTTCTGTCTATGTTTCCCATGTTGTTTTAGACCCCTGAGATTCTCTCTTCCCTCTTTGGTAGTCTGTTGGAGATGCTTGCATCTTTGACTTTTGATTTCTTTTTTATATTTTCTGCCTCCAAGATTGTCTCTTTTAGTGTTTTCTTTATTGTTTCCATTACCATTTTAAGTTCCTTCTTCAATTCTTTCATCTCTTTTGTTCTGTTTTGCTCTAGTTCTTTGATTTGTTTGTTTTTCTTGTTTCCTCTTTAAAAACTTCTATTTCTTTATGCTTTTCCTCTCTTTCTTGTTTAAGGATCTCTATCATCATCTTGAGGTGTGATTTCAGGTCTGAGTCTTTATTTTACAGAGTGTTTAGCATTCCACTGCTTGCTGTGATGGGAGAGCTGGTTTCTCGTGTTGTCTTGTTGTCTTGGTTTCCATTGGCTAAGTCCTTTCACTTTCCTCTAGAAATCTTGTTGTTTGTGATTATCTGTGGTCTTTTTGTCAGTGATTGGTTCCCTCTCTCCCGTGTTCCTCGCCTGTGTCCCTGGATCTCTGTTGTTCTCTGTGGCAGAAGGCCTGAGTGCCTGTTCTGCATGCATGAGCCCGCTGGGTGGAAACCTCGTCCCTACAGCAGAGTTTCTGTTCCCCTGATCCAATAGGGGGTGGGAGGTGGGGGTGTGCTTTCTGCCTGCTTGGCCCAGACCTCTCTGTGTCCAGGCTACTCGCAGCGCAGTCTTGCCAGGCCTGTCTCCCTAGATCTCTCAGTAAGTACTCTTCCATGTGAGTCATTCTCCGGATGACTGACTACCATCTGTAATACCACAGGAATTTTAGGGAATCAGTGGTATTAATTTTTCCTATAAAACTTAAGTTACAATTCGAAAGGTTGGACATTTGTGAAATCAATGGAACCAGCAAGTTTGGTTTTTAGTTCTATGGGTGTCTTCAATCATTTGAAATCTTATCTTTTACTCTTACCATGAAATTGAGCTGTCTTGATTCATAATTGATTGAATTATGAGTGAACTATTCATGAGTGACACTCAAAAACCAATTTACTAAGAAGTATCCTTTCAACAATCTTTTGGTGTTCCTGAGCCCCATGATCAGATATTACCTTCTTACTTAACAACTCATGGCATCTTTGTTTAGTTCACTCAAAGTATATCTTTTGAAATTACTTGAACCTTCTGTCTTGGTTCTCTTACTAAATTGCATAGTATGATAATCTCATAAAAATTAAGAATATATTAGGGTAAAACCACATAAGCTCTGAAGAAACATCATGGCCAAGTCAACTTATACAAGGAAGAATTTATCTGGGGTGTGCTTACACTTTCAAACTGTTAGAATTCATGAACATCATGGTAGGACCTATAGTAGCAGGCAAGCAGGGAAATGGAGCAGTAGCTGAGCTCACATCAGATCTACAATTGCAGGCACAGGAAAAAGTAAGCCTGGAATGGCTTTTGAAACTTTAAGGACTACCCCAGTGATACATCTCTTCCAGCAAGGCCACATCTTCTAATGGTACTACGTAAATCCCTCTGATCACAGTTACTTGGTCTTACCCTTAGGATCACAGTTCTTTAAAAATGGAAACTGACCCCCCTCTCCATCAAAGACATCTTGCATCTTAATTTCAGAACATGGCAATATTTTGCAGTGTTCTTGCAGCAGAAATGGGTGAAAACCTTTTTAAAGTCTTAGGAAAAAGAATTTATACACTCTCTTTTCTTTGTCCGAGTTCATAGCCCTCATGCTCCATGAGCCCCATTTCATTTTCTGCCTAGAAGAAAACATACAAATTGTTATATTTTAGCAAAATATCTATCATAAAATAAGTCTTCAAGGGATATAAGAAGAAATTTCTCGTAAGTACTGATTTAGATTCTTTACTTTCATCTGTCTAATTTAAAATCTATGAGTTTGCACACCCATTTTTCTCTAAAACCGGGGGAAAAGGCAGCTATGGGATTGCTCTCTCATTGACCACACTGCAGAGGATGGGGGGAGGACAAACTGCCAACCCCAGGTTTGAATACTTTTAGAATGAGTCAGATCAGAGCAATTCTAAACTTCAAACATAGAGATCATATTTGGGTAAACTATACACAAATAAACACATGTTCTGAGACCTCAAATTCATGTGCTACTGAGCTCAAACTGCCTTGAGGACTTTGAAGAGGTATATCCTCAAGGTTTTCAATACTGGAGCTGGGAAGGCTCTTCAGTAAACCCCTGTTTCTGAATTGAGACAAGAAAGATGACAGACTATTGGAGACAGAACACAGCAAATTTCTCATAAATATTTTATTTTAAACTAGTTTTTTTGAAAAGATACTTATATTTTCAGGTTACAAATATAGAAAAAAAGAGAAAGAAGAGAAGGTGAAAGAACAAGAGTAAGAATAAAAATTATGAAAATAGAGTATAGCGATATCCTAGGGACTAGGGTGTCAAAGGGGTTAGGAGGGGCCCAGGGAATGGATGCACATATGCCAGAATAGGCAAAGAAGCCATGGCCTCTGGATAGTACAGCAGCAGAGCAGACAGACAGGTTGTCATATGACCCCCCCAGTCTTAGTAGAAAACTCAGACCCACCACAAGTGGCTGGAGCCAGAAGGGTCTGATTATGATTTACTATGTGTGCATGGGTAATTGCTCACAAACCCATTAACTTCTGATTATGCTTCTTCTAAAGACTCCCTCTCCTCCCTCTCCCTTCCTTTTCTTCCCTCCTTCATCACAACAAACCACCACAATTCTCATTGATAGCTTTTGTTTATTAGAAAATACAGCGATGTGATCAGATTTAACAGAGAGAAAAGACACATGCACAGTAGACAGAGAATGGAAACTCGGACTAGTGGTGGTGTTTTATGATGACATCACAGGATAGTGTTTCTGTTGGGGAAGTTCAGAGTTGGGATACAACTAGAAAAGTTGGAAAGAGAGTGAAAAGTAGAGGATTAAAAAAAAAGGCCTGAAACATTGAATGCATCCTGGGGTCTCAGATGGCACCATCATAAGGTTCCTGTTATTTCCTGTGATTTATTATGTTTTCCTCCCTGACATGCGTTCAGTTAGCTCACTGTGAGAGCTGGGACATCAACACAGGAGCCACTGCATAGAGCTGTAGGAACCACTGTCAAATCAATGAAATAATTAACGTTGGGTTAAAAATCCCGCTGTTTCTCAACAGGTGCTTTCAGAAGAATCAACACATATGCTCATGTTTCAAGTCCTGTAAGAGTTTTGTGGGCTTAAAATTATACCACACAAGAAAGTTAATATTGATTTTTTTCTTTTTAAAAGGAATTAAATCTATATAGACGATTTAGCACAAAACCTGCCTTTTAAAAATACCCAATACCAAATAGACAACAGGTTTTATTAGAGCAATTTTTGCTCAATATACAGTGATATAAGTTACTGCTCATTATCATGAAAAAATAAATAAATCAACGCTGCAGAATCAACAATAATGAAGATAAAAGGTGGAAGAACCCAGCCCAGAAACTATCTCCCATCTGCCTCCTTAATGGATTTTAATTATTGTTTTCAAGGTTTGTTTTATTTATTTGTTTTTCTTTAGTTACACTATAGTTCTTATATAAGAGTCAGATAAGACTCCTTAAGCCAGGTTAAACATCTGTCTCCACAAAAGCAATTAAAAGGTATTTTGTTTTGTTTTGCTTTGCTTGTTTTAGTTTTCTTTTACAATTCCAGAGCACAGAATCTATCATGGTAGGAAAGCCAGGAAGGTAGGAGAGGGGAATTAGCTGTGCATGCCTTTATCTATACCCCAGGATGAGGGGGTGAGAGAGATGTGGAGAGAGAGAGAGAGATGTGGAGAGAGAGAGAGAGAGAGAGAGAGAGAGAGAGAGAGAGAGAGAGAGAGAGAGAGAGAGAGATTCAAGGCTAGATGGTGGTAATGTCCAGCCTCTAGCAAAATGTTCCTTCTAAGAATTCTATAACCTTCCAACAAAGCAGTACCAACTGGAGACTAACTGTTCTCATTTGTGAACCTATGAGAGACATTTTTCACTCAGTCCATTATAGCTACACAGGGAAAAAACATGGCAGAAAGGCTTGCAAATGTACTTATTGGGTCCCATACCATAGCTGCTGGCAAGAAGTTCTAGTGCAGGCATCATGTAATGTCTGCCTATAGCTCTCCATATGGTTTCATGTTTATTCAAGGTTGAAAGCCAAATCTCAACCAACAGTTCCTCCTTTGTCTCAAAACATATTTTCCTTCAATGCCTGATCATCATGACCTTTACAGAGCCTGTAGTTATTGTTACCATTCTACCCAGAAGCCTCTAGGCTGTTTCTAGTTGTGATGTAGTTGTATAAAAGTTTCCTCAAAAATTCCACTGTGTCATGAATTTCATTAAGCAGAAAGGTACACATCATAGAATAGATTCAGGAAGTCCTTGAAACTTAACAGATGCATTAGCCACACCACCCATCAAAACCCCTGTATCTCCTACTCCTCTTCCTATTCCTCAGAAATGATACTTTCAACCTGTTAGGATGCCTGCAGGCTGTGCAGTGTGTTCCAGGGTACCAGCTTTGTGAACTATCATCCATGTTGTTGTGGGCTTAGGTAATGGAGCTGTCTGAGTCATTTCTGTTCCTGTAAGTAACCCCTCACCAATATTTCTCTAGGTAACCCCAATAAAACTCATCAGTTCATCAATTTGGACTTTTGTGGTATCTTTGCTATGTCATAGATTCTCTCTCTGGAGTGAGTGGATGTGTATGTTTTGTCTCACAAGGAAGAGTTCTGATATTATTCACATACTATGGCTCTATGCCTCAGAGTGACTTCCTTGCTTCATGCTTAAAGATATGACGTATTGAAACCTCATTATACTGTAGTTTTGTATCTTTGTATCTTTGAAAAAGAAGCTATAGGACCTGTGGAAATTTTTATTTGCATCATTTGTTTCTAACTATCAATAAAAATATTATGTTTGTGACGCAGTAAATATGTAGCAGATGCATAATAACATTGAAAACATGGTAGTTGCATTTAAGCTGCTGTATGGGGTTATTGGTTCGAATGAGTAAAACTATCCATCTACTCATCATCTTCAGGATTTCATTGGCTTTTGTAAAGGGAATGGACTTAGTTCATTTCTAATTAGTAGAAAGAATTCTGAAGCCCAGTTTAGAAAACTAGGTTTCAATATCAATGAGGATTTCCATAAGCAACTTATATTAACTATAGAAGCGAATGCTCCATATTTGGCAAGTAGAAGCAATACGCAAGATGAATATCCACTATTAGCTATATACCGACAGGTACACAGAGAGCATATTGATGGCAAAGTACGCTTTGCACCTAACTCTACTCAAAGATCTTAGGGCTTGTAGCTGGAGAAATACTGAGATCTGTTTCACTACAAGGAGACTCCCCGTTTTGTTTACTGAGAGTTGGTTGTCTGGCACTAGGCAATCAGACCATGGGTATTTCAATTTCAAAGCTGCTTCAAATCCATCTTTCTGACCCAACAACACTATTTGGAACAGAGGTTATTACATCTGGCAGAACCTTCCACTTGCCCCATTTCTTTAACGAGTGGTGCTCTTATTGGATATATATTTAAAGTTTATTCAAAAATTTACAAAATTATTTAAATGTGGTACCTGTCTTGATTTGGAACCTAAGTATGTATTAATTTGGCATAAATGTATGTATAAAATACAGTTTGGTAAGATTCATAATTGTGATGTGCATTAAATTTCTCCTGATGGATTAGCTCCATTATGACAACTATAGGAGGCATTCAACGAACAAGCTTCATATATGTTCTTGTCAAGAAGGATACAATAATTTGTTAAATTTCTATTATTTATAAAACAATTTGGTGCAATTTAGAAATTAATTGAATGTGACAGAGAGCTTAAGAGTGCAGCTCATCAACACCCATAACGGCAACACTCCCACCAAGGTCACTGTCTTGTTTGTTTAATTTAGTGAAGTTGGGAGGAGCAGGTCAGTCACTTAATTAAACCTGTAATATAAATACAAAACATTATACTTGCTCCACTGTTATCAGCCATTGCATAATAAATAGAAACAGGAAAGCGGGCACTGCCTTATAGTCATTGATATAATTAAAATCTATGAATTAATCAAAGTAATTTATCAACTTCTCCAGTTCTGCAGACAAGCTTTTTTTACACAGTAAGATGTTCAAATGTTTTTCTACTTGTCAAACCAGATGAGAATGCTTAGTTTGGTGTGGTGGAGCTGGCCTGTCATCCCAGCATTACTTATGTTTCAATTTGTGTGTGAATGTGTGTGTGTGTGTGTGCGTGTGCATGTATGCTGCCTTTTTGATCACAACACCATGGCTCCTTTGTCCCACAAGGCTTTGCATCTTCAATGTTTACGACTCACCAAGCCTATAATGTGCATTTGGGTATGTGGTATCTAAATTGCAGTTGGCAAAATACCATTCCATAAACTCTAATCTAGACAAACACAAAGTTCAATGTCCGATGTAAAATCATTGGCAATTTCTAAACTTTATTTTTTTCTCAAATGCTGAAATATTCTCCCTTGCAGCTTTTAAACCTTTTGAGAAAAATGCCTTTGATTAACGCATAGGCCATTTTCCCTTTCCCTGGGCCCTGGATGTATTCCTGTTCTCTAACTCAACTACTCCAGAGTCAAACATCAATACATGCTATCATTTATTCTTGGCTCTGTCCCTTGTTAACATTGGTCCTGACTTTTGTGTGGAAGGTATTTGAGGAGATACCGCCAATACAAAGTCGCACATGTCAGGACATCCTCATCTTGATGTGACTAAGCCTGAACTTGTATTGAGCTTGTACTTGGAAGGCCAGGAGTCTGCCTCTCCCAGACTCCACAATCCTCAGGCTCTTGGTAAGTTCCCTCTGTGATCTCCTGTTACAGTAAATCTCCAACCCCAATAAGCCTATACAAGGAAAATGTACCTCAGTTATATATTTATAAACTCCATGCCTATATTGGACAGATAAGCCTCTGCTCCACTTTTTTCTCCAGCTACAACAGCCTTAGCCACTTGTAATTCCTCCAAGCCACATGGTTCTGCTCCATCGTCTGTCCACGTTCTCTTCCTCTGTCCCGCTCCCTCTGTCATCCCCTCCAACTCTTCCTCTCCTCTTCCTACCTCGTCATTATTGCCCAATGATTGGCTATTTGTCATCTTTATTAGCCAATCTGATAATGAAGGGAAATTCCTCTACAATCTCCCTCTGCTGAAGATTATGGTGGCTTTAAAATCAGAGAAAGTTCAACATTTCCCTTTGTGCTTGCCTCCTGCTCATATCCACTCACCTCTCCTGCTTATAATACTGAGCTCATCAGGTGCCAAGAGAACCTTAATGTCAAATGCTACCCATAGTACTCCTGGCCATGCCCCCTCAGATCTGCTATACAAGGGACCAGCATACTTCAGTAGGCATTGCTTGGCTGTGTCATCTTAAATGGAACTCTGACATTCGGGCAAGGAAAATTTCAGAAGGCTGAAAGTGTCAACAAAAATGAAGTTTACAGATATCCTCTATATTTTATTCTTTGCACTGGCTAGAATATAGCATTTGCCTGATGTGTTAGTTAAGTAATGATATTAATAAATTTATTTGCTATGTTACAAAATTAGTAGCTAATCCAACTTAACCATTTAGAGAACATTTTCCAGATTGTTCTCAGAACAGTCTCTCAGAAAATTTAATTTCTGTATTTGAGGATGTTGTAGGCTAGTTGTAGAGGCAAAATAAATAAATAACATCCCAAGAGAAAAAATAAATAAGGAGGCTTAAATATTTGTTAATAAAAAAAAATTAAGTGTCTCCAAGTTGAAAAAAAAAAAAAAAAGAGCACCATTTTCTCCTTTAATGGTAGGAATGGTGATATGTCATAAAGAAGGCATAAACAAACTGTGATAATTTTGTTTCTCACAATTCCCAGTGCCCTGTGCTCTCTGCTTCAGTTTAGCCTACTAAAGACACACCTGGGCCCCTCTTTTCTTTGTATACATGAACTTCCTGTCGCCAGTTTCAGCACTGGAACCTTTATACTGTCACATGGGCTTAGAATCCATATCCAGGGTTCAGCAACCATCTGAAATGTAAATTCTCAGAACCCAAACACCAGTAGTGTTCTGTTCCCAAGGCCCAGTGTGTACCATCCATCTGACATGTGAATTCATAGAACCCAAACACCAGTAGTGTTCTGTTCCCAATGCCCATTGTGTACCAACCATCTGACATGTAAATTCTCAGAACCCAAACACCAGTAGTGTTTTGTTTTCAAGGCCCAGTGTGTACCATCCATCTGACATGATACAAACTCAGAGGACCAAACCATCAGAGGTTGGCTTGCTCTTCAGTGCTTCACCTTCAGTATTTCAACTGTACCTTGTAACTCAGGCAAACATTGTCAGCCTAAACTCCAAGAATCAAACAATGCACAAATCCTGACACCTTGAGATCCCCCAGGAAATAAACATTGCTCACACGGCAGCGCCCTGTGCTAAGTGCTGATAATGATAGAATAAGGTAAGCATTATAGCGGCATCTGTAGAAGCAAAGTGAGACCATCGGCCCCCGTCAACCATACTGCTTCCCTCCTCCAGGTGCAGCAATTAATAATCACACCACCGAGATCTCACACCTCAGTGTCTGCCATAGCAACAAATAGCAGCAGCAAAGGAGGATGAGGAAGCCAGCTGGTGCATCAGGGAGATATCAGTCTAATGCACAACCAGGGAAGCCTCTGGGGTTCCAAAGGAAGAGCAGTGTAATTCTCTGCGAGGATCAGTAACTTGATTCAGTGCTGCAGTACATAGCCACACACATGGAACCTCTAAGAATGGAGACAATCTGTGGAAGAAATCAGACATGGGCCAATGAACCTATCCTGGCTTGCTGCATCTTAGTGATGCACCAAGAAGTCTGCACTTACGGTGGTGTGAATAAAAAAGTCTTGTGTATTTGAACACTTGGTCCCTAGTCAGTGGAGATGCTCGCATAGGGTATGAAATAATGAAGGGGTGTATCCTTTCTGGAGAAAGTATGTCGTGGAACAGGCTTTGAGATTTCGTAGTTAACCCCACTTCCAGTTCATTCTGTCTGCATCAGCTGGTTGAGAATCAATCTCTTAGCTTCCTGCTTCCGCTGCTTCTGTGCTTGCGGCTCGCGGCCATGATGGGCTCCAATTCCACTGGAACTGAAGACCCAAATAAACCCTTATTTTTAAGTTGCTTTGGTCATGACATTTTGTCACAGCTAGAGAAGTAGCTAACAGATCATATGAGATTCCCAGACAGCTGAGGTGCAAGGACCTGGTAGAGGGATGATCTGACCCCCTGACCTTCTTAGCTTCTCAAAAATAAGGCAAAGAAAACACTGCGTCTTGGGGTGCAGTGATTGTTAATGGGTGAATGGATGGAATGTCTACTGTGGTGCACAGCCTGTGATAAATACTGAGGAATATGCTGGTGTTGCTTCAACCATGGAGGCAGAGCATGCATACATAGGAACTGTACATGAATGAATTAATGCAACCTTTCTGTCTGTAATTCAACTCAACTTGTAAAATAAACATCTAAGTAGAACAGAACACAGTTACTCGACAGCCGCAAAAACTGTTCTCTGTGAAAAAACTGAAAGGAAATTGATGTTTTTGCAGTGTAATTTTCATGAAATTATGCTCTAAAAGGCTAAAACCACATGGCAAAGGTAGAGTGTTAATAATTTCTCCATTCTTAATTGAAAGTTTGAAAATAAAGTAAAATTCATACATGCAGCCATACATTTGGATACCAGTCAGTAACCAAATGAGTGTCAGCCACATCTGAAACAGCTTTAATATAATTAACAGAAAGTATTGTAGAGCCTTGTACCTAACTTTTGTGTGTATTTAATCACTTGTTTGTAAACTTTTAGCATATTCAGTACTGTTAAAATGATGACTTAGTGACACGTTTGGTAAATGATCACACCAGGGACTAATGTCTGCATCATGTCTCTTGTACAGTGAACACCGCAGTACACCACAGCAACCCCTTCCCCAGCGATCCACTGAACCCAGAGGAGACCATTATCCTTATTTCTTCAAGTGTGTGACATTCTGCTCAACATGTCTATGAGGGTGGTTTGCTTGTTGCCTAAACAGACTTCTTCCACTCCATTTTTGTGTAGTAGTTCATGACAGGAGTGTGTATTGAGTTTAGTCAGAGATGTTCGGCTGGGGGATGCATTATAGGAACATGTTGTGTACTAGTCACGCCTGTATGAGTGGGGATGCTTCCTGAGTCCTAGAAAACAGTGGCTGGAACTTTGCCTTGAGCTTCTCCACTTCTCTGATCAGTCTGACAGCGAACCGTTTGGTATGGCGTGTTCGGTTATGGAAGCACTGTCAACCACTTAAAACATCAGAAAACCCGTTTTCATCAGTTCTGCCAGGTGGATAAGTCAACTCTGTTAAGTTCTCTCTCATTTGGTGGTGTGGCCATGTTAGAGTCACTTACTCTATCTAACATATACTTGCATTTTCTGGTGATTACCTCATTAAATCCCATCTATGTATTTATTGGCTGCTACATTTCTTCTCCTGTAAAATGCTGGCCAAGGCTTTCCCCTTTCAGTAAAGTTACATGGTTTCTTACTAACTTGTTTTATTTTCTAAGTATGAATGGTAACATGCAAGACTACTGTCACCTGCTTTGGGTCTCATTTATATTTGGATAACTTAAGACTATGGTTTAGTAAATAGGAGCTTTCAACTCTGAGAAAAGTATAATTCATCAGTCTTTACAGTATTGTAAGTTCAGTCTTTAAACTTTTGTTTAAAGAACCCCATGCAAGGTTGTATATGTATGTTTATAAATATATAGTCAAGTGTATATGTATATACATACACATATCACATATTTGCACACACAAACACACACTTCTCAATAAAAGGCTGTGAGTTTGAGAGGTAGTGGGTATATGAGATGTGTTGGAGGGAGGAAAGGAAGGTGAGAAATGGTGTAATTATGATATAAATTCAAAAATAAACAATGATTTAAGAACCTCCTGCCAATATCCATCAAATGACAAACCCATAGTGCTCGCTGTTCCCTCCTTGCCTTCTACCTTCCTTCTGCAATTCTCACTATCTGATTCTCTGGCAGGCAGTTTCTGGTACAATTGAGGTTCAGCTTCTTTCACGGGAACACGGTTACAAAGGACTTTTGTAAGCCCCATCACACCTAAGCCCACTGTCTTTCTTTAGATGATTCTTCCTAAACCGTCTTATGGTTTAAACACTATATACCTGGTGAAGCTTTATCTATACACCGTACAGTTTCAATTACTAAGATGTCAACTTAAGAGAGACTTTGTTTGATCTACTCAGAAAAATAACTTCATCCAGTTGAACAAATGGAAGGAGAAAAATCATTATTCACAATCATTAGTTTGCCTTTTCAACTGGAATGATACAATAATTATTTTACAGGGATAGCCTGGCAAATATTTCTAACAGAAGAAATGGCATTATACACCCTATCATTCCTGATTATATATTTCTTTTGCCACACACACACACACACACACACACACACACACACACACACACACACAAACCACACATACCCACACACAAGCACACACACACACACACACACACACAGTGAACACTTTTCTCTGTCAGGATACCACAGACTAACTTTGGAATTCAATATCACTGAGTGACTTCATACATCCTTTTTATAGTACCTTTTTTATAATCTTTAAGGAGGTAGAGTTTGGTCTTATATTTTCATGTAATTTTAAAATATAAATAATTAATGAATTATTATATAGCAAATCAATAGTACCATGACATTTTGATAGCTTTCCTTGTTATTGTTTGTTGTTTTTGTTTTTAAGCAATCTTTTCCTAAGGAACAAAACCAACAACTTGTCGATTTAAAAAAGTACACTGGTTAGTTTATTTTGTCAACTAGATAAAATCTAGAATCATGTTGGAGGGAGTACCCTCAGTAGAGGAACATCCTTCTTGGATTGGCCTGTAAGTAAGACTATGGGAGCATTTTCTGGATTAAATAATAATGTGGCAGGACACAGCCCACCCTTAGTGTCATCCCTGAATATGTGGTTGGGTCTTTGAGAAAATAAGTTGAGAACTTGTGAAGAACCCAGCAAGTTAGCAGCTTCCCTCCATGTTCTCTGCTTCAGTTTCTGACTCTTGCCCTGGGTTTAGTGAAGAGGGGATAGTGGCACTGAACTGTAAGATGAAAAACACCCTCCCTCTCCAACTGTACTCTGGCCATTGTTTTGTTGCAGTGACGGACAATGACAGAAAGACCTGCCATGTCTGCTGCAATGTTCTGTATATTGAGTTCTGTCTCACGATGAAGCTGTGCTGTGCTAATATACTGACATTATAAATGAGAATATGGCTCATACAGAATCGATTCAGAAATGGAGGGAGGCAGGATTTCTTTAACTGCGAAATGAGTGTGGAAACAAAGTTTTAGTTACTGAGCTGCAAATGTGCAGTGCTGGCATCTAGTGACTGCTTTAGAATACTGACCAGAGGAAAATGGTGGAGCCCCATATGCAAAGCAGGAGACATAAAACAAGGCAGTAAAAAGAGATTAGGTTAATATTGCAAAGCATATTGTAACAAGATTTTTAAGTAGGTAAATCTTAGCTTAATTACAGCTTAGCCAATAATTCCTTTTAGCTTAACCAAATAATATAGCCTGAGGGAAACTGGAAATATTTATTCAGTTGCTTGTTTTTTTGATTAGCACACATTAATTGTACGTATTAAAAAAATTTCGGGAAATGTGAGCACACTGGATACAATTTTAAGTCCAGCCTCCTTTTATCTGCCATATTTGCCCCTCATCTTGCAGAAACCTCTGCCAACTATCTATCTGATTTTAGGTTGACTTTAATCTTTAACTTTCACAGAGAAGGAATGAACGAGCAAGACTTACCTGTCTGTGTCTGGCTCAGTCTGGCTCATTAATGTAATGTCTTCAGGTCCTCTTTGTTGCAAATGACAACACACACACACACAATATCACAAATGAGAATGCAGGTATGAGAGTTGCTATGGCATTTACATCATCAAAAGCAACTGAAGAGTAACAAGCTTCCTCAGTGACAGGCAAGGACTATCCTTACCTGTGAGTATAAGGCCAATTGTTTAGAGCGTGGTTAGTTTACTTAAGTGGTGGTTGTAGGTTTTCCTCCAAGATTCATTACTTCATTAGTTCTCCGTAATTGGCTAAATTTCCAATACAAGGCACGGTTTCCCTGTAGGCTTACATTTTTCAAACCCTACTTCATTTAGGGTTCTTATACACTTCAACCTCTCTTTTAACCCATTGACCACAGAGAGGTAGGGGAGAAAGTAGTTTAATAGGAAAAGGGTTTGTGGACCTGTTTAGAAGTAGTTCCTTGGGGTGATTCCACTCTTTGTTGTCAGGGGTCCAATTCAATAACAAACACCAAACATGAAGCAGTAGTGGCTGCTCCATGGAACAGAAAGAGTCAGGCTCTGCCGGCTCTACACAAGTCAGCAGAAGTAGTGAGAAGCAGCCTGAATGCCACTGAGAAGTTCTTCGGTGCATTTCTCTCTACAAAATGAAGACCAATAAAGAGCAGAGAAGACGAGTGACGTGCTGGACAACAGAGTATCAACGTAAGAGCATCTTCTCACTGTTTGTGGGGTTCCACTTATGTTCTTTGGAAACATCACATGCCCTCTCAAGTGTCTGCTTTCAGCAAAACACCACATGTTCTCCCACAACAGCTTCCAGAAAAAATATCACGTGACACAATATGAGTTAAATAAACCAGAAATTTCCACTTCCTGTCCCCCCTGTTGAACTGGTCTTAAGACTAGTTAAAGTGCTGTGGTTATTGCTAAGGTATGTATGTCACTACTGTACTCTTAGGGATATTGTGCCATGTTGACTGTAGCTGTGGTTCGTAGGCATTATAGCTGAATAGGACCATTGCCTGCTTCTCTCCTTTAGAAGATTGCATCGCTCTTTCTTGTACCATGAAATCTGTTCCTCAACAAAGAAGCTTTCAGATCACATTTAGCTTGGGGGTCTCTTAGGTCCTATGTATAAAGTCTAAAGACCTGTGGTTCTTCATTAATATGGACTAACCTCAACTTCTGAGGGACATTCATGGGCAATAGCAGCAAGGTGTATGTTTTGAGAGTGTCCAGGACATCCCTGACCTACTCAAAAGCAAGGTTCTCACAAATGTTTTGGAGGATTTTGTTTGATGTTGTTGGTTTCTTTGAGGGGGTTGCAGAAAAAGAAATTCAATCAAAATACAGAGTTTTAGAGCTCATTCTAAAGATAGATATTTACTAAAAACAAACACCAACCAAAACAGGACAAAGGAATAAATAACTCAGTCTCAGACCATCATTGCAGAAAGGGGGCTAGACATTTGTTAGAACCAGGGGATTAAGGAGTTTGCTATAAGAGTGTGTCTCTTAGTAATATTACAAGCTATATCCACAAAGTCTCACTCCGAAAACTTCTTATACATGGGATGAACGAGGTTAAAGAATAGAAATGCTAATGTGTACTGGGGAACACATAGGAGGCTTAAACAAAGAAAACAGACAACTAAAGAATTTGTTTAGTTCAACAGAAGATATAGCCTTCCCTGGGAAAGAAGACCCAGATTGATTGTTGTCTTGTTTACTGTTCTATTGCTTTGATAAAACAATACAACTAAGGCAACTTGTAGAGAAAACACTTAATTTGGGTTTGCTTATAGTTCAGAGAGTGAGTCAATGATCATCCTGGTGGAAAGCAAGGCAGCATGCAGGCAGCCATGGTACTGGAACAATAGCTGAGAGCTCACATCTGATCCTCAAGTGGCAGAAAGAAGAAAGATGGAATTGGGGCTACTGCAGGCATTTGAAACCTAATAGCCTATACCTAGCAACACACTTCTTTTACCAAGGTCACACCTTCATAATCGTTTTTCAAACAGTTTCACTCTCTGGTGACTAAGCATTAAAATATATGAGCCTGCGGGAGTCATTTTCCTCCAAACTGCCACAATTTTCTGATGCAAAATGACCAGCCCTGGAAACATTCATACAGTTAACATTATATAGGTAAATTAGGTTATATTTATGAATATATATGCAACAAAAATTAATGTAAAAGAGTAAAACGGTGTAATGAATTAGAAAGAGAATGAGGATAGTATATGAGAAAGTTCAGAGGCAAGAGAGAGAAGGGGAAAAATGATACAATTATAATGTGGTATCAAAAATAAAAGTGGTTAGAGAGAAGGTAGAGGGAGAGAAGGGGAGAGAAAGGGAAGTGGGGAGAAAGAGAGAGGGGTGAAGAAGGGAGGGAGGAGTCCAGTGAAAATCAGCCTATTTTTCCTCTTTTCACAATCTGGTGTTTCTGAAGCTCAAGCTCTGCCACATCTCCATGGAATTGCTTCCACATACACGTTTTATGCCACATCTGTGTTAGCAGGATCACTGCACCATGTCCAACAAATGAGTCCTTTCTATTTATATTTCTGTGGCTTCTTTGGGTAGTTTCATGAGGACATTTTAATACTCACTCTAGAGGCTGTGGACATCTTTGAGTAGGTATCTACCCAGATGTTTTATTGCAGTGTGGATGAACAGGATTAGGCTCATGAATTCTTTCTCAGCAATTTCCTGTTGATGTATAATCTGCTCTGGAGTGTTGAATTTTATCACAGAAGTGGTGGCATTACTGAATTTGTTCATTAGTTCTACTGGCTTTGGGATAGGTTTTTTTTTTTCCTGGCCATTGTTCCATATCTTCTGAAAAGAGAAAGCTTATCTGGCTTTGCTACTTTTGTATGAACTGTTTTCTTTCCTTTTCCTTCCTTGACTTTCCTTGTTAAAGCTTTCAGTATGAAACTGGACAGGAGTTGTGGGACCATACATTCTCTTTATGCTCTAGACAACATATAAAATGTTCAGCTTTTGCACACTGGGTAGATGGTGGCTGCAGTGGACATCGCACTGGTAAACTGTCCTGCACTATTTCAAATCACTGATATGTTCCATTTACCATTTCCTTTCAAATTATCCTCAAGGACAGGCTAAGGACTAGAGGGGCTGCCTAGCCCCATAACAGAAAGAACGGAAACCAGCAAGCAGTATTATCCTTGTGTAATTGGGAACAACCAAAAGGTGAAGTGTTTCCAGAGTGGGAAGGAAAGCTGCAAGCATCTCTGTGCTGAGAGCGCTGTTCTCAGGACTCCTCTATCAGGGTGCTCAGATCAGTTGCTGTATTTCTAGAGCCCCAATTTTGTCTGTTCACCCTGTTTCCTCTCTCATCTGGCTCCTTCCCGTTTGACACTGTGACACCCACTGGGCTGCTACTTTGCTATTTGCTGCTTCTGTAATAATCTCCATCTATTTATTCTTTTACTCTTGTTTGCTTTATGCCTAATGGATGCTCTTGTAAACCCACAACATAGAAATTATAAATCATTCTCTGAACCACACAGGACAATGTCTGTAGAATATTGATATTTGGTGAACCGCCTATGCTTGGCATACATGGGAAGAGCAAGCCTCAAATGAAGAATTTGCTCCATCAGATTGCTTGGCTGGTGATGGATGGTGAGTTTACGGAATGCTTGTCTACATGTAATGAGCTGGTCATTTGATATTCATCCTTCATCCTATTGAGATTGTATATTATAATTATGGATTTTTCTGGTGCTCAACTATCATTAAATTTGGGGAATAAACTCATCTGTGAGAATAATTGTGTTGACTTGCTGAGGGATTCAGTTCACTAGCATTTTGTTCTGAATTTTGGCACCTGATTTTTGTTTGTGACTCTTGTTTCTTGTCTGGGTTTGGTGTTGGGTAATAAATACTAGCCTCAGAATGAGTGTGTAAAGCCCCCTCCCCTTTGAATTCCTTGAGAAGTTTGAGGAGACTTGGTGAACTCTTCTATTTTGACTCATTCTTCAGTGAAGTTAGCTGCTCCTCACCTTTATATACCATAAGGAATTTTACACCTGGTTTAATTCTTCATTATTTGTCTGGTTGGAAATCCTGTAGTATTATGCCTCAAACTTAGTAGGCTATTTGAATATAAATATTAATCAATGATTCCATGTTTTCTGAGTTGTATGGACTGGCTGCATACAATTGCTATTCCTTAATATGTCTGTGTAATCTGTACATGTCTGTGACATGTCTTTACATGTCTATGTAATCTGCACATGTTTATGACATGTCTTTCTTCACTGACTGTTTATTTTTGGATTTCTCTATTTCTAAGTTACTTTGCTTAAGGTTTTTTAATACTATGTTTTTTAAAACTGACTTTTTATGAACTGTTTTTATATTAATTGTTATTTTACTAATTCCTGTCCTTCATCATTTCTTCTAACTTTGTGCTTGGCTTTCCTGAATAGTAAGATAAACAAATAAATTTGTAATTTAAAATGTTTGGGGTTTGGGATTTTTGAGAAAAACATCTCATTTTGTAGTCCAGTTCAGCTACAAATCACAGAAATTTTAACTCAGCCTTCAATATGCTGGGCTTATATGACCTCATTTGGGGGATAAGTGTTTATTACTGCAAATGTACTGCTTTCCTGAAAGTTTTTTGTAATTTTTAGGATTTTGTTTTTAACATTTTCATTTACCTCAGGAATTACTTATTCTAACCTTTGCAGCAATACCTTGCTGTGTATAGGATGATCTTAACCTTCCAGGCTCAGAGGGCACTCAGGATCCCTCACTGGGGGTTATGGGTTGACTGTTATTTCTATACCTAAGTAATTTTCTAAAATTTTAAGTTTTATCTGTGGAAGTGTTTGGAGTTATCAATTCTTTGTTTTCCTAACACATTCTTAAGGACCTATAAATCAGAGTTTTGTTGCTTTTTTTGTTGTTATCTTTAAGTTTTATTCCAAAGTAGTCAGAAACAAGATTTAATAATTTATCAAGACTTGTCTTTAGTTTAATATGTGACCTTTTTTTTACCATGCATGATGAGCTATGGAGAAAGTGTTGTTTGTAGCCATTGGAAAGATTGTTCTGTAACACTGTTGAAACATTTGATTCACTGTAAATGTTAATTGTACTTTATTTCATGAACCAAAAGTTTTGCCTTGCCAGCCTAGCACATAGCCACCACAAAATGGAAGTATGATAAAACTCCCCAAATCACGGCAGGGAAAATGGTCATTTTTCTACATGATTAAAAATTAGCCTAGAAAAATATACTATATATATAAAACCCCAATCTCAAGTTATTTTATACAGGTAGAAAATCTGTAGACAGACTATACAATGAAAAAAAAAAACTGTGGAGGAAGCAAGAAACTAACCAGTGAACCAACAAAACAAGATCAACCTCTCCACAACACACACACATACAACCCAACCCATGTCGATTGATTAAACTACCTTGCACTAAGTCAATTGGTGGAGATTAACTTATTTTGCACAGATTGGGAATGACTTAGTTTTTTCATGCATTAGCACTTATGGTTGAGTGTTCTCTGAGTAGTCCATATTCTCCTTCTGCTAACTAATTGTAAAACCTTGGTAAGTCCATAGGTTTTGTTGTTTCATGGATGCTATCTGAGAAGTAGTCTTTGAAACTCTTGATCCTCTGAGTTGTTGAATGAGAGGTAAGAAGCTCCTTGGTGATCTTAGCCCTTGCCTCCTGTTTCCTCTCCCCAACAGTTTGACTGAGCAATTACTTTGTCACAGTTTTGAAGGTTAGCTTCTCAGAGGAAACAATGTCATTCCTGTCTCTCTCCTACAGGTTCTCACTTTGTTTTGTAGTTTTTGTTGGGATTCAATAGCCAGGTATGCTCCACCCCAGTTACCTGGCACTAGAGAAGGGGCTGCTTGCCCCCTCCTCTCTCTCTCTCTCTCTCTCTCTCTCTCTCTCTCTCTCTCTCTCTGCCTCTTTGTCTCTTATTTTCTTGCCTTTGCTCTTCCCCCTTGAATCTCATCTCCCCACCTCACCCCCACTCTCCACATGCTCATGGCCGGCCTCTGCTTCTCTACTCCTCTTCTCCTCTCTCTCTGCCTCTACTACCTTTTTAACTCCCCTCCCCATTACATGAATAAACTCTGTTCTGCACTATACCACTATGTGGCTGGTCCCTCTGGAGGAAGGGATTCCCAACATGGGTCGTCCAGAGGAATCCCCCTTTCCCCCATGCCTCACACACCTCCTTTGAGCATATCCCCCCACTCTCTTCATCTTTTCCCTAACATTAGTGACAAAGCCTGGGACATCATCTTTTTCCAAACATTCTCTTTTTTTTTTCTATAAAAACAAAAGTTTTATTTTGCAACAACTCTTCTGACTTTGCTGAGAATATTCTACTAAGGACATTGTGAATATCTGTCCTATCTGCATCATGCAGGTAGCTGATCAATTCTACTATAGATTAATCTACTGCATTTAGGTGATTAGGATGTCTTATTGATCCCCTCTAATAGCATTTCACTGTGAAAATGTTTGTTCTCTAAACAAATTATGTTTTCTAATTATTCAAATATAATGTTTCTTAAGTAGGCACTACCAATTATTCTTTGGTACAACATTTTTATTGTTATATTTTCAGAAATAATAGCTATTGATTTCTTGCATTATACCCGTACCCAGGTCCATTAATGCATCCTTATTAGATTTCCTGTCCTATTTCTTATGCAACTCTCTCCTTCAGTCTTCATCATTAATAAACTTCAGTTGTGCATTCATTCATTTTACTGGAAATGCATAACAGGTTTTCAGATGGAACCTGGGTCTGTAGTGATAACTCAAACTTCACTGTGAATGTCACAGATGAGACACAGAACAGCCACTCTCAAAGGTGTTCCTTTTCTACAGCTTAATCAACATAGCATTGTGTACTAAATTGTGGATAAATAAAGTTTGTCACTTACAAAGAATTGAATATAAAAATAATGGGATTATTTCGTTTGTGATATGATAAGTATGACAGGCACATAAAGGCAGGTGCCCTGTGATCTGTCTCAGATGAGAACCCTAAAAGTATTCATGTTATAAAGTTTGGTAATGGGAAGAGCCTCTTGGGCGTTGGGAATTATCAATGGTTGGATGGAAGTAGGAAGACTTGTGTGCTTTTGTATTGTAGATACTTCACATAATAGGAATGTATTTTTCGGGTGTGACAAGTTTTGGATTTTGTTTTCTAAAGAGACATAATAAGTATTTGAGGTAATAGCTACACTCACACCAACTTAAATGTTGTCAGGGTACACAGGAATCATGGACTGAAATGTTCAGACTTGATCTTTCAGCACAATTATTATTAGTTGAATTTTAAAAGTCTAACCAACAAATAAGCCAAAGCATGAGTTTATGTGCTCAAATACAATATGATTTAGCTCGGATTTTCCTGAGGCCTGCAGCAATGAGGAGTCGAATGAATGATGAACCCAGGCTCTCATTGGCTGCTCTGCTTCCTGTTCTGTGTCTAGTCTCAGACTAGATCTTCTGGTAATTCAGCAACTTGGACTCTTGTGACTAAATTCTCTTTTCTCTTGCCACTTCGTCTTTAAGCCAACAAAACATTGAAATCGTCTGCTTCAAATATCACACTACCTTTCTCTAACACTGCCATCAGGAGAAATCACCATCCTTCTGTGAATACCTGCCATTATGCTAGCCCTGCAGAAGCAATATGATAATACCTTTCTATTTCAGGGCTCCTCATTTACATGTGCAAAGCTGTCTGCTGGGCAATGCAACATATTCAGGGAGGGATCACAATGGGGCAAATACCACAGAATGTAAAATTCCGCCTCACACACTTGAAAACCTGAAAATCTGTGAGAATACTCAGTGCAGCATTGTTTACAAGAATGGGAATTTAGAAACAATGCTAATCCTTATTCGTGGTATCCAAAAACAACAACAAAAATACAGCAGCAAGGTGTAGAGAACTAAAGCCAAATTGAACTAAAATTAAAACTAAAACTGAATGTAGTAAATGAAAAATAAGGACGAACATGATTTCTGCCAGCAACAAGGAAAATGACAACAAAACAGAAGAAAAATGCAAAAGGATGGATTCAGGGTTGAGCTTTCTCTAAGATTTCCACCACTTTCCTTAAAGAGACAGCAATTATTTTCTTTACAGGAAAGTCTGTAAGCTCATCAGAGGCTCAGCACAGATATTATGAACGCAAGTATCATACTATACAAATTCTGAACACTGAATGAGTGACCTGTGAGGAACATGTTTGTATATATTTAAGGTGTGCACCAGAAATATATATATATATATATATATATATATATATATATATATATATATATATATATATATATATATATATAACTATGTATATAAATACACATATATGCATATATGTATACATGCATGCATGTATATATGTGTGTGTGTGTCAAGAAAATACACACACACACACACACACACACACACAGAGAGAGAGAGAGAGAGAGAGAGAGAGAGAGAGAGAGAGAGAGATGGAGGGAGAGAGCAAGAGAGAGAGAGAGGGAGGGAGGGAAGGAGCAGGGAGGGAGGGAGGGAGGGAAGGAGGGAGGGAGGGAGAAAGGGTTAGTATACATGGTTCAGAATTAATTCACAGAAATGGTGTCAGGGTAAAGTCTGTACAAGAATGCTGGGACTGTGAACAAATATGAAAGAGGCTTCGAATTATGGATTTAAAATTTTATTACTCAAAAGTTATTAATAGGGCTGGAGAGATGGCTCAGTGGTTAAGAGCACTGACTGCTCTTCCAGAGGTCCTGAGTTCAATTCCCAGCAACCACATGGTGGCTCACAACCATCTGTAATGGGATCTGATGCCCTCTTCCGGTGTGTCTGAAGACAGTGACAGTGTACTCATATGTAAAATAAATAAATCTTAAAAAAAAAAAAGTTATTAATAGAAAAATTAGTTACAAGTCTGATAAGAAACGAAACAAAATGTTCTGACCCCTCCCCCCCCCCCCAAAAATGGAGCAGCTGGTACTATAATTGAGGCTTTTCCTGGCTTCACTTTGTCTTTCAACTGACCTTACTTTGTTGACCTTATCTTGTAGGAAGCATAAGGTGTGGTCTACTCACTGGGGATTCTTCTCTTAGAAGGAAATGGTCTTCTAATAGGAGAAGGAGGGGAACATAGATGTGCATAAAGTTAAACCGAAACACTCGGTTTTCGAATGTGCATGAGTGTGTGTACACATACATGTGTGTGGCTGTGCACTCTAATGCATATATGTAGAAGTCAGAGTCTCTTGGGTGGTTCCATCTGTTTTTCCTACCTTCTTCTTTTTGGTGAGGTTCCCTCAGTCACTATGGCTTACAGTTTCCTCTGGCTGACAAACTGCTAGTTCAGGTGCTTCTGTTCCAACTCATCCTGTTGAAGGGGTTTTTCAAGCTTGTGGCACAGCTGTATTTTTAGATGCATATTGGAGATCCACACCCAGCCCCACCATCTTTTTTCCAGATAATCAACTCCCAGCCCAGTATATTTAGTTTTGACAAAGCTAATAAACCTCCATATTTTAATTTCACTTGCTCTAGTATATGAGACCAATATAAAACCCCAAAGTTGTAATAGGAATTGAATATTGGGAGTGCGAGAGATATAATGTGAAGTTCAGGAAAGGAGTAAGCAAACACTATTCAGAAGATGGTTGTAGATTCACAGTAGCTTGGTGCGGTGTGTTTGTGGCTCAGAAGATCACTTCCATTTGCAGCTTACACTGGAGCAATTGACGTTTTCTCACCAGAGCTCAGTTGTTTCCATGGTTCAAAGTGGTCTGTTGATTCTTGTAATGTAATTAAAATCAGAAAATGGCATTGTTGGGGAGGAAAGGGAGCCCTGGATGCTGTGTTGGTCATTTAGAAGAACCTGGGAGGCTGAGCTGAAGTGTGACTCCATCCTCTGAAGTAAGATGGCCATAAGTGGAAATTTGGGATTTTATCAACCTAGCATTAAACAGAAGTGCAGTTCATTACTTTAGCCTTGTTCCAATAGCCATGTTCAGCATTAGATGGAATTGAAGCAGTTTTGCATTCATGGTCTAACTTCAAATCCAGTTCTCACAGCCTTAGAGGCCAAATATCCAGGAAGGGAGAAGGCACAGTGTCAGATGAGGGCCCTGGTCCTGGTTTGCGAATGGCTACCTTTCTGACTGCATGTCCACAGAGTGTCTTACTTTCTCTTATAGAGGTATCTGCCCCATCATGGACTCTACCCTTCCTTTCTCTGCTAAATCCTGTATCTCCTGTCACCTTGTGCTTCACTCTATGGGCTATGGGTACTCCTACTCCTTTTCCTTATAGACCCCACATAAGCATCTTATTTTAGTCCACAATTTTATTTCAGTTCACTATTTCTGGCCACAGTCTGCCACTGCAGGAACATTGTGGTGCCAGCAAAGAGCCGGCCATGTTATATCTGTAGGCGGGAGCAGAGTTAATGCTTGCTACGTGGCTCATTTCATTGGTCTAAAATAGTCCAGGGCTGACTGATCAGGAATAGTGCTTCCCAGGGATCTTCCAACATCAGTTAACTACACCTCTCCCCACTAGACATGGCCACAGTCCAACAAAGACAAGCCTTCATTGAGACAGTCTTACAAGTACTTCTAGGCTGTGCCCCAGTAGTCGGTTGCTGGGACTGTTTTTCCCTTCTTTTCTAAGACTCAGGTCACAGGCCTTGTTTCCTGCAGCCAAGATAACCAGTGTACTGAGCAGATGCCTTCCAAGCTTTTAACAGTCTTACAAAGGTATTTCACATTCTCTACTAATGTAATGTTGTAAAATTGGAAAGTAGTGCTTATTGGAAGAAGAAGCTACAAATGGAAAATAAATAATCCTTCGTGTGTTTTCCAAAAATAAATTTTATTATTATCCATTATCCATGGGTTTTATCAGTCTCCATTATCCACTAAGATATGTACTTAGACCATATCTGTGATTATTATAGGTTTCAGCAGGGATGGTGTGGCTTTCTGAATGCCTGTTTATTTATAGGGAGATGGACTCTGGTTGAGTTCTGTAAGTGGGCTCCTTATTTACCAACAGACTTTTGTGCTAAGCTACTGATCTGGCTGGCATCTCTCCTGGGATGGCCCAGAGCGGTCTGCTGTCAGAGAGCTGCTTCCTGACAAACTTTAGATTCACTTTGCCTTGTGATAAGAAGCACTGTCTCCAGGCCAGTAACAGCACCCTTGCTTCTAAGGAGCTGTATGCGGTGCTGCAGGTCTGAGCTCTGTGAGGCTGGGCCAAGCCTTCCAGCTGTGATCTCCACTGGTCTTTCTAGTTTCCCTTTAAGAGCTGCTCCTGTGAGAAACATGGAGAGAGCACAGGAAGATTCACTTTGTTCAGTTTTCCCCTGTGTATTTATAGAATGTTCCTCATTCTTGTGGACCTCATTCAAATGGCATTAGCAATTCGCCTCACAGCAACAACAGTGCACATGGCAAGGCTTCCAAATTATAACACACCCACTCCTGCCCAGGTGTTTCCCTAAACTTAGTGCGCTGACACTGCCCCCACATTAAAGTCTCTGGGGTGGTCATCTGATTAACGGTAGGCACCAAATTACTTTATGAGAGGAATTAGGTCAGGACATGGAAACAAAGAGCTTGGGAAGAACTAAGTTAAAATTGTTTTATGTTTATTTTTCAACAGAGGATCATGTCTTCCCTGGGAGGTAGAACATTTGTAGCCACCAGGATTGTACAGCGAAGAACATAAAATGAGATGTATTTCTGTCCAATGTGACAGCATTGGGTCAGCCTGCAGTGACTGGATACCATACCTGTTCATGTTAGGAGGGTGAGGAAAACAGAATGCTACTCTGGAAGGTGTGTTTTGGTTTTTGTTCTTTCAATATGCTTATATTTTTTTATGAGAAATAGCACCAGTGTAAATAGCCATACCCTAAAGCATTAATGATTTTGTTTGCTCAGATACCACAGCATTCTTTCTCATTGTGTTGTCTCCCAAAGGACCTGTGTTAGGACTCATTCATGGCTGGCACAGCCTGGCTTCTTCCCGGCAAACACCCAGAGAACAGTTGTATGAAAGAGACTGCAGTAACCGAAGGGAAAATGTGTGGTCACACCTCATTCTGTAAACTTCTTATGATAACATGATTTAAGTGATGTGCGGTTTGAAAATGTCGTGGCCAAATGCTGATACTGAGGTATGTGCTGTTTCTATCTTTACAGGTAGATGTTTACACAAAATGACTGTAGAATAATAATAACGCATAAAATAAGTAGGAAAACATGCAGATAATATTAATAATAAACATACAGTGTCCTACAAAGAACATGTCCTATGAGATGACCAAAGCCTGCATTCATCCACACTGTTAGTGTTGAAGGTGCGCAACCTGGTTGTATGAGACTGTTTCAAAATACACTGAAAAGAAAGCAGGGATCCACCCATGGTTTTGAGATGCCATGGTTTGCATATCGCAGTGAGTGAACTCAACATTTTCTCAAACAGAGAAAGCATGGGAGACCATAAGATGGATGGGAGAGGCTTAGGGTGGAAACGCTTGGATCATTCTTCACGACTCAGAGGCACGGGTCATTCATTGTTCAAGAGCAAACACAGTGCTTTGTTTCAAACTGCCTTGTATATTAGTATAGTGAGGAGGTGCCAATAAAAAAAGGCCTGGATGGAAAGGACAGGTGGGACTTCCAGGTCCCAGGAGAAGGAAAGAGAGGCTGGGAAATAGGAGGGGCATCTGTAGCCATGTACTGAACCAAGGAGAAAGTAGCAGTCATTCAAGGGCCTCCAGCCTCTGCTACAGGCAGGGTGTGGGGTTGAGGTTGGTGGAGCTAGCTGATAGAGGATAGCTAATAAGTTTAGGGCCGGAGATTTGGTGCTCAGCAATTCTTCTTCCTCTTCCTCTTCCTCTTCTTCTTCCTCCTCCTCCTTCTACTCCTTCTCCTTCTTCTCTATCTTCTTCTTTTTCTCCTTCTCCTTTTCCTTCTCCTCCTCCCCTCTCCCCCCCTCCTCCTCCTTTGACCCTTCTCCTTCTCTTCCTCCTCCCCCTCCTCTTCTTCTTTTACATTCAAAATGTTATCACCTTCGCCCACCCCTGCTCTCCTCCCCCCTCCCCCTCTATTTGTCTTCACGAAGGTGCACTAGCTCCCAATCAGATTCTAAGATAATAAAGTTATCTGAATGTTCTTCAACCACAGAGCAAAGGTGGGCTGAGAAAGAGAGAGAGAGGCAGTGGAATGGGGACAGCAGCTCCTGGCTTTTTCCTGTGGGGGTTGCATTTGCAGTGCTAAACTGAGAGGAACCAGGAAAGGACAGGTCAGGAGCAACCTAGGATCTTGGAGCTAAGCTGGGAGTGAGTGTCCCTGGCAAAGGAGAAGGGGTGTTTTTGAAAAGATGGCATCCAACATGGGGCTCAAACCCAGGACTCTGGGTTTAAGAGTCCCATGCTCTACTGACAGAGCTAGTTAGACACAACCCCCGGGAGGAGGAGGCACACACTGCTTGGCAGTCTCCTTCCATGTTGGTGATCTAGGGGGATGGGTTAGGTGGCATTCAGATTGTAGTATGTGACATAGAACTAAAAGTCTGTTCAGTAAGAGAGAGTTTAGTATTGATCTTCAAACGAAACCAGCAGCAACATTCTTACAATAGAGAGAATGCATTAATATTAGAAGCATGAGTTTCTTTTCTGTGCACTGTAGATTTTCAGATAAAAAATGTACTTGTAGAATCATACCTATACAATTAACTAATGTTGGGTAATAAAAACATATACTCCTCAGATACTACTTTCCAACCAATTTCTGAGATAAGTGGGTGCTGCAGCCTTTTCTGATAATGACTCCATGGACACATTGTTTTACCCATATGACAATCAAATCTATTCATATTGCTAGAACTTCAGAGGTGTCAGAGTCCATCAGACAACAGATTCCCCAGAGCCCTAGAGAGGATTGAAAGAAAAAAAGACAAGTTAGTAAAAGTTGCAACATGACTTCGGCCATACTTGGGGCTGAAACCTCCTGGATGAAGCAAAGCCTGGTTTATTCTGTCCTCTTTTAAAATCACTTCAATTACTTGAAAAAGGGTGACATAAGTTCTGAGCCCTGGAACAAACAAGTTAACAATCAAAGAACCCATAAACATCTTACTGGAGGTCAGGTGAAAAGGTCAGAGACAAAATTGGATACTGCTGTGCCTACATCCAGAAATCTTCCCTGCCCTGAGCTTCAGTCCTAAGGGTTCCACCATGAACTACAAATGTAGATGTACTTCCCTATAGCTGTATCCTAGGGTTCCACCCTGAACTACAAATGTAGATGTACTTTTCTATAGCTTTATCCTAGGGGATCTACCTAGAGCTACAGATGCAAATGTGCTTAATTCTAGCCCTTACAGGGCGTAGAACAGAAACCAGGTTTCTGCCTTGGCTAGCTTCAAGATGTCCTGGAAAATTAATATTACCCACCATCAGCTGTCCAGAGATGCCAAAAATGCTCTCCACACAGAGGCAGACTGGTTCTGGATTATGGTGAACAGTAATAAATAGAGTTGTGTTTAACAGAAATCCAAACACTCTCCTTGTGAGAGTAATTGTGAAAATTGACAAAATATTGTGATTTAGACAGCATTGGCAAAGGGTGCATTTGTGTAGACCTGAGTTTTCCTGTCAAGTTGAGGGAACCAGTGATTATTGAAGAGAGGAAATGTAATGTAGACACAGCGAGGAACTGTGTAAAAGACTGCATAGGAAAAGACAAACGAGAAATGCAGTCACTTCTCAGCCAGTCTGCTTTGCTGAGAGTATTCATAGGACAATGCTTTAGTTGGTTTCCTTAGAAATACCTCCAAGCCTGCAGGAAGCCCACACTGAAGTTGAGAAGAAAGGTCATTTTGAAGAGGCAGAGTTCAAACTGTCCCCAAACTAGCTGCAGAGCTTCACAACGGAAATGTCCTCCATAGGTTTATGTGTTTCAACCCATGGTCTCAGATAGTGGCACGGTTTGAGGAGCTTACCCTTTAAGAGGCAGAGCCTTGCTAGAGGCAGTATGCCACTGGCGGCAGGTCTGAGGGATTCATATGTTTCTCCTACTTCTTACTCTGATCCCACTGTTTGCTTCTGGCAAATGAAATGTTGCCTCCGTGTCTCTGGTTGTGAGGATGGTTTTATGTTCCTGCCATATTCCCACTGTGGCCCATATCCCATCTGTCAACTTAAGCCCTGTTCCCCTCCAAGTTGCTTTTAGTTATGGTACTGTAAGAGAAAAGTAACTAATATCTACCCCACATAACACTCCAGGTCATAAAAGAAAGATAGCTGTGTATTTCATGAAGTAACGTATTAATCCTTTCTTAGTTAAATGTAGTTCTAATTGGAGACTGTCCACTCTTCCAGGGCACCAAATAATGAATTTTATGTCTAAGTTAATATTTATACTCACAAAACTTTACTTGTTTAGTTTTCAAAATATCTCACTTAAGTTTTTTTGATATAATTCAAAGTTTCCAGAAACATAAAAATTTTAATTTGCGTAGCACTGGAACAAAACATTTCAATAATTCAGATTTAAATTTAGTATGTCCAAATTCATATTTTCTGTAGAATTTTTCTAAGTTAAATATTTTTCCACAAATTAGTTTTTATTTTGACTAAACTTGTCAGTACACAAACACTAATAGTATCAGGTCATTCCCAACATGTATTTTCATCAGATAACAAACACGCTTTAGAAATATACAGCATACTATTTAAAAATAAATCTCAGTAAAGGGAATTCTCAGTGATAAGTTTTGATGAATAAAGTAAGACACAATTTTATATACCAAAATCACGAAAGATCTGTGAAATAATTTCTATCTCAACTACAGTTAAAAATGTCATCTTTTATAAAAGAGTTCTTGATTCATCAAATGAACATTGAATCCCCTCTTAACCATAAAACGGATCTGCCAACCTAACTCTACCACAAACCAACTGACTTCCCCCCAAATTAGAGTTTGCTGGATTATAAATACCACTTAGGAATCATGGACCTAACACACCAAAAACTTTGTTCAAAAGTATTTCTGAGCTAAGTAAATGTTCAAAATGTAGCTTGATAAAAATAATTTTTATCTTCACGACTACAAAGCTACCAAGCTCATGGTATGAAAATGATGCTTTCGGCTTATTCCCTTTGCCAATATTTTGACACCTATTTTAAGTTCCTACTGATTTTAAGTAGCTGTGTCAAGAAAACCAAGACATCTCCTTTGATTAAAAATTAGCAAACATGTTCTCTCTTCTCCATTTCTGTGCATTTTCCCGCGCTAGCTTCTCTGGCTAGACAGTTTTTTTCCCTGTCTCAGCCTGTCACCTCTTTTCACCATACTTTAAGAAACAGTCTCCATGCAATCTCCTGTATGAATTCCTCTATTACTTCAGTGTCAGAATTGTATGGCCCACATTACACTCTCCCATCTCCTCTGTGATATCTGTTATGTCCTGCATTCTGAACAGATCCCAGGTCCTGTGGTCCCTGGTATACCGTATGGCAAATGAGCGTCAGTCAGCAATGAATAGCAATGGGAAAAGCTGAGGGCAGGATGGCTGTCCGAGTCAGAAGCAGAAGTGTGAAGACCCCCTTGAGAATCCCGTGTATTTACTCACACAGACACTGGTCCTTGTGGATTTTGCTTGCTTGCTTGTTTGTTTTTTGTTTTCTTGTATTGTTGCTGCAGAGAAGCTCGGCTATTCATTTAAGCTTCATGTCTGCAAAAGCCAGAGAATCTTATAAACATTTGAAAATGGAAAAGTGTTTGCCTCTTCACAGTTTGATCTTTCCCCACACTCTAGCTGTTCCTTCGTCCCAATTGCTCTCATGTGTATGGAAAGAACAATATTCTTCGAATTTCTCTACAAGTCACCTTAAAACCCCTTTATATTAAGTATGATACAATCAAAGCAAGAGTAATTATATGAAAATAGTTAAGTTTAATTGGAGAATGAAGTTTCAGGTCTGCAGTACAGAAGAAAGTAACAGAAGAGGCATGAAAATGTTTACAGTCTGTATTCATAAGTAAAGATAAATTAACCCCAATAACATATTAACTAAGTTCATATACAGAATTTTAAATTAATATGTGCATATATAGATTCTTCCAGGTTCAGTGAGAGGTCTTGTCTCCATATGATTCATAGGGATTGCAGAGGACACTGAACATTCTTCCCTGGCTTCTCCAGCTACATTGGTGCACATGCCTGCATATGCTCATGTTTATGTAATACACTGACTACACACATAACACATGTATACCAAACCCATTCATATACATGCACATCATGCATACCAAACTCAACACACACACACTTTCTATTTTAACATTTTCAGAATGCAGAACAATGAATACAGCTTATTTTATAAGTGCCTACCTGGTTTACATGAAGTTCATGGTTCAAGCACACAAACATGTTGTGTTGATGCACACATGTACCCAGAACCCAGGAGGGTAGATGCTTGCCTTAGCGTTCAATGTCATCTTTAATTACATAGTGACTTGAGACCAGACTAGACTATACCATACTGTCTCAAAGGAAAAAACAAAGCTTAAGTATTGTAAAATTCTATTGAAAACTGTATATTACTTTGAGTTGTATTCAATGTTACTACCACACTGTAAACTTCTCTTTTATTTCATAAATGTACATAAGAAGACATTCCATTACACAATATCCACACTTCCCCATTTCTCTCAGATATTGTCTTTTGATTGACAAGCAGTTATGTTACCTTTACTAAAATCATCTATATAGCCTGATGAATTAGAAGTGAGATGTTCTGACCACCTTTAAAAGTGAGACAAGTCATAGGAGTGTCTCTAGTCTCTGTTATAACTATTATAAAGTGGATACAATGCATATCTCAAAACAGAGAAAAGGTGGGCATTCTTCCACACACTAGGGTACTTCAGGGTTCTTCATCACAGCATCTTGTGAGGATCTTTCTGGAACAATGCAGCCCAGGTCAACCCACCACAGTGCTGGTGTTGTGATGGCTTCAGACATTACTCTTTCTCCAGGGCCAAAATACAGACACATGGCTACCACGAGAAAATTGATCTGCAAGCTGAGGCTTTACCTAGGGGCTCTGGAACCATTTAGAGCCCCTTCCTAATAAAAACATGTAAACATTTTTAATCCTGACATAAATAAGGGAAATTATGCATTAAATACAGAAAACCTGAAGTAGAGGATGTAGAGAGGTGTGTTGAGAGTGGGTGGGTGGGGGACCACTCTCTTAGAGGCAAATGGGACGGGAGATGGGATCAAGGATTGCAGAGAGGAGACCAGGAAGGGGACAACATATGAAATGTAAATAAATAAAATAACTAAAAAAGGTTTCTTCATGACATTTGGTAATTTGTTCCTTAGCTTCCTTCTAAGCTAATTGTTTGTTTTAGTGGTTGGGAATGATCAGCTCTCAGGAGCCCCAGTGTTCAGGTGTATTTATGATCCTTTGGGAGAAAAATAACACAGGTATTTTTATATTTTTATGAGGAACAAAGACAACATTTTATCTGTAACTGCCTTAGGAATTTATGTCCTCTGACAAAGACTGAAAGTAAAAGTTACAAACCCATACCAGCTTAGACAAAAACAAAACATACAAAACAAAACCAAAGCAACCCTCAGGAGACACACACCTTCATGGGAGTATTTAGATCAATTCTTCTCTCTTAGAGAATTCTCATTTCTCATAATAAAATGTTTCTTAATTGTTCTATTCGAATGATGTTGTTCTTAGAGCTTGTATCTTAAAACGCTTGATTGTAGTAACTGGCCATAGTTACTGGTGACGTAGTAAAAAAAAAAAAAAAAAAAAAAAAAAAAAAAAAAAAAAGTTCACAGATAAAGTACTAATAGAAAGCCTGTGCACAGAAAGAGAGAAAAGCACAAATTCTTTTTTAGAGACAACAGCTATATAAACCTTTGTGTTTCTATGAGAATTAATTGTGAATTCATACTTCTTGGACATATACATTTTCTTTTCTCTAAGAATGGCATGAGTCTCAGAGACGTGTACAGTGTGTGTGTGGAGGGGTCTTGTTTTTCATTATGTAAACTTGTGGAAACTAATCACATTTGTATAACAAGGCAGTCATCTATGCCAGCTTTCAGACATACACATGGTCAGAATGTATACAATCTTAAGAAAGATTTTTGGTATGGGAACTGGATCTTGAGCTACAATCCATGTCCCTCTTGGCATTTTTGAAAAGGAAAGAGTGGATTATCAGTTAAGATCCATCCAAGCACTGTTTTGCTTTACAGTCTTCATAATTATTTTGGTAGAATATGCTCTCATCAGAATTTCCAAACTGCCCTAAAATAAATAATGATTGATGAATTTTGGGGGTCATAACAAGCATGGCAAAAAAGTTTATTATTAAGACATATAGTAACACTCAAAGATTTTGACTTCTGTGAATGAAGAAATGGTGCCATTTGCTTGACAATGTGATTTATAATTTAACACCTTGGTGACTTCAAAGGAACGAATGACATCTGTTTAATTTTTCCTTTCAATTTTAGGAAGAGATGGGTTTGCTTCTGCCATTTAGAATTTACATCTATGCATACTGGCTCCAGGACGGTAGATCTAATATTGCAGGTACACTGGTCATTCAAATGTTACAATTTATATGTGATCAGCTGCTTTGTTTTGTTCTATCTATGGTGTTTATTTTTAGGTTGATGTCAGGTTGTCACATAAGGTTCCATAGATATTCTTTCTAGTGTTGATTGGAGAATATCTTTCAATAAACAGTGCAATCCACTTTTTCATTTATTTAAAAAAATAGCCTTATTTAGTAGTTACTGTCCACAAGGGGTAGTTCGTAAGATGTGGTCCACCAGAAAATTTACATAAGAGAATTTGAGGGAATTTAAAGTTCAGAGGTGGAATCCTGGGTTGTGGTTTAAATGGAATTTCTGGGTAATTTTTTGTCAATGTGGGAGTTACTTGTAAATGAAAACAGTAAGACAAACATTAGTGCTTCAAGAAGTAGAGAATGGAACAGCAATAAGATCATGTCAGGTAAATAAATTATCATTATCCACTCCTTGCCACATTAACTCTATCTTTCTTTGCATGGTGGTATATGCATTAGCAGCCCATTGAAGTTCTTTCTTTTCTTCCCATTTTCTCCTCTCTTGACTAGATACATTTTTTAATTAATTTTATTTCATAATTTTTACAGTCCAGATTTTATCCCTTTCCTGTCCATTCTCTGACTGTTCCACATCCCATACCCTTCCTACTTCCCCTTCCATCTCCATGAGGATGTCCCCACTTCTCCATTCCCCAGACCACCAGACCAACCTACTCCCTGAGGCCTCCAGTCTCTTGAGGGTTAGGTATATCTTCCTTTGACTGAGTCTAGACCAGGCAGTCCTCTGCTGTATATATGTTGAGGGCCTCAAATCAGCTGGTATATGATGCCTGGTTGGTGGCCCAGTGTCTGAGAGATCTTAGGAATCCAGGTCAGTTGTGAGTGCTGGTCTTCCTATAGGTTTGCCCTCCTCAGCTTCTTCCAGCTGTCTCCTAATTCAGTGATGGGGTTAAGCAGCTTCTGTCCATTGCTTGGGTATAAATATCTGCACATGACTCTATCAGCTGCTTGTTGGGTCTTTTGGAGAACAGTCAGGATAGACCCAATTTTATGAGCACACCTCAGTAATAATGTCAGGCCTTGGGGCCTCCCTTTGAGCCAGATCTAAATTTGGGCCTGTTGAAGACCTCAGGCTCTTCTCCATTTTTGTCAGTTTTTGGGTCAGTTTTTTGACTGTGGGATGGCAACTGCATCCCTCATTTGATGCCCTGTTTTTCTACGGTAGGTGGAGTATACAAGTTACTTTTCCTCATTGTAGAACATTCCATCTAAGGCCCTTCCCTTTGAGTCTCCCAACTCCCTGGTATCTGGTACATTATAGAGGGTCCCACACACCTCCTACCTCCTGAAGTTGCCTGTTTTCATTCTTTTTTCTGGCCCTCAGGGGTCCAGTTCTATATGCCATTTTTCCCATTGAGTTGTTTGGTGGTTAGCTTCTTGAGTTCCTTATATATTTTGGATATTATTTCTCTATCAGTTGTGGAGTTAGTAAAGATTTTTTTTTCCAATCTCTAGGTTGTTGATTTGTCCTATTGACCTTATCCTTTGTCTTACAGAAGCTTTCCAGTTTCATGAGGTCCCATTTATCAGTTCTTGATCTTAGACACTGAACTATCAGAATTCTGTTTAGGAAAATTTCCCCTGTGCAAATGAATTCAAAAAGGTTTAGCACAGAGGTATGAGTAATGGCTCAGTGGGTTAGAGCATTGGCTGCTTTTGGAAAGGACCTATATTCAGCTTCTATAAGTTACATGATAACTCACTACTATTCATATCTCTATAACCTCAGGACCAGACACCCTCTTCTAAACCCTGCGAGCACCAGGCACTCATAAGGTGCACTCTATGACATCATCAACATGCCTTAGCCTACCATTGCTTCTTCACTGACTGTGCTGAGGTATTGTGATATGGAAAACACATTGTAACACTGAAAGAAAATTTAGTTTTATCTTTGTTCTTTCTCTATGCTTAAATTCTAGTCAGGACATCTCTCTTTTGCTCAATCACTCAATGACTTTCCCAGTCCAGGCACAAGACAAGTAATGCCATTGCTTTTTAAGGTGAACACATTTCTTTATCTAGAAGTCCAAACCCATCATCTTGACCTGTACTACAGAAGGAGTTTTCCTTCTCTCTCTACACACTCTTCCTTCGTTATAACACAAAGCATTTTTTTTACAATTAGAAAAGGAGTATCATTGTTCCTCTCCAGACCCCCATAGAAGCTTATTGCTACACTTAATGAAACAGCAGTCTTGAGTATTCCCTACTCAAGGGGACGCTGGCATCATTTGCCTCCTGTCATTCCCTGCCAGAGACCGCTGAACCATCTGCCATTGTTCCTCCAACACACAGTTGGCTCACAGCAGGTCCTCTGTCCTGGATATTTTACCCATGACATTTGCACAGCTAATTATTTTATGCCATTGTGTTCTGTATTCAAGTTCGCCTCTATAGATGGCTCCTGTGACAATAAAATAGCAACAACTCCCTGCCCCAATAGCACCATTAAATACTGCTCCTTGCAAAAGGTCAAGTTTGAAGTACGGATTGATGCATGAATTTGTGGCATTTGTTTTATATCAACATATGGTTCTTTTCATTTCCAATTATAATGTATCCATTACAAGATGGTTACTTTGTTGTTGAGATACAAGTACTATCAAAAATAGGCAGAGTCACATATTTTTTTTTGTCATTTGGAATTAGAAGTTTGGAACACAACACAACATGTACTAAAGCAATCAAGTTGTTCTGTAATGAGAGACTTGATGATGTATACAGGACAGTTGTGCCATAAAAGGCTTCATTACAAAACCCATGAATGGCACATAACCAAATGCAACATTAAATACTTTATGAAATATTTTACAGAATATTGCCATATACAATTGCAAAGGCTACTAATCAACATTGGATAAATAAATAAAATTGGGAGCTAAAAACAAAGAAAACTGACCTTGGAAAAAATATGACATGAGATATAGCCCGTCCTTAGATAAAGGAACATATAGCCATTGACCTCTGATGAAACAGTATAACTGAGATATTGCCAAAGTTCATGCTATTTTCATGGTCTATAAATCAATGCATGATGTATTAGGTTTATGTATGTGTAGAAAAACATGATGAGGACTTTTGGGTGTTTGCCCATATCAATTGATGAATATGTTTGTATTTAAGACGTACACACAATACTCAGACCCCCAGAGCTCTTTTACTGTCCCTTGTTCTATTCCACACAACATACAATGGCTTATCTTCCTTGCTACAAAAAAGTATCAGTAAATGAGCAAACAGCCTAGACACATTCACCTTCTCCACTCAGCTCTGTGCAGTTAGCTGCTTTCTCTGTCTCTTCATGCCAAGGCACTTCTCCCTACAATTCATTCTTCTGGACCTGTGAGCCTGATGTTTTTTTGATCAATCATTTTCATCTGATACAGTTCCACCGTGTGGGTGTGCACATAAGCCTGTTCATTGAAAGAGAGCGAGGAACCTTCTAGAGCTATGAGCTCTCATGCTAAGCATCTGAGCTTCCTCATATTCAGTGTACTTGAATCAGTGAACACAGATTGAACTGGTTTTTAAAAAATTCTGCACCACTCTTATCATCTCCCATTGTGTGTGGATACAGACAGGAAGTAAATTAATCTGCTATTGTTTGGAATAGCGTCAATTACATGGAAAACAAAAAGTGGGACTCGTTGTAATTTGTGGTAGGCAGAGATAGAACATGACTGCTGGTTTATTTCATAGAAATGATAGCCCATTCAGGAGAATAGAGAACAGAAAATTTTCAGTTCTCCTTTTCTCTTCTAAAGACATAGACATCTTCAACAACATTTTCAAAAGTCATATATGAAATGCTAATATGAAGTATGCATTCAAGCTAGTATTTGCGAATAGATTTAGGATATATATTTTCTGACTTACCCTTTACCATAATTATCATGGACGAAATTTGACATCAACTGGTTTCCAGTTACATCCCTGCATAAGTAGTGCATCAAGTTTATTCCTCTCCTCTCACCCAATGAAGTTAGAACACAGTAAAAAATGAAATGCGGCATGCAGAAGCAAGGAAATGAGAGAAGCAATTATATCTTTCAAGAGGCATTTCAATAACTTTCATCTTGCTATGTAATTTTCAATACTATAAGTTAGTACAATCCTTACAGTTTGTCACATGGAGGGAAATGGTCACAGTTACAATCATTGTTATTAATAATGATAATAGCTTCTGTTATTGGATCAAGCACATAGATTTTTTTCAGTTGTGTCATTGATTCTCTCTGTGTTGTGCTGCTCCTATGATTCACTGGCTTGTGACTCGATGATTGACAGCATCACTAGACCACCAGTCAGATGGTTCTGGTGCTCAGAGAGGTAACTCAATCCTAAAATAGAGACAGGTGAAATGAGATTAAAGCCTCCATCTGTCTGGCTCCAAGTCTTCTGTGGTTCTCACACTGTCAGGTCAAGGGTGCTATAAAGACTCATTGTTAGCTTAGCATTTTTCTGTTCTCTCCTTGTTTCATTGAGTGATTTATAGTACCTTAAAAACTCAGAGGGCAGCTTGCCTGTTGTTGGAAGCAATAAGGCAGGGCAGTAAAACCATGTAGCCATCTCGATAGGAGGCGGCTAACAGCTCAACTCTAGAAAGCCTAATGCACCATGGCAGCTAGGAAGGAATAAGACTGGATGAGTAGCCTGATGAGCACTGTTGAGGTAGGTTACGGTTTGGTAACAGCTGCCAAAATGAGAAATAAGACCCCAGATGTTCTAAGATGCTCCTATGAGGAAACCTGAATGAAAAATGGACACTGAGGTACTGCCTAGATGTTGTCTTTTATCTGACTGTAAAATCAAAGTCACACACACAAACACACACACACACACACACACACACACACACACACACACACGTATGTTTTATAATTATAGCTGTTACACAGAAAATATCAGACACATAGTTGTGTTGCCCTAAAGCAGAGGAGACAGTTGTCTTTAGTTTCTGCCCTTACCCATCTGAACTCTTAAAGGAAATAAGGGTCGTTTCCCTGTATTTTATTTATTTATTTTTCTAATTTAGATGATGTAATCTCTCTTCTGCAATAAGAGATCAGGGATATTGCTTAGCTGTAATTCATCTGTTACCTGATAGTGTAAGATGCACATGTCCACAGACATGTCTGTCACTCACTGAACATGGAATCACTGTTAAAATTTACTCCCTGATGGTCCAGTGTGATGATGCTTTCTATGGACACACATGTACAGGGGAATCTGAAGGTTCATGCAAACCAAGATGCCATTTCCTCTCTGTACCTGAGCCACATTTCAGCATCTCTATATGTTTATTGCTGTTTTATTGGCAATAGCAAGTGGAACCAACCTAGATGTCAGCAGATGACAGGCAATATTTTCCCCCATTTAGTTCTGAGTGTCCGTGTTTGTGATATTTTTACTCCTTTAAACTTCTACACATTACTAAAACAACTTTTAAATCACTTCTTCACAGAGATAGCTCAGTCTTTTAAGCATGTTTCTCTATAAATAGTTAATAGATTTGTTTCAATAGTTTTGCTTTGTTTTTGTTGCCTCCATGAAAGTCAAGCTGGCACCGAGAGGATTTAATTTGGGTTATTGAATATTGTCCCAAGAAGAATGGCTCTATTGATCAGGGGTGTAGAGGGGCCTTCATGGAGAGGGAGTTCTAGGACCTAAGATTTAATGGGTCTCCATAAGGAAATTTGGTAAACATTTTCCTCATATTTGGTTACATGTTTTGTCCTATCCACAGCATTCAGTTGACTCTACTTTACCATAGGGTGAGAATATTCTTGTTAAACAAATAAAATTCCAACAAAAGATAACATTTTAAGAGTTCATGCATGTGATTGTTATGTAGTTCATGTGTGAGGAGGACATATAAAGGCAAAGGGAACAGAGTGAGCGTTGAATGCATTTCGAAAAGTTACTGGACACCAAAGTAAAACCCTATGTGGTGGACTATATTAAACAATACTAAGGCCATAAATAATTGGCCACACGATTCAGAGTTTGGATTCCCTCTGCACTGACAAATCCCCTATGACTGCGGTGTTTTACATGATACTTGCATTTATTGATGAACTTTTTGACCACACCGTTTTGTTTGTTTGTTTGTTTATTCCTCAAGCAAATGCAGCCACATCATAACAACAGAAGAGTTAAATGAGTCACTGCTGGTCCAAGAGGGAAAGCAGTTTCCAGACAGTAATTAGGCAGTGAAGCTCCCACCCACACCCACACCCATGCTCTCACCCCTGTCCCTTTAAATTCCCCTCTAGTTTCACTGCTGTCCCCTTGGCTGATGAGATGTCCTGAGTAGAAAGCTATTGTCTGCGCTTTTATTAGCTGTGCTTCACTCTTAAGTATTCATTCAGTAAAAAAACTCTGACAAAATCCAATCAAAAGAGTATTAAAGGGAAATTGTCGCCCTCTTTTCTGTAAAATGTGAAACAATTGCTCTCGAATTCTGCAGTGATTTATGATATATCTAAGTGAGTGGGCACACTGGAAAAAAGATGTGTAAGGGCAATAAATATTCATGAGCATAGTTAACACTAAAACATTTCTTCTCTGCCATGAGCCCCGCTTTTCTTATTTCCACTTGCTAAAGTGGGAGACATATTAAAATATTAATTTTCTGCTTTGCTGGAATGATTTCGCCATTAAAGACTCTGAAGGTAAATATGAGATTGCGAGGACATCAGTCACTCTGATACTCTGTGTTATTAAAAATTATGTATTTGCTTTGTAAAAGGAGACATTTCAAAAGTCCCGATTGCTCTGTGAGACATACACCTAGGCCAAGAAAGCATGGAGGTCCTGTGAAACAGCGTTTCGCTCGGGAAGCATCGTTGGCTTGTAAATCAAAGGCAGAGCTCTGCAGGCAGGACAGCATGCCATGGGCAGACCCCGTCCTACAGCCATAGAGAGTGTCTGTGCTAGGTCAGGGCATGATTCTGTTAGAGGAACAGCTGGAAACTGCCACGGGTCATGGCTGTCTGATGCAAGCAATTGCTCAGGGTTAGCAGGCCACATGCAGACCGCAATTTTAGGGTTAACTGCCTTGAATAGGTTTGCCCATGGTATTGGTCAGAGGTGAGCTGTAAAGCTCACAGCACATTTGCCCAGTGTGAGAGAGACACATGGCAGGTCCTCAACTGTTCTTTTATTACTTTTTAAACCTGACTTGTGAATTTAATTACATGTGGAATCAATTGTTTAAATCAATACTCACAGAATTATAGATAACTCTATTTTATTATTTTATTTCACATACACACAAGGATGCACACACTCAGACATGTACACACACATACATGCACACATGCACACAAACAAACACATATGCACATGCACACATTATTCTTTGTTCTCATTCTCCACCACTACTTTCCCTCTTTCCTCATTTCTCCCTTTTGCTGGTCACTGGCTTCCCACAAACAATTTCCTTCTGCTTTCTTGCCTTGTATATTCCCCCATCTTCTCCCTGACTCTGAACTCTTCAACCATCTAATCATCTCCTCTCAACCTTTAAGAACATAGTTATGCATATAAATCACTTTACATTTTTTTTATCTGAGAGAAAACATGAAAGATTTCTGCAAGTCCTGTTCAGTATTCCAACTGAAATTCTTTTAAATTTCTATGGCTTTGAAAAAAATCTGCATAGTTTTTTTGTACATAGTACATGGTAGGCTAAAAACAAGCTATTTTTAATCAATATCCAACTGGTTACAAGGAAAAAATAGTTACTTTTCCAATGGAGTCTCACTGGTTATACAAACCACTCTGAAGGGCAGGCACAATCAGCAATGGATGGACACACAAAACTAACTTAACAGCAGTTTCACAAGCTTTTTGTCTCATAATCCTTTGTCAAAAGCATTCTTTTGTTTTAGTTTTCCCCTACAGGTATTTAGCTTATACATTATGATTTCTGATTTTTGTGTCCTTATGACATTTCATTGTGTGTGAACTTATGTGACTGGTATCTATTCATGTGTTCTTGTGTTTTTTCTTTGGCTCTTTTTCCTATTATTTCCTTTCTTTCTTTCTTCCTTCCTTCCTTCTTTCCTTCCTTCCTTTTTTAGATAGGTGGATTGTAGTGAGTGAGAGCAAGAAATGGTGTAGATTTAAGTAGTTGCAGAGGTAGAATATGGGAGGAGTTCAGGGAGGACAAACTATGATCAGAAAATATTGTAATGGAAATTAAAATAAGTAGCATCAAAACTGACTGCTTTGGAGGCAGCACTTGCTACCTGAGCCACCACAGATGGTTGGCATGTCTTCTTCTTTTGTAGAAAGCTACCAATTTCTGAACTAGGCCTGGATGAGAAAATTTTTCACAGGGATGGCCACAGTAGCACCCTATAGCAAAGCTGGGCTATGTGTTTTCTTCTGTGTATCAAATGACATGCATTCTGCAAAAGGTAAGCAAAAACAAATTTTCAAATGGTTGTTCTAAAATAGGTTCAAAGGGCATAAGCTGCCATTTAACTTAATTTTCATAGCTAAACTGTAAAACAGGCCCGGCAGGCATAGTTGAACATTACAGATGGAGCAGCCTAACCATATCATACAATATGCCAGTTGGTTATAGAAGTGCACTTAGGACCCAAAAATCAGAAACCCAGCAAACTAGTATTGGTAATGTTTAAGTGGGTAGACCAGTTGGAGAATTGTGGGGCATCATAATAATAATAATAAGCATTGTAGGGAAAGGCAAAGCTGATATTGTTTGTATAGGCAATGTCTGAAAAGTGATAACTGCAAAATTTTAGGGCTTCCTCTGCTGGAATTTTAAAACACCAGAGGGAAGGAGAAATTCTCCTTGCAAGTGATTGTTGGTGGCATTACTAGAGGAAAAGTACAGAAGAGAACCTGGTAACAGAAAACCACAAGTGTTCGATGACTCCTGTAAATTAGGGGAGAAAAGCAAAAGGACAAGAAGTAACTTGGTCAGTAGAAGAGGGGATAGAGAAGAAAGGATGTATGCTGCTGGTTAGTTTAAAAAATATTTGTTACACTTGAAAGAACTTTGTATGTTGGCTGTGATGACTCATACCTTACAATCTCAGCTCTTGAGAGGTTATGTGGGAGAGTGGGGAGAAAATTCAATGGAGGGAAATTGTCATGTGAGTACTTAAGGCTATCATAAACCAAACTAAGCTCTCACACTGGACCCAACAGAACAACATGCTATAGTGTCTTATCACAGTGGCTAAGCTTAGTTATAGGAGGTTCTGTTACCAGGTGAGTAATTAGGCTCTGTCTGGACAACGACCATCTCTCAGTCCCACTTTTTGTCAGTGTTTCAGGAGGGAGATCCTGGAGACCATTCTGGTTCTGTGGCTGCCTGATACTCAAATTTGATTTATTCTGTTTTAGCTTTTATGTATACTATTACTCAAATGAACTCTACTAAATTGTTTTCTAAAAAAAATTGCCACTTAGTAATGCATTAAGGAATTAACAATCATTATGAAAATAAGACATAGTTACTATTATTTTAATATAAACAAACTTACAACCAAATGTGATCATCTTTTCCTACTTACTGATATCTCTTGCTCATGAATATTCTATCCTATGAGAGAAACACTCATGTGCCAGCCTTAAGTTCAGCTTTATAGAAACAGCCTTTCTTCCATGTAGCATACTGACATATTATGGGGCAATTTAATTAAACTTTCTGTCCGATGCTTTATTAATTCTGTAAAAAATGGTTTCTGAGTTATTAAAATAAGCAGTGATTTGATGATCACTACAAAAATATCTTCATTACTGGTTTCAAGTAAAGTATCGGAAAAATGAGAGAAACATTACAGGATCTTGGTTTTCAAACTTGAAAGTTTTTAGAAATGTGTTTTCTTTCTTACTTCAATTTGCAAATGAACTAAACCTCATGACTTGAGTTCTAGCTATCTTGTAAGAGAGAAACTGAAGAAATCAGCAATCTGGGCTTTAAGTTTTTGTTCAAGGTCATGTGTCTTCACTTAAAAGTCTAGTTTTGAATGCATGCATTACGATTTATAAAGTCATATTTTTATAATTAGAGTTAGTTATTTAATTGTTTATGTATGATCTTCATTTGATGCCTGGGGTGACATTTATAAGAGATTTCTGTTAAATCTCCTTAGACTCTCAGTTACAGAGCTGACTGCCCCAGGTGCTAGTGTAGGAAAACAGAGAATGCAAGTGTAAATCTCGTCACCACCCAACCACCATGAGCATGTGGGGCAGGGCATGTGTGTATGCTTTCTTTATTACAAATATTCCTTTCTTATCCTGCTCATATTTTTTATCTAAGCTTTACACAGTATGCTTCCTTTCTCCCTCTCTTGATCTCTCCCATACATTCAAAGAATTGATTACATAAGCTTAGTTTCTCTTACAGTTTCATTTTCTACATGATGCATTTGTGACTCTAAACAAGAGGGTCACAATTGGGTCAAACTGGGATTTTGACTTACCATTCAAAATTTAAAAACAAAATGAAAATAAGTCATCTATTTGTTTCTTGCTGGTCGTTCAATTATTTCAAATTGCCAAGCAAAATAGTTGGGTGGATACCAATGCTTTCCATCCACCCTGATGACCAGAATTTGATCATTCGGACAGTCATGATGAAAGAGGAGAAACAGCCCCACCAGTTCTTGGACGTCAACATGTGCATTGTAGCAATCATTTGTTAAAGCATGTATATACATATACACATACACATATGCACATGCATGTGCATGCACATGCATATGCGATACATAGTAGATTTCAATAACACAATTTAAATAGTTTTAAAATAATATAGAGAATTTGGAAGTATTTGTTGGTGAATTGAAGAGAGTAAAATACAGACTATTAATTAATTATATATTTTTTGTCTTTTACATCTGTATGATTTAATAGAATAACCTGTATTTATTTAGTTCTGTTTAGAAGCTTTTGCAATAAATTTAAAATTTAATAACAAGTTAGACTTTTTGTAAAAGTTGATAATTTTGGCACATTCACAGTTCAATCTATTATCAAGGTTTGAAGAAATCAAGTCCACTCACACCTTCCTGATATTACTGGTTGGAGGGCAGACATTAAAATACTTGACTAGTCAGTATTCAAGTACTTTACAAAAATCTGAGAAACATGAGCACCTGAGGAACTCAGGTACAGAGGTCAAACAAAGACATGTTCACTTATTCTTGTCATTGTCACATCACTGCTGAAACATATGTGGTCCTAAATGTTTAACTGCCAACAGAAACCATCCTTCCATTGCATACCTGAGGCTCTCACTGTGCTAAAATCCTATCATCTTAGGTAATAGTGCACCCTTTCAATTTTACGGCTGATTAAGATGTATTTATATGGCTTATGTGATTGCATTAAAACCGTATTATGTAGTGGCAGCTCGAACATTCTAAAGGAGAAATTCCCTAGCAATTATTTTATCCAAAGAGGTGTGTGGCCATCGGTTTTAACTTCCACTGTGTTGAGCTTCTATTGCATTTTGCCATTAAAAAGCCATTTTCTCTCTATGATTGTGTGGCTCCTAATAGGCAGATATTGAGATATTTATCTACCTGGCAATTTCAGTAATATGCATCTGTCTTAGTCTGCACAATTACAACATTAAACTATTGAAGAGAAAGGAAACAAATAGAACAGATCTCAAAAAAGCAGCTGTGTGCTGAAAAATGAAGTGTTTTCAGTTTCCCATACTTTTTTTTTGCTTACTTCGGGTGTTCCTTTCACAAGGTGATATTTCTTACAAATAACCACAGTTTCTTCACTTGTGCTCAAGATTGTTTTCTGAAAGGCATCTCACATCTCTGCTTGTGACAAGGCAATAGAAAAGGAATGAAAGAGAAATTATTTGAATGTAAGATTTCGTTGAATTGTAGGACTGTCACTGTCTTGAAAGCTTCATAGGCAGATGGATGTTCCCAGGAGCTAGACAAAGTCGAAAGTAGTCAGAAACACATCTTTGGTAACTTTATTCTGTGCTGAAATATAGGTCTTTGGGATACTGAGGCCGTGAAGGGAATCATTCATGGTGATTATGATTGTGATTTCTTCTACTGTAGGGAATATTTGTCTTAAGTTTCATTAGTGGACCAGTTAAACATCACTTGTGACAGTCAAATTTCCATTATGGTGAAAAAATAAAATATCTGAGGGACCAAAGCTTAAAAGAATACAGCTTTCTCTGTAATTGCTCTATAGTTCTGTGGGTTCTCCCTCATGTGGTTCTTTGGATCTGTGACAGAAGTGCCTGGTGGACAAAGTTCTTCAACTCATGAAGACAGAGGTGAAAGAACAACAGGAAAAATGGACACTAAAGTCACCTTTCATGAAGAAAATAAACAAACATATTTGCCCCTAGAGAAAGCATTTGTGGGAGGCCAAGGAAACTGTGTCCACATCTCCTGTAGAGTTCAGCATTTACTAAGGTTGCTTGCATGAGGAAGTGACTCAGTGCCAGCTGCACCACCCAAATCTTACCCCAGTGCCGGTGAGGTTTTATTTAAACTACACCTAGAGCTTTTGGGATATCTTGTAGACCACTCTACCAACAATTTGAATCTGCTCACCCCAGAAATTGGACTCTGTCTAAATCAAGTTGGGGGGATGGGGTGGCTGTGAGTGTCTTAAGTCTGTGAGCTTCCTAATGTTTATAAGTTTCATGAATTCTTGCTTCTATCTCGGCTGATCCAGAGATGAGAGCCTCATTATTTTTTTCTAGCAGGATGTTTTTGAGCCACAGGATAGTCATACAATATATACCACAGTGACTACACAATCGCAGTCTGTGAAAGGTCACAGCTCCTCTCAGTGTTGTTATGGGTCATGGACCAAGGGTTTGGCATGGTGCCTTTCAGGAATTTTAGCCTGACCCTACATGACCTATTCATTTACAGGTGCTCAATATAGCAACCCCTTTTTAAAATGAGAGTTTTAGAATGCAAATATGGCACGCCATAATGTTAAGGAGAAAACTAAGATTAGTTACTTAAAAGGAAGGTTATGATTAATACAGCAAATCCAGAACTAGTTAGGAGCAAAGCTCATTTGAGACATCCAAGCTGATCATATAAGTAAAGATCTCTGAAAGAAAGAACTCAACCACTGGTTACTAAGAAGCCCCTCTTAGAAGCATACGCAAGTCAATGCTGCTCTGTCTTGTCCTTACATCTAATTACAGCTGATTAAATTTTCTCAGAACATGTGAAACCATATTGGTCTACTAGGCTGTGGTTTTCACAGAGAATGACCTTACCTTAAGAAAACCTACATAATCTCTGTCTAGTTTCTGGCATAAGTTCTATAAAAGTTCCCAGTCCAACATCTGAGTGAAGCCTCCCTAGGGAATCTTTCTAAATTTTTCAAAAAGTCTAATTTTTGCTTTTCTCACTCATCCTCCAATCATGCCATTCCCACTGATGTGAGACAACACATTTATGTCCTCATGCCTTAGGTCGACTTCCAGGGAGCACTGGTGTTCAGCACCCAAGACTCTGGATAAAACCCCCTGGGTTAAAAGATTCCTCTTCTTTCAAAGATCTGCATCACAAACACAGAATTCTCCTATCCTGAAGTATGTACTCTAAAATGAAACAAATCTGCCCAGATGATTTAAAATTGTTTATGGAGATATGAACATAGAAGAAAATCATCAACAGAATATTGGCCAAAGAGTGTAAACAAATCAGACTTTGTTAAGAAAATGCAGATGCATGCAGCCAAACATCTGACTAAGTGCAGAGACCCCAGTGGAGAAGTTAGGGCAAGGACTGAAGGAGTTGAAGGGGTTTGCACCCCCATAGGAAAAACAACAATATCAATCAACCAAACCCCAGAGCTTCCAGGGATCTAAACCAAAGTGTTCACATGTGGTGACCCATGACCCCAGGTGGAAATGTAGCAGAGGATGGCCCTATCCTGCTGGCATCAATGGGAGAGGAGCTCTTTGGTCCTGTGGAGGTTCAATGACCCAGCATAGGGAGATACTAGAGGGGTGAGGCAGGAGTGAGTGGGTGGGAGAGCTCCTTCAGAGAAACCAATGGGGTAGGTGGATGAGGTGAGGGTTTGCAGAGGGGAAACCAGAAAGGGGATAATATTTGAAATGTAAATAAATAAATAACCAATGAAAAATTAAAGTAAAAAGATTCCATGACATTCCTTTAAATCAATCACTGAATTGAAATCTTTGTCTGTGCTCCTGTACTGATTTCTAGCATCTACATCTGTCTGCTCTGACTTTTATTGAATCATTTCCAGAGAATCGGACACCCTCTTCCAGCTTCTGTGGACACTGACTATATATTACACATAAAAATGGATATACAGAGAGAGACAAAAAACACACATAAAAATTGAAATTTTTGAGAATTAAACTTGGAAAAATTTGTAAAGAATATTCAAATTCCAAAATTACTGCTCTAAATTTTGATACACTAAAGAAAAGTCATGTTACTTTGCAGCAAATCGTGTATATTTGGTAATTTCATTCTTTTCACGTTTATTTTTCACTCTTTTGAAGTGGATTTCTCTAATTAGAGTGAAGTGTCATTTTGCAGGTGTAGATAATATTTTCGGATGAAGGTGTCTAATGATGGTGATATTTAGTAAGACACAATTCAGTAAGAGAGACCATGAATGATTTTGTTCCATTCTTTCATTGGTTCTTATTTCATGAAAGACCTGGAGTTAAGATTATTGCCTACAAGAAATTCTCTCATTTCTATGTTTTAATTCAATTATAGATACTTTGTTTATTTTCCTGGGTTGGAATATTTTCTCTACATAGTTTTGCATGTCACCTGTTTATATATAATAAGAATTTAAAAATGGAATATTGGGTTTAGCATAATAGTCCATATCAAAAAGATCTCAGGATGAAAATGTTCCAAGTTCTCTTATACTTTGTATTTTTTCCAAAATTTAATTTTCCTGATAGAACATAATAGATATGCTTGTATTTGATTAATTATTGGAAGATGTGAACATGGTGACATGACATCAAGCATGTTATGATGATGATAATACAGTGGCTTAAAATGGATCATGAAATTATTGCATATTCTTTGAAACATGAGAATTATTTGACAGGCTATACAGTTGTCTAGGGAATAGTTAAAATGTAACACAAAATATACATACATACATACATACATACATACATACATACATATACACTTACATGCAGAAATACATATGCACATAGGTACACATACAAATCAATACATGCACTCAGAAACATACATGCACACAGATACACATACACACACATGTGTATGGATACATAGAAATGAACATTGCAATGCATGAATCTTCTGTGAGATGCACATAAAATAGAATTGCCCGGGTGATCTAAAGTAATTTGTGATTTGTCAAGTGAAGTGACTCAGTTTTCTCCTTCACTTGTGTAGATGCCATCTCAAGCATAAACCTTTGATGAGGCACGAGCCACTGAGTGTATAAGCGTTTCTAAGATATGTCTGTGAATATCCACCTTGTGAAGTTATCAAGTACATAATAAGACAACAGGAACCTACCAGCCATCTGATGCCATCCAGTGGGCTAATTGCAGACTGATTATTTAGGAGAGGGACAAACGTTGCTATGTAGCTGAGAAGAAATGGTTGCATAACGCAGAGATTTTTTTTTAAATTGGATATTCTCTTTATTTACATTTCAGATGTTATCCCCTTCTCCCAATCCCATTCCCCCTTCTCATGAAGGAGCTCCCTCTTCCAGCCACCCTCTCCTACCTCAATATCTTGACATTTCCCTAGACTGGGAAAACAAGCCTTCGCTAGAGCAAAGTCCTCTCCTCTCATCGATGACAGAGAATGCTATCTTCTGCTGCATATGCACCTGGAGCCATGGGTCTCTCCATGTGAACTCATTGGGTGGTGATTTAATCCCTAGGAGCTGTGGTGGGTTTGGTTAGTTAATAATTTTGTTCTTCCCATGGGGTGGCAGACCCTTTCAACTCCTTCAGTTCTTGCTCTAGCTCCTTCATTAGGTTTCTTGTGATCATTCTGATGGTTAGCTATAAGCATCCTCCTCTGAGGAGTCATCCATATGAGGTTCCTGCCAGTAAGCACTACTTGGCATCAGCAATAGTGCTTGGGTTTAGTGGCTGCATAAGGGGTGGATCCCGTGGTGAAGCATTCTTTGGATAATTTTTTCTCCAATTCCTATTCCTCTTTGTCCATTTATTTCCTCTCAAGCATTTCATTCTCCCTTCTAAGAAGGACTGAGGCATCTACCTTCTGGCCTTCCTTCTTTTTGAGTTTCATAAGTTCTGTGAATTGTTTCTTAGGTATTCTGAGCTTTTGGGGCTAGTATCCACTTATAAGTGGGTACATTCCATGAGAGTTCTTTTGTGACTGGGTTACCTCACTCAGGATGAATAAAGCAGAATTTTTAAAAAATAATTTTATTTTTTTAATTTTTAATTACTTATTTACCTTGCATGTGTATGATACAAGGCATCAGTGGACAAGTTAAAGAATAAGTTCTCTGCTTCAGGCGTATGGGTTCCAGTGATCAAACTCAGGTTACCAGGTACATCAGCAAATGTATTTACCAGCTAAGAAATCTCATCAGTCCATGGCTGATCTTTAATACTCAATTATGAAATAATGATCTATCACCATCCTTGTCCTGATCTCTTCAAGCAGTTTGAATATAGTCTGGCACCTACATTACTTCTACATGTAAAAATAACACATGAATGAGAAATTTAACAAAATCATTCTATAAGGCAGCAGATTTCAGTGCCATTAACCACATTGTGCTTCTGAGCTTCAACAATATACATGAAGAAAGGACTGATATCTCCCATGACATGTCTGTCATCAGAAACAGATGACCACATACTCAGACTGAAGGTTTTAAAAGCAGGTCTTATTGATCATTTCATGTTAGGGAAACTGATGCCAAGATGTTCAAATATGTATAAAATATTGTTAATGATAATAAAAGTGAAATCAATAATAAAATGATTAGAAAGCAGATATGCACAATTTATACTAATTATCTGCAAAGAAAGCAATTGTCCCACAGCTATTTACAAGGATTGATTTTAGCTTATGAACCATATCAATAATATGTCTAATACATACATTGATATTTAAATATAATTCTGCAGTAATGTAGAACTTCAACTGGGGATGAGAATGAGAGGATTAGCTGATCAATTAACTTATTTCCAATCTACATGATCAGGATTGTTTCTAATAAGCTGTAACATAGCACAAAACAAAGAAATCAACAAAAACAAACAAACAAACAAACAAACCAAAACCCCTCTACTAATTTACCCTTACAATCCTGCAATGTTGTGGCTCACAATCTATAAACTTCAGCTTAAAATTTCAAGCAGATGTTTCAACATTTCACAGATCTAACTTTGAGAGTAAAATGACACAGATCTTTCAATCATAAAATAATATGCTTCTGTTGAACACTTTTAAACATAAAAGAAAAACAAAACACAAATACACAAAAAACACACACACACAAAGAAACACATACATGAATACACATATAGGCATTCACACACATCTATTCAGTTTTGCTTAAGGAAGAATGAAAGGGACTGACTTAATTTCTTAATTTAGACAAAAGATGTATTAACTGGTTTTTGTGTCAACTTGACATAAACTGGAGTTATTACAGAGAAAGGAGCCTCCTTTGAGGTGATGGCTCCATGAGATCTAGCAGTAAGGCATTTCCTCAATTAGTGATCAAGGGCAGGAATGTCCACTGTGGGTTGTGCCATACCTGGGCCTGAAGTCCTGGGTTCTATAAGAATGAAAGTTGAGCAAGCCAAGGGGAGCAATCCCATTAGCAGCACCCCTCCATGGTCTCTGCATCACCTCCTGCCTCAAAATTTCTGCCCTGTGTGAGTTCCTGCCTTGACTTTCTTTGGTGATGAACAGCAATGTGGAAGTGTAAGCTGAATACAACCTTTTCTATGCAATTTGCTTCTTGGTCATGATGTTTTATGTAGGAGTATAAATCCTGACTAAGATGATGGATAAGGAACTTACAGTTAGAAAAGAATGGCATTCAGGATATTGGCCGGTCTATTACAGACTAATAACTTCTATTATAATTATCCCTAAGAGATTAAACAAAGGAACAACCTTGTAGTCTGGCCCAACTTAATCCTTGGAGAAAGATATTCTCCTCAAAGACAAGGATTCTGGCTAGAGAAGTCCAAGTTATTTGAACTGGGGGAGTAAATCTGTCCCTTGAGAAGTCCAGGCTGTCACAAAGTGGCACCATTTTCTACAATGCTGTACAAACTGAGGCTGTGGAGGACCTCATGGCATCCTACTCAATCTTCACAATACAACGATGGAGTTGAGAACTGATAACTGGGGAATTAGTTTTGATTTTTAATGCTCTATAATGTTTTAAGCAGTTGCTTTTCCAGGGCATATTTCAGTGGTGTAGTGGCTGATCTCTTGAACATAGTTAAAGATGTTGGTGAATTAAACCATATGAGCTTATATCAACATATAAAGCCTCTAGTTTGAATTGCCTGCATTTAGTTTGTTGTCTAGGAGTTTTGCCTGAAGTTCCCTAAAATTACTTAAGCATTTTATTTCCATGAAGGACTGTGTGCTTCTTGACTAGCCATGTGTTTCTCTCTTAGCTTCTGTAGTTACTAAGCAGTCATAGGATTTTGGAACATACATGCATATATACATACATACATACATACATACATATATACATACATACATACACATACACACACATATAAATGCACACAAATGCACACACACATACAAATACACATGCACACACACATACCCATATATAAATACACACACATTAGAACACACACACACACACACACACACAGACACACACACACACACACACACACACACACACACACACACACACACGGTGTCTGTTTCTGTTAGTACCTTCTGTTTTCTGCAGCCAAGTGTGTCCCATTAGTTAAGCAAGGTTATCAGATCTTTGATGCCTCTGGCATTTGGAAGGCATATGTGACACTACCTCACCTCTCGGAAAGAATGAGATGACTGTGTTTTGGAAAATTATTGAATATTGTGGAAGATCCAATTGAAATATTTATCATATCTTTAGAAATTTTTTGAATTGTATTGTTACTGGTAGTGAAACTATGCCATCTATAAATGATTTAGTTGTAATTGTGGACAATGGTTGAGAAAAAATGTAAGAGAGATTCTAAATAAAGTTATTTAGAAGAATAAATAATGAATTTGAATAGCATGTTAAAAATATAGAAGATGGTTTATATATGAGCTCTAAAGGTGTGAACTGGAAGATAAAAAATGATCTCATGTGCTTTTCACCAGGATGATGGCTGTGAACTGACTTTCATAATGCAGTGCAAGATGGAGGCTCAGAGAAAAGTGTGCCATAAAGCCAGTGTCTAGTATTATGAGATCATTCTTATTGATTAAAGTCTATTTTTAAGCCATCTATCTACACAAGTGACAGAACCCAACTTTAGCATAATCTGTTTTACTTTTCTCTTTCTGGAACAGATCCTACATTTTCTGGCTTTAAAATCTATTGATGGAAATTCTCACACGTGTCACTACCTTAGTCAGCAGTGGTGCCACAAGAGAAGGGGTCATAATATGATTCCTTCGGATGGGCTAGCAATTTCACTCAGACTGATCATGTTCAGGGACTTCAGTGAGCATTGCATTCAGTCTGTGCTGGTCTTCAGGACAGCAGTATCATAATTCTCTTATAGGTGTGACGAACACAGGTGTTCCACCTATTACCCCTGGTATAGTACTTAAACTTAGAGATCATATTCTAAGCATATTCTCATATGACTTGTCCTTGGTGGTGAAATGAAGTGAAGTCACCAGTGATGGGATATTAAGAATTCTTGCTTTAAAATCTCAAAAGAATTTTCAGGGGTTAGCATCTGTGTCCTTTTGTGTCCTTTTGTGACTGGGTTATCTAACTCAGGATGATAGTTTCTAGTTCCATCCATTTGCATAGGAATTTCATGAAGCCATTGTTTCTAATAGCTGAGTAGTGCTCAGTTGTGTAAATGTACCACACTTTCTGTATCCATTCCTCTGTTGAAGGACATCTGGGTTCTTTCCAGATTATAGATATTATATATAAGGCTGCTATGAACATGGTAGTGTATGTGTCTTTGTTGTATGTTGAAGCATCATTAGAGTCTATGCCCAGAAGTGGAATAGCTGGATCTTTAGGTGGTACTATGTCTAATTTTCAGAGGAACCGCCAGACTGATTTCTAGAGTGGTTGTACCAGCTTACAACCCCACCAACAGTGGAGAAATGTTTCTTTTTATGTACATCCTCACCAGCATCTGCTGTCACCTGGGTTTTTGATCTTAGCCATTCTGACTGGTATGAGGTGGAATCTCAGGGTTGTTTTGATTTGCATTTCCCTGATGACTAGGGATGTTGAGTATTTCCTTAGGTGCTTCTTGGTCATTCAGTAATCCTCAGTTGAGAATTTTTTGTTTAGCTCTGTATCCCATTTTAAATAGGATTGTTTGATTCTCTGGAGTCTAATTTCTTGAGTTCTTTGTATATATTGCACATTAGCCCTCTATCAGAGGCAGGATTGGTAAATTTTTTTTCTAATCTGTTGCCTGCCATTTTGTCTTCTTTACAGTCTCTTTAGCCTTACAGAAACTTTGCAGTTTCATGAGTTCCCATTTGTGGATTATTGATCTTAGAGCAAAAGCCATTGGTGTTCTGCTCAGAAAAATTTCCCTGTGTCTATGTGTTCTAAGCTCTTTCCCACTTTCTCTTTTAATATTTTCAGTGTATTTGGTTTTTTATGGAGGTTTTTGATCCCTCCACAATCCCCATGGACTAAAACACCAACCATTGAGCAGACATTGAGAGTCTATGGCTCCAGTTGCTTATGTAGCAGAAGATAGCAGTGTCTGGCATAAATATAAGAAGAGGCCTTTGGTTCAGTGAGGGTTCATTTCCCACTGAAGTGGAGAGGGTGATTGGGGAGGGTGCACCTTCGTGGAGACAAGTAGGGAGGGGATGGGAGCAGGTTAGGAAAAGAGGATAACATTTGAAATGTAAATACAGAGAGTATCTAATAAAAAATCTTAGAAGAAAAAGAAACAGTACTAAATAATTGTGTTCCTGGAGTAATGTTGCACCATTTACATAAAAATAAGCTAAAAATAATAAGACTTAGTCACTACTGTGGAACACACCTTTGACCTTAGCAATGGGAAGGCAAAGGTACATGAGTCTCTACAAGTTTAAGGCCCATCTGGTCTACCTGCTGGGTTACAGACCAATAAGGGAAACATAGCAAGAGCCTGACTACAACCAACAAAGGAATGAGACAATAATGGAAGTAAGGATCTTCTTGTGTGTGTGTGTGTGTGTGTGTGTGTGTGTGTGTGTGTGTATGTGTGTGTGTGTACGTGTACACTCTTGATCACTAGTTTTCATGTATTTGCCTTCACTATAGTTATGTTCTATTCCATAACATTGTCACAAATTTTAACTTAAAGTCCATATGGAAGAACAAAACAAAACACCATCAACACCAAAACCAAAAACACTGGAGAAGAAAACTGCATATAAAAGACACAATTTAACACATTAAATGTTTATTATGATTGCCCTTGTACTCAGAGTAAAGTGCTTGTAAAGTAAGTTTTACACCATAAAGAGAAACAGAACCTATGGTGAAGGTCTGTATTCAGAGTTACTCTGGATGCTTAGACATGTGAATTACCAACTCAAGGCCCACAAGGACTACTGAGAAAGCTGAGGATTTGACTGAGTAAGTTAATGTAATATTTTCTTTTATAAAGAGGCCACAACTTTTCCAGTCAGATTTCTGGGTAAAGCATTGTAGTCCTGAGCTGAGGAGTGCTCAGTTCAAGAAACAAATAATGGTATCACTCTAATCAAGGCCAGAAAGAGGTCTGTGTCATCAGATCTTTAGTTCTGTAGTCACTTAAAGAAATAAATGATTTAAAGCTGTGTTTGGAGAGAAATAATTAAGGCAGATATTTTGAAAGTCCAGTTGCCAAGTGCAGCTTTATAGGTGGACATATTCTTAGTTTGAAGTTGAATGTGTACATTATAAATAGTGGTTCAGTGATTCAGGAGAAGTTTGTGGTCTATTCCTATCTATCCAGGAAAGGAAAAACATGGGATATGCTCTCTCCTGGAGTGAGGGATCAAGTCTCCAGACGTCTCATGGAAAGACAAAAATGTTCTCAGAAAACATTTAACGTGCCCTGGGCAGATGTGTTGTGTGTATATGCAAGCTGGCATATTCGGGAGAAGAAACACTGCTTCAGAACGAGTCCTATGGGGGGACATTGCAGTCAGACGTTGGAGGTCTGACCTACAGAGGATGAGATACCATACTTACTTGAATCTCTTATTATGCACTGTCTCATGTGCCATGTCATATGGAAGTGGAGGGAAATTGTGTAGAAATGAATAAATTCAATATGTGAACTATACTATTATACTTTTAATTATATTAATTTGAAAAAGAGAAAGAAATCTAACCCAATCATTTCAGTGCTTGGAACATATGTTATACCCAGGGTTGAAAATTCTCAGTTGGTCTATATTCAAAATGAGGAAAACACTACATCTTGAGAGAACACCAATATATTATCAGATGAATATGAGCCAAGCTAAAGTCTCTAATGAAATCTGGATTTGACACATAACATGTACAAAATTTTCTATGAATTACCTTGAGATTATTTTACCAGAGTGAGCATGCATACATACACATGCACACATGTGCAAGATATAAAATTTCATGACTAAATTTAAGTAACTACTAAAAATTAATATTCTAGATGTTTTAATGGTTCATAATAGTTCATACTCTTTGTAAAATAGAAATAAGTGTGCTTTGTTCAGCAAAGTTTATATTTTAAATTTTCCCAAGGATTGTAACAATGACTCAGCTCCAGCTTCTCTATCAAAACCCACTGTTCTTTCATCTATGTATTCACGTCTCTCTGTCCATAAATCTGTAGTTGTCTCAGTCATATTATCTGTATATTATGTATTACTTATCAATCCATCATCTATGACTTATCTACCTCTCTGCTATCTATGTACACATGTAAGTATGCATATGTAGATCTGTCTGCCTCTACCTACCTAACTACTTACTTACCTATTATCTATGTATTCATATACCTACATCTATTACCTATGGATCTCTTCATCCATCTATCTATCTGTCTGTCTGTCTGTTTGTCTTCCTGCCTATCTATTCCTATCTATCTATCTATCTATCTATCTATCTATCTATCTATCTATCTATCTATCAGTTTCTGTCTCTCTAGGTATTGTCATCTAATTATCATCTACATTTATCTATGTTTCTATCTATATTTTAACACAGAGTTTCTTTGTGTAGCTGACACTAGCCTGTGTTAATGCATAATCCTCCAGCCTTAGTTTACCTAATGGTTTAAATCCAGAAGTGTGGCAATATGCTTGGTTTTTGTAGAACTGCAAAATAGCTTGTATGACTTGATGTTGAAATCTTCAAAGGATTGAACTCTTGGTGTTATGCTAATATTTGGCTTACATAATACCTAGATAATTCATTATAGCAAAAAAATCAAAATTTTTATTGTTATTCAACCCAACTCATTTCCTTCTCAAAGGGTGGGTATCAAATGACAATATCAATAATTTCAATGTTGAAATAATACACTCATTATTATTCATTATTTATTATTATTTATATATTTTATACTTATAAATTATATATTTATGTATTTTTATATTATATATTATTATTTATTATTCAGCACAAAAGCTGTTTTTGCTGTTGTGCTAAAATCATGGAAGGGGTATGCTCTAGTAGCACAGGAACCTTTATGAACCTTAGAGCCTCACAACTGATTTGCAAATATGATTGTACACTACCAAACATGGCATACTTTTCCCCCATGAACAATACTCTATACCAAACCTTGTAGGATGATATCATTATAAAACAAGGCAGGTACAGCCTATCATTGTCTGAGAAAGGAAAGTGGGTGGTAGAAAGTTTAGGAAGGCCAGTAGAGGAGGAAAAGTTGAAGAATGAAGATGAACGATCTCTGGCTGCATGGCTCTGAGTAGTCACAGGTAGTTGTGTATATTTTCTTTATTTTTAAAAAAACAGAGATACATGTACAGATTTTTAAAGGCATTTTTGCATGAAACTATATTTTTGTCAGTACTTCATTTTTTAAAGGTTTGATAGGATGCATTGAAATCTTACTAGTTACAATAAACATAAAGTACATGGAAAATAAAGTATAACATGGAAATAGTCAGTTTTTTTGATGTGTATAAATTAAACATAATGATTTTTAAACATCAAAAATTCCTACAAGGCTATCTTTTTAGCTCTTGAGTTATTAATGATTTAAGGTCTAGGTGTACCCCACTCTAAGAACGTGCTATACACTTATTGTGAATAGCTGAAAACATTCAATGTAAAAAAGACAGACTCTTCAACAAATGATTTTGGCTCAACTGACAGTCAGCATGCAGAAGAATGAAAATAGATCCTTTCTTATCTCCTTGTACAAAGCTCAAGTGCAAGTGGAGAAAGATTGCCACATAAAACCAGATACACTGAAACTATTATAAGAGAAAGCGTGGAAAACCTTAGAACACATAGGCACAGGGGAAATTTCCTGAACAGAACACCAATGGCTTGTGCTCTAAGATCAAGAATTGATAAATGAGACTAAATGAGATTACGAAGTTTCTGTAAGGCTAAGGACACTCTCAAGAAGCAACCAACAGATTGGGAAACAATCTCTACCAATCCCACATCTGATAGAGGTCTAATATCCAATATATACTAAGAATTCAAGAAATTAGATTCCAAAGAATCAAACAATACTGTTAAAAATGGGGCAGAGTGATAACAATTCTCAATTGAGGAGTATGTATATTTTCTAAGGGATGGATTTCTATAGGTCAATTTATCTTATCTAAGTGGGAGGTTTATATCTTTGTCAACTGGTTGTGTGGATAGATTATGTGTTGAGAATCTAATATAAAATTCTGATTGATAAATTATCGATTATTGAGCCATCATTTTTTTGGGCTGTGGGGAATGTAAGCAAAGTTCCAGGCTGGTAGGAAGACAGCTGGGAGAGGGTGGCTTGCAGATTGCCTGCCTCTGAGATTATTTGGGGACAACATGAAGCTGCTGAGATAAAGATACCTCACAGTGCCATGTGACCCTAATGGTATTGGTACTAATGCATTTTAAAAATTACTAATGCTCCTTAATTGGTTTGAAGAGCCAGTTTCTACACTCTTCTTATCTGACTCAAATCTATGTGCAAAATTATTTTGAACTTGATACAAATAAAGTTTACAATAAAAATAACAGTAATGATTTGTTTACTAAATTTCAAAACAGCTTCAACAAAAGTTCAGCATATTTCTTGCTTAGAAATTATTTCCTATAAATTCATAAGAATTATTAACAAGAAGTAACCCCATATTGTTTTGCTTTTGTATGTAATGATTTGGGAGGGATCAGGAAACTTTACTCTCTTGTTCTTACATGATCAAAGCAGAGATTATGAAAGACCTTGGGAGTGACTTTAAATAATTTGTCCTTTAGCATTTAACTTGAGTCTTTTATAAAATGTGAAGCCCCACACATCTGGTTTCATTTCTGACAGACATAAGAATTGCTACTCGTGAATGGTATCAATTCTTATGATTGACATCTGTAGGGTGTGAATAGCACTGTAGAGCAGGAAAGACAAGTTCAGATTTCAAAGTGACAAGCTGTTTACACAGTGATGGATGAGGCTGTGTCTGAGCATGTATGGGATGCACAGTCTAGATGGGAAGACAGGGTGTTGGTAGGAGACGTTATCAATTGACAATGAATTTTCCTTTTTTTTAGCAGTGTCTTGGTGATCCTTTGGAACTTTGCCTCTTTGCACTGATACCCAATCCTTGATGATCGTTGTTCATTGTATGACCATTATAATACTCAGCTGTAAACATACACAATTTGCATACAGCCTGGGGCTAAGCTCCATTATCAGTAATATCTTTTACACATTGTAGAATTTGAATTAGTAGCTGCATGAGTGTAAAGAATTTTATGTATTTTCATCATGGATGGGTATTTGCATGAAATTTTCTTTTAACATTATACCTTTAGTTATAAAGTTTTGCTAACACCGTAGCTCATACTGGAAAGAATTTGCAAGTAACCTTAATTGGGGCCTAGAACTTTATTTTAGATGATGTTCTGAGCAATATTCTCATTAATTTTATTGTACAAGTCTAGAGGTTTTCTGGTGTTTGGGAGTGAATTGAGAAAATCTCTATCACTGCAATAAATTTCCCTTCATCTAAGTCGGTATATAACAATATTCTTTACTTTTGGTATTCAAGGCTCTGTTAAAATCTTCAGGTCTGGATCTTAGACTCAGCAAACATAATTTCTGCCTCATCAACTTCTCTTTCTGTTAAGACTCTGGAGAGTGTACCAGGAACAGACACAGGAGCTTTTACAGGCAGGAAGACAGACTCTTGCTGACTACAGGGTTCTATTAGCTTTCTCCTCCTGTCAGTAACAGACAAGCAGTCTAAATAGGCCTGGGTTCCAGCTGATATCCTTCCTACAATGCTTACAAAACCAAGCCTGATGTCGCCCAGGGACTTCTGTTCCAGCCTGCTGAAGTGTGCCTGCCCAGCCTGCAGGACGCCCTTGATCTCAGACACAACACTTCTAGTCTGTTTTTATAAAAGTCTGGATTTTGCCTCTGTAGGATCTGTCCAACAAACCAATAAAGTTAATAATTTTGAACTCTTCCTTTTTTCTTCTTGGCATGTGACACTTTTTTTTTCCTGTGATGCTTCTATCTGACACAGCTCAGCGTTACACTCATTATTGGGTTAGCTCCTTAATACCTAGGTAAGAATCACTTATATTTAATAGAATTTGTTCATAAAATTAGAATGAATTGTACATTTGCATGATTTTTAAATACACTAATATGTATATATTTGGTTTTTTTACTCAAATTCTCACATTTATTTCACTTTATTTATTGTTGAATAAAGTTATAAAACTGAGTTACAGCTACATAAAAATTAGTTAAATTTCATTCAGGTAGAATACAGTCTTATGTTAGCTATGTGGGAAGAAGTATGTTTTCTCATACAGGACATGTTCTTCATATATTAAACAAACAAACCTGACTAGTAGTGGTAAAGCCTTATGTTTTATGAGTGAATTTGACAAGGGTAGATACAGTAAGGCCTGTGTATTTGAAACATCAGAAATCAAGATTGTTCAAAACAAAACTTCTGAATTATTTCCAGGATTTGATGTGAGGCACAAGGCCAGCCAAGGAACAAAGAACTGGCAGGGATCTGCTTGCCTCTGATTTTATGGTGACCCTGACACTTAAGCTTACATTGGAAAGAATTTTCTTAAGGCTTTGACATTTGTAGGTTTTCTTAGCACTTTGGGATTCTTAGAAATCTAGAATTAGTTTCACAATTTATGCTCCTTGATTGATTTTTGGGTGCTGCTTTGACAGGCAGTCATCATGTGGGTTTGCTTGATATAGCAAGTGCATGGCTCAAGGCAAACCACTGTTTGTCTTCTTTTCCACTCTTGCCTCCCCAGTGTGCCCGAGTGTGTCCAAGTGTGCCTGAGGGTGCCCGAGTGTGCCTGTGCACATCACTGTATCCATCACACTAGTTACTTGGGATGATTTTGTTTCCACTGAAGGATCGTGATAAACTTGCATTGAGTCTCCTTGAAATCACTCAACTATGTCTTGTTGAATCTTCTAGAGGGGTCACATCCCACAGGTTAGCTTTGTGGGACTCATTAGCACAGCTTGGCCATGAATTTGCCACCCTATAAAGCTGGAATAGAGAGAACTTCATATCAATAGCAGACACTTGGCAAATTTTTCTCTGTGCAGACCCATAGCATCATCAGAAGAAACCATGAATGCATAAAAACATGACATCATATTATATTGTATGCCCCACAGTTTTATGGTTCTACCACCAAGATTTACTAAGAATACACGACAACTGGAAACTCCTGATGCCCTGCTTCTGTCTTCAGAGACTGTAGGAATGGACTCCTAACCTAGCCGGACACCATTCTGAAGGAAAGATTCTCTAGCACCTCTAGACTTTTTGTATGTGATACATAGAAATCTGTCCAATGTTGTGGATGTCATGGAAGGCATGTGACACTTGGCAGATCTGTCAGTCATTGTATGACATATGTATTTATGGTTCCTGCAAAATCCGGATGTGCTGTGCCTTTTTCGTCCACTCCCTCTTCTGATGGGGATCTTTGGATGAAGGTCTTCAGGGAAAGTTTAAAACACTGATAACATTAATAACTTTAGGCATAGAAACATCTCATGGGTGACAGTGTCAGTTTATTCAAGTCCCAAATAACAAAGTTGAGATTTATTTTAATTCCTTAAAATTTTCATGATGAAAACAGTCTTAAAATTTCTTTAGAATTCAACTCTTACTGTTCCTTAAGAAGATTTACAAAAATATTGTCGGCCACAGAATCTAACTTTTAAACAGCAATTCGTCTATTCTTTACTGTAGTAAGATATGGGAGCAGCAAATGCAGTTACTTTTTGTCTGAGGAAGGTGCTTGGGGATGGCTCTGTATTTTCTATAATTGCTTTCTGTTTCTAATGGGACAGTGTGTATTTATTTTGATTATTTTTGGTGGGGAGTCATGGGCTATGGAAACAGTAATCATTTCCAGCTGTTTTAATTTTCTTACCCACTTGTGGAATCTGTGTTCCATTTCTTTGTCTTTAAAATTATTACCTATCACTTCCTCAGATTCCTCTTTACTCGTAATCACTCATCCAGTTTCTTCTATGTCATATACATGTTCAATTTGATTGTCACCTTTGTTCACATTGAAGGCAACATCCCCTGTGTCTATAGCGAGGCAATGATGTTGTGACTATTAATGCAATTATTATAATACAATATTTAGGCTATTAGTGGAGGTTCCAGTTGTTGGATGGGGCTGTAGCTTAGAAGGTTTGTTTTGGAGCACACTTAACCTTGAGCTGGTGGCACACACCTCTCCCAGCACAATTTGCCCCTAGGAGGTAGAGATAGGATGATGACGAGTTCAAGGAGATTCTTAGCAATAGAGCAAGCTTAGGGCTACCCGATCTACCAGGATATTTCTAAAAAACAAGAGGTAACTACAACAAATGAAAGGCTTTCTGAATTACTCAGGAGATACAAACCACATATGTATATTTATCAAGAATGTAGTATGTAGCAGATATCTTACAAACAAAACCATACTGCATTAATTTATGTATCATAACACTTCAGAGATGGGTATTGTTTCTCCTGTGCTACTGAAAGAAGGCTGTATGACAGGAGATGACTTCACAATAGAACATAGTTTTGTTTTGAGTAAACTCAAAAGATATAATCCACTCTGGAAGCCTCTGGGTTCAATGCTGAGTTGGATGCAATGCTGAATTTATCTTTCCAAGGATGCATGTTCTTCATATTGACCCACTGTTTTAGTTTAGGTTTTATTTCTGTGAACAGACACCATGACCAAGGCTTATAAAGGACAACATATATTTGGGGCTGGCTTACAGTTCAAAGGTTCAGTCTATTATCATCAAGGTGGGAGCATGGCAGCATCCAGGCAGGCCTGGTGCAGGCAGAACTTAGAGTTCTACACCTTCATCTGAAAGTGGCTAGTGGAAAACTGACTTCCAGGCAGCTAGGATGAGGGTCTTACGCCCAGGCCCACAGTGACACACCCACTCCAACAAGGCCACACCTCTTAATAGTGTCGCTCTCTGGGCCAAGCATATACAAACTGTCACACCCATCCATTTCTTTTCTCCACACTCATCACCGGCACAGGGAGAAGTGAATATGCTAGTACTGGTCTATTTTTGCCAATTGCACTGCAATGGGACTTATGGATTTCCTGGGAATGATCGCCTCTGCCTGGACTATGAGTTTCTATCTGAGTGTGTTACACATTTTCTCCCATGGAGTCCCATTAGAAACTGTCTTCTGTTGCTCTGAGTCAGATAAACTGTTCACTGTGCACGCTGACTCGTCGTTTCCCAACTTCTGTGCTAAGAAGCCATGAAGATACATGATGGAAGAAGGCTTCAAGGGCCTGCAGTTCTTGCTCAGTCTTCAGACCAGAGGATTTTCTACAGGATGAGTTTTTACAACAGGGACGAGAGGTTCGTAAACATTCTTTTGAAACTGTGTATGAAAAGAAAAAAATTCTGTGGGAAAGTTAACAACACCAAAGCATTATTTCTTTTCTGATTTTTGCTTTCTTGTCTCTGGGGGCTGCTGTGAGAACTCAACAAGATAGACTGTCTCTGCTAGCTGTCTTATTCTGTTTTATTGGCTTCCGCTACATTCCAGAAAATGAAAGTGCAATCCACAATACTAAGGTTTTCTTATAAATATTATTCTTTGTATATTATAATGTGAAAGTCCTAATAATAATAATAATAATAATAATAATAATAACCTTTTGAAGTTATTTATATGCTAGCAATGATGATGCCTATAGAACACAAAAAATAAATTTTATAGTTGTTTAATACCTCAATTCTTAATGTTTGTTTGGTGAAAATGAAAGTCTGTTGAGTATGGCTATGCCTTTAGGCTTTCAGATTCTTAACACATACATTTTTTTTTTTCTTTTTTATATGTTTGAGTCTGTCTGTGTGCCTGAACTATGTTTGTAAACAAAACTGCCTGTGGTACCCACAGAGGTCATGAGGGAATTGGGTTATATAGAACTGGGTTTACAGATGGATGAGTTGTCTGGAGTGGGTGCTGTGAAGGAAAATTAAGAGACCAAGTTCTTTTAATTATTTAACCATCACCTCTTTAAGGTAGCATCATAGAGGCCCATTGGCTTACAATTCTGCTTACAGCTAAGACATTAACAGTTGCTGTTCCTGGTGGGATTGCAAGTGGGTTCTGCAGGTGTGCTTATGCATTAAGGGGATTATTTTCATATTAGGATGCTTACATTTTAACAAATCTTGGAACGGCAAAGCCAGGAGGCTAGTTTATTACTAAATATGTAAAAACTTAAAAGTTCCCTCCTCATTTATATCATCTTAGACTCAGTTCTTCCTTTAAAGGGCCTTTCATTGATTTCATTAAACATAAACATTTTTATTCAACTGGTGGTGATTTAATATCCTCAGGTCACAAAACCAAAAATTTTTCTACAGTTTTACACCTACAAAGATTTTTGATATTCTTGGTAGAACTAATGCTCAAGGCTTGCAATACTAAACTAATTACAATTAGGCTCAGTTTAAATCAGCCTTCATGATGAGCAGATTATTTTATTATGACTTCTCATGAAGGTTTTACTTCACAGGAAGTGAGTTCTCAGATCCACCCTTACACCTGAGGAACAATGGGTAAGTTCAGGGAGATTGGGCAGGGCTAGAGTTCTGGTCTCTAAAACAATGATGGAAGTTTTAATTGAAAAGTTGTCTTTACTGGCATTAAAACCAGTGAATGGTTCCAGCCATCAGCCTTTGGAACGGATCTCTGATTAATCAAAACTCTCACATCATAGGGCATCTCATTCCACACTGACTGAGTCTGTCAGTCTGACAAGGATTTAATTTCATAAAAGCTTCCATAAAATGAATAATTTGCAATTCAAAATTGAGTTCACCTTTTCTAATTAGGTGAAATTACAGTTGCATATTATAATTAAAGGTTATGTGACAGACAGGAGTGTTTATTTGGACTATATCAGATTACTTCTCCAGGCTTCTGGATGGTGAAGCTTCTGCAGAGTTGAAGCTTTTAAACATTCTAAAAAATACCCATTTTTACTTAGAAGGAGAGTGACTACCTCACTGTGAACTTGATGCAGTTGGGATCATCTAAATTATAAAGCTGTATTCAATTAATTTCCAGCATTCTGCCTAAACGTATTTGATATTTGACTATTTCTTTTTTAATGAGCACATGATGTGTCTAAGAGACTCTATGAAATCTACCACTATGCCTCAAGCTGGCTTACAGGGATGCAACTTAATAATGGTTTTGCAAATGCCTCAAATCACACATCATAGCAATATCTCAGCACAGAGAAGCTTCACACAAACTACACTTACAGTTTTTATTTCCAATGGAAAACCGAGAAAAATTACGAATAAGTATTTCAACCAAAATCATGATCTTAGACCTTGGTTTTCCTTTACTTCCCTTTCATTGCAAAACAGAGAAGATGACGTATTTGGGATTTAGGGTGAGACTACCTGCAGCTCCAAGTGAAGATTGGTCTCCTCATGTGAAGTGTGACAGTGCCTGCTCTGTGGTACAAACTCAGCTTAACTACCGTGTGATTCTCCTATAATATCTCCAAGATCGTTTTGCTCCCAGGAAGCTTTGACTTGTCGTTACTGCAGAGCAGACACATGATCCAGACTTTTCTGTCTTCTTCCTAAGTTAACTGTTTAAGATAATTTATCTAATGTTTTATTAAATCACCATAAATTTTATTAAAATATTACTTGTTTGTACATGTGCTCTGTACATGGTGAGAAACTGAATTCACTCAGTTTTATGCAATTCCTATCACTCTAGTCCTTGGTGTTATTATCATTATTTTGTCTGTTGTTCATGAAATGGATTTATCTTGGTTTTAGATTATACTGAGTTCAAATCGCAAAAACAAAACAAAAAGCAAACAACGCCCCTCAAACCACCAAAATGCTCTGCATATTTTCATGTTAAATGTTTCCAGCTTTGATAATTAAATGTTTAATTATCAAAATATACCAACTTACATTCAATGTAGGTTTTGGGGAAGAGTATGGATGGGACATATACATTATGATATTAATGGCTCTGTGGACAATGGGTTTTGTGTGATGGAGATCAGCTGTACACACATCACAGACTGTGCAGTGCACACATCTCACCAAACTTTAGCATAAGGCAGACAAGTAATAAATATTCCCATTCTTTCCTCAGTTTGTTTTCTTGTGACAAGGTCCTGAATGTGTTGCTATAGTGATAGTTATATCCCATCACTAATGCCTCCAAATGTTTAGGATGTTTTGTTGCCTGTTTTCATATATGATTGCCACAATTGCTATTCTGCACCAATGCACTGTTTTCTGTGACACCACATTTCCTTATGATTCAAAACCCTCTGACATAAAAGAATAGCTACCTTTTCTAAATGTGTTTCTGGCCACGTTACCAGGAAGAGCAGAAGACTGGATTGCTGTGATAATGTGAATTTTGGGGTAATTAGGCTATGAAGACACTTTGTCTTTTTCAAGTTCAGAGAGTTATGTGACATTGCTAAACTCTTTTACAGCTCTGTGTGTATGTACATTGGTTGGTTACCAATGCTAAACTATGTTGTCACCTCTTTATAATCAGTTACATGTACCCTAAAAAGCTGTCCTACTTGAATCTAACAGATTAACTCCTGATTGAATTTTATTCATTGCCGTTTTCCTGTCTTTGACTTTGCAACTCATGGGGGGTACTGGCAGCTAGTACTGACTCAACCAGTATCAGGCACCCCAATCCCACGGTTTCCCCAATCCCACAATCTTCCCAATACCACTGTCTCCCAATCCCACCATCTCCCCAATCCCACCGTCTCCTTGTCCCCTGATCCCAGTCTCTTCTTGTCCTTTTCTACATGTCCTTCCTCTGGGAATCTCCTCCTAAATGGAAAAAGAAAAAAAAAAAAAAAAAAAAAAAAAAAAAAAAAAAAAAAAAAAAAAAAAAACTGTGGAAACTGCAATGTTCTCTTTAGATCACATTTCTTTATTTGCAAATGTTCATTGCAATGCAACTAGATTTCAAAATGTACATGTGCCATCCATCTTATTCCCCAAGATCTAAGTTGGATGTAAGCTGGTAAATTTTGGTAATTAGACATATTTAACTTTTAAGCTGAATATATATTTTCTTTTATTGGCTATTACTTAATTTACATTTCAAATGTTATTCCCTTTCCAGGATTCCCCTCTTGAATTCCCTCTATCTCATCCCCTTCTCCCTGCTTCTATGAGGGTGCTCCACCACCCATCCCCCCAGCCCCCACTCTCGACTACCTGCCCTGGCATTTCCCTGCATTGGGGACATCAAGCCTTCATAGGACCCAGGGCCTTTCTTCCTATTGATGTTTGACAAGGCCATCCTCTTCTACATATGCAGCTGGAGCCAAGGGTCCCTCCATGTGTACTCTTTGGATGGTGGTTTAGTTTCTGGGAGCTCTGGGAGTCTTGTTGGTTGATATTGCTCTTCTTATGGGGTGAGATGGATATATTTTAACATGAAAATGTGCATTGCGTTTTAGTAGTCTTTGGTTTTGGCTTTATTTTGTTGTCTTGTTTTTGTACCACTTGGTCAGACTCCGGTGTGAGGAGTGATACACTATAGTTCCTGGGGTTTTGCAGTTTTAAGCTTATGTTCAGACTCATACTGCATGTGTGTGCTTACGAGTTTCACCAAGCATCTAGGTCAGGCTTCTGTCTATATAGAGAGGGCACCATCAGCAAATTCTTTGGTCTGAGTTGCCGGGTGAGGATGACTCTGGAAACTGAATTCCCAGGGGTTTTGTTATCTGCTCTGTCACTTTTCTGTCACTGCGGCGGGACAAGTGTAAACGGATCAGGAGAGGACAACCGAGGTCGCGTTCTCGTTGCAGTTGCCTGGAGAACACTCTAGCTTGCTATTGAAGCAGAGCTACCGGTTCCGACAGAGCTATTAAAAGGCCACAGGCTCCAAAGTACAGGAAGTGCTACCATGTGGGACAAGGCTCAGGACTGCACCAGTCCTCCCACTGAAGGTAATGCAGCAGGAAACAAACACCCAGGATCAGAAATGCCAGGGAACCCGTACAAACTCATCTAGTTCCTGAAGCCTGTTTCTCATTCTTTTTTAGAAGGTGGTTTTTAATTGATGGTTTATGAATCATGCACCTCCATCCTGCTCATCTCCCTGTCTTCCTACCTTTCCTCCTCCTGCCAATCTCTTCCGAATAGGAAAAAAACGTGTGGAAGCTGTGGTGGGTCACAGCGTGTCCCACTGTTTTCCCTTTGGTTCACACTGCGTTTCCTTTAGTCCACAGACCTTTGCTTGTGAATGTTCATTGCAATGAGTTCTTGGCCTTGTTTGATGCCTACGGTGTTTGTAATAGTATGAATAATACTGGATCTTCAGCAGGATGCTGCTCAGATACCCTGATGTTGCCCCAGGTCATAGAGATACTACAGCTGTGAATCTGTAGGATCAGTCCCTTCACAGATGGGGTAGGTGTTGGAGTATGCAAACTTGTAGCCCTGGACCTGGGTCTGGTCAACCTGCCAGCTCTCCTGCACCCGCACCACCAGGACAAACTCTCTAGCACTCTGCTGGCTAGATCATCCACTGGTGACGCTGGCAAGGTGCAGAACCAACTGCTCTGCTCTTAAGCCTCAGGACCAGTTCACCAGCACTCATTCTCATAGCCCCCGGGTCAGCTAGCTACTCCCTTTGCCACAAGTGAAGAAAGGTGTGGTGTGTTGGGGGTGGAGTAGGAAGAATATCTTCATAGCCCAGACTGCCCCATGGCAGACATACAAGTAACATTTCATGGACTCAATAGGTTACATTTAGGAATGTGTGTCCATATCCATATATGTAATAATAATTAATGAAAAAAGAGGCCAGGAATTTGAAGAAGATCAGGGAATTATATGTGGGAGGGTTTGGAGGAAGAAAAAGAAAGTGAAATTATATAATTATAATCTCAGAAGAAATACAGTAATGACAAAAGAAAAGAAAAACAAACAAACAAACCCTTAGCAACAACACAAGTACTCGAGACAACTCAGGTGTAAAGGCTATTTCTGGCACTCATAGGATCCCAGACTTGATCCCCAGTGACAAACAAAAGGACTTGCTTGAAATAAGCTAAATTTATTTGTTTTTGTCAAATTTATAGCTGTAAATTCATTAATAACATAGTTATTATATATTAACTAATTTATTTGCATTTTATCATCTCAGAAGTTCTAATACTGTAATTCCAACACTAACTACGTAGCACATTAAATCAGTGTCTTAGAAAAATATGTTTATGAAATTCAAACTTTAATTTATATGGAGTTTTTAATTTTCCAGATGAAATATTTATTTCTGAATTTGTATTTCTTCACATTTTGAAATGTCTTCCCTCATGTGAAACCAGCTGTTGCAGGAATCAGCCGGCCGTCCCTATGAAGAGATATTCCCATCACTGCAGACCTCTCGGCCCATTCCGGCACACCGCCTGGAAACTGAAACAGGCTGTGCTCATTTTATTTGCCAATTTTGTGTGATGAACATGCAGAGATATTTAATATTGTAAGAAGGGAAACGGTGACTCAGGTTGTCTTCCACAAACAGGAAGTGGAAGAATACGGTGGGTCATAAGGATTAAGAGTGCTTTAAGTTCACACTTTCTTGCTGTCTCATTGCTGATGATGGAGAATACACAGACATTTACTGAACAGGTGCTTTTTCGAAAGGTGTCAACATTGTTGTCCTCCAAGAATTTGTCATATAAGTAAGGAAGGTCAATCAAGCAATAAAGACTGAATACAAGCGATAGTCTGGCAAGAAGGTAACAAATAACACAATAGCTGAGCTGGAATCTCTTCAGTAAGTCTGTACTTACCAAGGTTAACCTGCAGAATGTCAGAGGCCAGGACTCTTCCTGAGAGCTGTAGAGCACAAGGGGGAGTTGAACACGTGCTTCCCGTGGTCCCCTCTTGAGTTCTCCTCAACTTCTTCATCCTGTGCTCATCACTAAGGCCACCTTCCTCTCTACTCTCAGGTTCTGCCTTGTTATCTTTCTTCTTAGCAACATCGTTTGAAAATAAATCCCTCTCATTCTTGAGTGAGTGGTCTTATGTTGCTGAAGGCACATCACTCAGAAGTCCCTCCACACATCCCTTTATCCTGCTGCTGGGGTGAACTGTCTAAAGCAGAAGTGTGAGCAAGTATTTCTTCTGGCTCACGCCCCTCTAAGGACGGTTAACATCTAAAACACAGCAGCTACCTACAGGATTTGAATTTAAGAGCAGGACCTCTTTCTCTGTTTGCTTCCCATTTATGTCCTTTCAGACTGGATCTAACTAGAGTTTTTACACCAGCTTGCCCTTTCTGTGCACTGAACGCGTCTATGATGGGCTTTGATAACCCCTGTTATAGGTCTTTGGTAAGCACTATACTGGTTATCATCAATACAGAGGCCCTCCTCATCCAGTACTCTGTGAAACTGGGCTTGTTTCCATCCAGCTGGAATACAGGGCCCGGGACCATATATTTCTTGTACAGTATTATTTCTACCTCATACACGTCTTATATTTTGCTTTAGAAAATGCCATTTGTGTGTGTGTGTGTGTGTGTGTGTGTGTGTGTGTGTGTGTGTGTGTGTGTGTACCAGAGCTAGTGGAAGGAGAGTCAGGACAAATGCTGACTGTGAATTTGCTGGCCTTGAGAAGAAAATGGTTAAAGCTTCGGTGAATTCCAATATATCCTTTTGGTTCCTTTTCCTTTTGCAGTATTGAGTATTGTCCCTGAAGGCAATCTTGCTGCGTGAGTTATGACTTATGATCATTGTACTTTGGGTGGTAAGGCCACACATTGACTTTAGCTGTTTGATTGTTTGAAAGTTCGCCCCTCTTCAACCTCTACTGCTTCCTTGGACACATTTCTACACTTCTCCCTCCTGTCCCTGTAGTGAGAGTGACAAACCCATTCTTGAGTCATCCTCCCTCTTTCAGTGTCTAGGAGACTGATACCTTAGCGAAACCAGCACAGAGGCCTGCAATTGTCTCTCCTGAGTGCGAGTGTCCAGTGAAATCTGTGCTCTTTGTAGGAAAGCTATAGAATCCAGATTTGTGTTCAATTAATCTTTATTGAAAATATGATTTGCTGGATATGTGTGATTTATTTACAAACGGAAAAAGGACTTCTTGTATTTGACCCTTACTTTTGACTCTGATTTTATCCTGATTAAAAATGGACTGAAGTCAGGAATAAAAGTGGCTGTGACTCTGGCTTTCTCCTGCTTCCTTTCATTTCTTGTTGCTTTCAGCTGGTCTAGCTCAGCTTTGCAAGCAGAGTAGAAGCGAACACACAGCATTTCTCCAACAATCATTAGTTACATACACAAATAAAACCAAGTGTTAGAATAAAACCCATAACTTTCATAAGTCCCACAAATCTATCCACACCATCTCTGGTCTTTGAATCTAACATTCATGACTTCAGTAGCAGCCGATAACCTCCCCAGGCTTGCTCACTGTATCCTGAGCCATGTCTGTACACACACCTTAATCAGGCCACAGCTCTTCAGACCCATCTTGGTTTTTACTGTAAAAGTTCCTACTTTGTCTGGCAGTGAGTCTTTGCCACATGTAAGTAACTTCAGGTTTTTGTCACTCTAGCAAACTCAGAATGATGGGATTTTCATGTTCCTACTGAAACTGTGCCTCTATTTTCACAAGATTACAGTTTGAGAAAGTCCTGAGACCACTAAGTATATGACACATCATGAAAATAGCAGACCCAAATCTAGAAAGGAGAGCATAGCCAAGAGTTTCGATAAAGAGAAGGCTATTGAAAGGAATTATGTGACCATAAAGCCATTTAAATCTAGAATTTGCTCACTGAATATTTTGATAAGACGCTATTCCCTTATCCTCCAGGAGCAGTTAGTCTTCTGTCTGCTACTTGGTATTGAAAACATTTCTCATTTCCTGTGTACTGTGGAAACCAACATTGTCTCTTTCCTCGGCACACAAAACAATTGGAAGCTTGGGGTAAATATTATCAGTCCTCTTCCATTATTCCTCCCAGAGCCTAACTTGGAAGCAAATTGCAAATGTTGTGTGCTGAATACCAGACTGCTCTCTAGGACAGCGTTGGGGGCTGCTTAGTTATTCATCTGTATGCTAGATAGACTTCATCTAATTCTCAGACATCCTGGAAAGAGATTGTGTCTGTTCTATGAACCAGTGAAAAACAGAGGCACAGAATAATAAGTCACTTACCCAAGACCTGGAAAGGGGCAAAGTGCTGAATCTTCATATTCGCAGTCTCCAAGGATCTGGGTGGTTAACTGGCTCTGAGTTCCATAGGCAGCAGGAAGTTAGACTGTCTCTCCCTTGGCCTGGCCATAGGGTTGTTAGATTGACTTGTCATTCATGACAAAAAGGAAAGAAAAACAATGATCAAATATATTATACAAAAAATTAAATTAAAAGAAGGGGAAAAAAACATAGCCCCAGATGTACCCTCCAGAGAAACAAACCTGACCTGGTATACATATTTTTGGCAGAGAGAGAGAGAGAGAGAGAGAGAGAGAACACTAGGAATCATCTACTTCTAAAAACTTATTATCAGATGACCTTCTCCTTCATAATCTACCCTGACCTGAATATATGCAATCACATATGCACAGACACACACATACATACACAGAGTTACACACACACACACACACACAGGCATATGTACAACCACACAAGTGTGCTGTTTCTTTCTCTGTTGCTGTCTCGTTGTCTCTCTCTGATTTTTGTCTTTCCCTCCCTCCCTCTCTCCCTCTGGGTGTCTCATGCTCTCACTATACTTCCTGAATTCCCCCCCCCCCCACACACAAATCTTTAAACTCTCTGATAAGGTTTGAATAGATTCATTTTCATTGGGACTCTCATTTAGGTTTGTAATTGTTGCTCTGGGAGTGGATGTGTTTAACCAGACTATTCTGAAGGAGGAAATTCTGACATAACAACAAGGAATACTGATTATTGTCCTGTAAATTAGTAACTGGTTCCAAGGGGACCACTTCCTTGTTAGTCAGAGGCTCATCTTTTCTCCTGTTTTTCTCACCCACATTCCTGTTCCTCCCCCTCTTTTCTCTTCCTCTCCAATACCCTCTTTACCTCTCCCTCCCTGCCCTCCCTGCCCTCCATGCCTCTCCCTCCCCTTCTCCTTTTCTTTCTTGCCTTCTTAGCTCCCTGCTGGAGCAGCTGTCCTCATACATAGCCTTTGAAGCCTTCCTGTTATCTCTGGCAGCAGCTCACAGGCTCATAGGATGTAGCTGGAAGCCCTCCATCCCTTGCTTCTAGCTTTTGTCCTGCAATATGGCTATCCTGGAGACCACTCCACAGAATCCCAATACAAGAGTTTGGGGACTCTCACACAGAATAAACTGCAACACATTTTAGGGGGAACCCCATTCACTAAAGCTGTCCCTTGTTTTTGCCAGGGGAGATTTTAAATCAAATTCTTCTACGTTTCTCTCAGCAAGCTGGAGAGCACCTAGTAGTGTCTTCAGGAAAGTTCTTATCATTGAAAATCATAGGGACTCAAACATGTCCAGATTTCATTGCACTGAGAATCTAAAGAAGCATATTCTCCAAAGTCCATGATGTGCGTCAAATGTTTCCCAACTGCGCCGTAAGACTGAGTTGACTAAGGAGATGTGAAAAGCCAGAATAATACCCCCTTTCAAAGTAATTCAATAGTGCTTTAAACCTACTTTCTTCTTTTGAGAAAATGTTTGCTGTATAGAGATAAATAGAAGCATATTAACTTTGAACGCTGGACAAACTACTTGGTAATAGATAACTAACGGAGCCTGCAGCGCTGTATCTCAGAGCCAGGATCTACTACACTGTGACCCATGGTGGCCTAGAAGTGACTCCCAATAGGTTCGGGACGCACTGAAGGGATAGAAACAGTTAGCTAGCTAGAGTCATACACTTCCCCAATTCTACACAATAGTAGGGAGTTCCTGGGGAGAAAAATGCAATTTTAAGCAAACCATGATTTTGCTGCATAAACATGAAGACTTCAGTAGCCAAAGCTTTTGTTCCATGCTGGTAGTACAAAAGATCTTTATCGGGCTCATTCGCATTCGCTGTGATTCTGTGAGGAAAGCCATGCTGCACTTAGTCCCATTTGCTTACCCACCATGCAGCCACCTGCAGACTGATTATTTCCTTTAGAGCAGGGACTGCACTCTCCTCCTGCCTCCCTCCTCCAGGCAGCCTCAGCACAAAAGCAGCCAGCACAATGATGCTTTGTTGAGAATAGATCCCATTAGCAACAACAACAACTCAGATTTATATATTGCCTTATCACGGGCTGCAAAGCCACTCCAGGCATTTTCAAACGCAAGCCGTTTCCTTTCAAGCCTCCAAAACACCCTTATTAAACCGCTACTACGAAAAGACTAACCTGAACATGGGAGTTGACGCAGAGGAATTACTGTGTTCTTATTCTAAAGGAAGGTGAGGCCAGCTTCCAGTTGTATTCCCACTGCACGGTGCTACAGTAGTTAGTCGTGGCCCTCGTGGGTCTATGGGGTCAGACACCCACATGTAAACAGTGCCCGCTGAGCCTTTACTCAATTGCTTTGCTCCGCTCAGCATTTCTTTAGCAGCATGAAGAAGAGTTTGAGTTTTCTACAGTGATGGGCAGTGGTGATATTTTTAAACCCAACTTAAGGAAGAAATCTGAACATTATTCAGTATTATTTTTTAAATCCCATTGAAAGTTTCTACCTTTTAGAAAGTTGATTTGGGGACTGGATACATGGTCGAGTAAAAGAACTAACTGCTCTTGTAGTAGGCCCTGTTCCCTAACACCCACATGACAGCTCCCAACTGTCTGCAATTCCAGTCCCTGGAAATCTGACCCTATCTTCTGGTCTCCTTAGGCAAGAGACATACAAATGGTACACATGTGTGCATGCAGATAAAACACCCCTGCATATTAAATAATTAAAAAATAATAAGTAAACAACTCCCCTTTCCTTTTTAGTCCTAAAACTGACCCCAGCCATTCTAAGCTTGCTGAGGAAGTATTCCCATGTCTTGCCATGCAGAAGCATATAGACATGCCAACACACACACACACACACACACACACACATACACATACACACACACACACACACACACACATACATACATACACACATACACACACACACACACACACACACACACACACCTCCAGTTTTGTTTTTATGTGATGAATACTACTTACTTCTCAAGGACATTAATTTTTCATTTCTGTCTATTGTTTAGTGATCAAGTTCATTATACAGGCCATCTTCAACATTGTAAAATATGACATATTTCCCCACACTAAGTAAAACATGGATTCCAGTAAACTCTTTACAAGAGCACTTCAGAAAGAACAAGTGTTTTCTCAACATAGCAAAATCTATTCTACTTCTGTATCTACAGGTCTATTTTTATGTCATTTTCTTCTGCATGAATATGTATGTGGGCGGTAGGGGACACATGTGTGGAAGCCAGAGGACAACTTATGGGAGTCAGTTCTCTCCTTCTCCTAAGTGAGCTCAGAAGTTGGATTCAGGTCTTCAAGCTTCATGGCAGGCAACTTCACTTGCCAAACCAAACCTCTTGCTGGCTCTCAGCAAACCCTGCCCACCATGTCTGAATGTGAATTCCTTATGAGAACCCCTTCAGCTCTGTGCCTTCTGCTGCTGCAGAGTAGCAATGACCCAAAGCAATCTGTGTCAACAGAAAGCCTGGCTTTGTTCTACTTTCTGCTTACTGCTACTGTAATTGTCGCTCATCACCGGGGATGACTTGTCCTCCAAAAAGAACTGTCCATCTCGGAGATCCCTTTACATCTAAGTCTACACTGCTGCTCCCTCTCACTCCCTATGTGCCTTATTGCATCATATCAGGGCGCAGTAGAATATGAATTTAATTAGAACATTACATTCTGAATAACCAAAGGCTCTGTAAGAACATGGAGTGAGGTAGAGAGAAAGAAGAGAAGAAAGAAGAGTTACTTATGAACAATTATTACAAGACATATTTTTATATTAGATTTTATTTGTGTATGTCCGTGTGTGTGTGTGTGTGTGTGTGTGTGTGTGTTTCTGTGTGTGTTTCTGTGTGTGTCCCTGTGTGTGTCTGTATCAGTGTGTGTGTGTCTCTGTGTGTCTATGTGTCTGTGTGTGTGTATGTGTCTCTGTGTGTGTGTGTCTGTGTGCGTGTGTGTCTGTGTATGTATCTGTGTTTGTGTCTGTGTTTGTGTGTGTGTGTATGTGTGTGTCTATGTGTGTGTGTGTGTTTGTGTGTGCATGTGTGCACATTTAGGTAGGGATATGCACCTGTTTGTGCAATATCCAAAGAGTCCAGGAGAGAGTGATGGGTCCATTAGAGTTCCAGTTTCAGGCAGTTGTGAGCCACCTGGTATAGGTGTTAGAACCAAGCTTGGGATCTCTGCAATGACAGGCAATGACTGTTTTTAACTGCTAAGCCATTTCTCCAGTCTCCAGGATACATTTCTTTGGTTTCTCTTGAAAACATGTGGACATGGAAAGGTCATGATGAATACAGAAAGTAGATACCCCAGTGACATAGAAATCAATATGATTTCTCTCAGCCCATGGGACAAAGCTCAGAGAAGAGCTTTGTCATGTGAACGTATTGCTCTCCCTACAGTCTAGAACAAGAAGATTTCCCCCTCCACTTGCATTCATTCCTGGATGCCTTTCACATGAAGGGCACGAACACACTGCATTTACTGTGCTAATTCAATGAATACATTTACTATGTTCACAGTCTTTTCCGAAGATAGCATTCAGAACACATTAGTGCCGACAGAAATCTATTATGGTCTAAGTCTGTTTCAACATTGTAAGCCAGAGCTTTGTTTTAGAGTGTTTAAGGCCTCCCTAAGCCTGGTATATGATTCAGCATCGAAATAAAAAGGCTCTGTTGGGCTGACATTGTCTCCTCCATGTGTTTTATCTCCTGCCAAATTTCAAGTTTTTGATGATGGACTAATTTACATTTGCAATATCGCTTCTTTACCTGATTGCATGTAAGTCAGTATTGGCAAAATAGCAAATACCCAATAAATAGTTTGTGTATTTTCTCATAAAGCACTTTATAAATGCCTTGTGTACATCAAAAATAACAGAAAAAAGAGGGAAAATAGAAAAATTCATGCTGATGTCAAAGCTCTGAGTCAAAGGGGAGGGTACTCAACCTGGAACAGGATTCAAAGGGAAAAGTGGGGAGTTGGCTGCATCTGGGCCAAGCCCCTGCAGCCAGCTCTGTGGGAAAGCCCAAATCAGCAGCCCTGTGGACCTAAATTAAACACTTTGCTAATTTGCAATTCTCTTCTTTTTATCTAATTTTACTTGGGTATTAAGAAAATCAGATATGCTCAAACCTTTAGCCAAATCACTGAGTAGCTGTGTTATAACAAAACGGTGGTTGTCTTCTGTACCAACTGCAAGCCATTAATAGGAATTAGAGTGAGCTAAGACCTCAGGGAGACTATTAAACATCCAAATTTCTGACAGCTGTAGCAAGGATTTGGCTTCAGATACATTTTGGAGATATGAGGAAAAGAAGGCACTTTCAACACCAAATTAACTTTATTAATCACCCCCAAGAGGAAGAAGAGAAATGAATCTGATAAAAAGATATTTAAAATGATTGATTTGTCATTTTGTGGCACTTATTTTTTGACAGATGGGATTTCCACACAACAAACAAGCAAACCAATCCAGGCAGTTTAGAGGTTGGGAAAAATGCATTTTTGCCCTCTAAAGATTGTTGACACTCAATTTACTACTATTGCTTTGATACTTCAAAAGTAGGAAGCAAAGTCTTCTGTAATGTAAATTCTAAAGCCTGAAGTCAATCATAACTTTGCACATGTTGAATAGCACACTGGTATTGTCTGTTTTACACTGTTTTATTTTTTTTCTAGCTCTATTCACAGAGAGCTGAAGCGTGTGCTTGCCTATTCAGCATCTCCTTTAATTTGTAAGCAGCTCCATAAATCTTTCTTGGCTTCTAGGGACATAAAGACTTCGATGATGAAGTGGCCAGCATGGTGGCTTAATAAGCTAAAAGCTGAGTCCTCCCTTCACCCACCTACCAGTCCTGCCAGCATTCTAGGGACCGCTGTCTTACTCCTGGCAAAGGAGTTATGATTTTTGAATTCCAGCCAGAGTAATTAGCACAGTTTAGGATCTCAGTACACAAAGCATGATGGTCAATACTGGCAAAGATGTCTACTGAGTGTTTCCTGAGTGGTAAAAGGAACAGGGAGAGGCCAGCTGCAGCAGGTCTTTGTGACTCTGTTGAAAGTGACATACCAGGAGTATCCCTGCTTCCTGGCAGGATGAATATGTCAACACTCCATGGCATGAGATAATGTCTTTATTACTCCTTCTCAAATGCCTTAGGAAGAAATAAAGAAGCACTGAGTGAGGCTGTCCCTTATGTTCCCTAGAAATCATCTACCATAGATAGCTGCATTCCCTAGAAATAGCAATACACATGCAAGTATCAGAATTCCCAGGCAACTGTCCAGGTTGACACACTCTACAAACGCATTTATGAAACTGTCCTAAGGTATGCTTGCCAACACAGCCGGTTTGGCTGCATTTCTACATTCTCAGTGCCAACTTACCACAAAGGTTTTATTGTCGGTGTTTTTGGAAACTTGGGGTCTCTGGGGAAAACCTTTGAAATTCCTCATGTGCCTCAACTCATGTTTGATATCCAAACGCAGTGTTTTGAATTAGTGGAAAAATTTTGGAGAAATTGAAACAAACATCTCCCTAGTTGTACACCATCAAACTTTTCTCTAAGATAAATAAATCCACACAATCATTTTTATATGATCTAAACATGGATTTCTTTTTGTAGAGCCATTTTAAATTTATAATAAAGTGAAGTAGAAAAAGGGTCGTCTTCACATTTGTCCTCTGGTTTCCAGTAAACAGGGTCTTTTTCTATTTTATGGGTCACTGGCAGGGGTAGTATCTGTGGATGTTGCTGACACAAACCCATCATCACCATCCAAATGCAGAGCTGACACTTCAATTTCCTTTTTGCGTTTTACATCATGTAAGTGTGCATTATGTTAAGAAGAGTGTGAGTAAGAAGTCACACAGCCTTAGTATAGGCATGCTGTATATGTATGTTTCCTCAGACTCAGGTCACACTTCGCCTTTTGCCTTTTCCGTATGGTGCACTGAGCTACCCAGGTATTTGTTTGTTTTTTGTTTTTCAGGGATGTTTCCATGGTGCCTTCTTCTTTATTATTTCTTGACCCTACTCTCACTTTAGTCCTGAAACGTCTTTTCTTGTACAAATATATGACAATTTATGCATTCACCTGCTGAAGAATGCTTTGATTTTCCCTAAAGTTTGACAGAGACCATTCAGGCTGCAAGATCCTTACAGAACTCCTTGACCATCTTTTAAGATTTCAACCCCCATTGTAAAGGGACTCATTGCAAAATGAGAGTTAGGTAAGGGACTTGTACACCGCTGTACCAAGTAATTGTCCCATCCTGCAATCACACCACCATCAAATAGTTGCCAAAGCTACATTCTCCTAAACAGTTGGTATGCCGGATTTTGTCTGTGAATCATAGTTTTGGGTGAGCTCCTTTGTGAAGCACATGAAACAATATTGATTTCATATTGATCACAGTGCTTTCAGCAGCAAGATCATATTCTTCTACAACACTGTATTACATTCACTTACATAAATGTCTGGATGTATGTGGGAGTGACAAGAAAAAAAAATGGTGTTCCTATAAGAATATTTTGGCATATAAAGATAGGTGGTCATAACGTTTGCATTATTTTAAGTTTCAAAGTTGTATTTTGTGTATATGTGGGAATGACAAGAAAAAAAATGGTGTTCCTATAAGAATACTTAAGCATATAAAGATAGGTGGTTATAACATTTGCATTATTTTAAGTTTCAAAGTTGTATTTTGTGTATGCATGCATGTGTATGTATGCTCAGCAGGGTGAATCCTGAGGATAGAGGACAACTTGCCAGAGTTGGTTCTTTCCAACTCTGTGGATTCAGGAGAGTGAATTCAGAACCACAGGCTTGGCAGCAAGCCTCTTTGTCTGTAGAGCCATCTCATTGGCTTTACATTATTTATTTCACCAACAGAAAACACCAAACAAATTACACATTAGTGTCAGATAAATTTGCTCACCCCTAGTGTATCTGACAATAGGAGCCATACATCAATTTTTCTTAAAGCAACATCAGGTGTCTGTTACTCTATAAATCTAAATAACGTTTTATATTTACTGATATTCAACATTGCTTCCTCTCTTTTGGGAAACTGCTGGGAACATAATATACATTATTATTATTATTATTATTATTATTATTATTATTGTTGTTGTTGTTGTTGTTGTTAACATTCAGGACTAATCCTTTTAGTATGCTTTGATTGTTACTGTCTATATGTTATTAACTTCATAAATAGGTAGTAAGAGTTACTGATCTATGCAACAGAGATGAGAAAAATGTCAGTCAGCTACCAAACTGAAAATACACACATAATTTATACAAAGCCAGAGGAAGTCATGATATTTAAGACTTCACACTCATTCCATTGACTATTCCCTACATTTTTTTCTGTTTTATAAACAGAAGGCAAATCACATTAGATGTTAAAGTTAAACCAAGTCTTTTCCTTTAAGTATAATTTTAAATGAAAATTAAACCCTTATTATGAGGTCAAAGAAAGAATTTTTTGAAGACTGTTGGTAATAAACTCAAAATCTTTTTTTCAACTATTTCTTTAATTATTTATTTTATATCTGGATAGCTACTCAACCTCCCACGCTCTCCCTCACACAGTCCCTCTGCCCCCTCTTTGCCTCTATTTCTTCTTTGAGGGGGTAGAGGCTTCCTCTAGGTATCCCTCCCCACCAGCCAGCATATCAAGATTTGTGGCACATGCTCTCCCACTGAGGACAATAGGCAGCCCAGTTTGGGTAATAGATTCCACAGACAGGCCACAGCTTAAGAACAGCCCCTGGATCCAAAGACCAAGCAGCACATAAGCTACATATGTGCCTTTGGCCTTGGTCTAGTCCATATATGCTCATTGGTTGGAGGTTCAGTCTTTGAGAGCCCCAAGGATCCAGGCTACTTGATTCTGCTGATCTTCCTGTGGAGTTCCTATCTCCTTCTGTGCCCTTAAGTTTTCTCCCAAATCTTCCTGAGCTACATCCAATGTTTGGATGTGGGTCGCTTCATCCATTTCCTTCAGCTGAGGTATAGAGCCTCTCATAGGACAGCCATGCTAGGCTCCTATTTGTAAGCATAACAGTATGATTAATAGTGTCTGGTATTGGTGCTTACTGATGGGATGGGTCTCAAGTCGTGTCTATTGTTGGTTGGTTCTTTTCTCAGTCTCTGCTCCATCTTTGTTCCAATATTTCTACTAGACAGGACAAACTTTGTGTCAAAAATTTTGTGGGTGGATTACCATCCTTATCCCTCCACTGTAGGGGCTGCCTGGCGACAGGAGGTGATTTCTTTAGTTTTTATATGTCCACTGCTAAACATCTTAGCTAAGGTCACCCATACTGACATCTAGAAGCCCCCTCCATGCCAGGTCTCTCGAACCTACTGGAGATGCCTCCCACCTCCCTGCCAGCAGTTAAAGATTTTCATCCATTCTCCGAGTCCTCTGACCCTTTCTTCAGTGTCTCCCCACACCAGACACTGATACCCCCATTTCCTCTCCTACCCAGACCCCCTCCACCATCTGTCTCCTATGACTATTTTATTCTTCCTTCTAAGCTTTCCTGCTTGGGTCTTGTTCTTGTTCAGTTTCTTTGGGTCTGTGGATGTATTGTGGGTATCTTCTACTTTATGTCTATTATACTCTTCTAAGTGAGCGCATATCCTGCGTGCCCTTTTGGGTCTGGGTTACTTCACTCAGTATGATATTTTTCTAGTTCAATCCATTTGCATGAAAAAAATTCATGATACCCTTGACTTTAAAGCTGAATATTAAACCATTGTTTAAATGAACCACATTTTCTGTATACATTCTTTGGTTGAAGGACATCTGTGTTATTTCCAGCTTCTGCTTATTCTAAATAAGGCTGCTATGAACACAGTGGAGCACATGCCCTTCTGGTATGGCAGAACATCTTTTGGGTCTTTTTATATGCCCAGAAGTGATATAGCTGGGTCTCCAAGTAGAACTATTTCCAATTTTCAGAAAATGAATGGTCAGATTGATTTCCAGAGTGATTATACAAGTTTGCATTCCCATCAGCAAGGGAAGAATGCTTATTTGCCATTCTCCACATCATCAATAGTGTATGGTATTTTTAGTTTTTTATCTTAGCCATTCTGATAGGTTAAGATGAAATCTCAGTATCATTTTGATTTTTATTTTCCTGGTGACAAAGAACATTGAACATTTCTTTAAGTGCTTCTCAGCCATTCAATATTCCTCTACTGAGAATTCTATTTAGTTCTGTAGCTCATTTTTGATTGGGTTATTTGGTTTGTTGGTGTTTAATTCCCTGACTGTTTTAAATATTTTTGATATTAGCCTTCTGTTGTATGTAGGGTTAGCTCTCAATCTGTAGAGGGCAATTTGGTTCTAAAAGACAGTGTTCTTTGCCTTAAAGAAGTATTAAAGTTTCACAAGTTTTATTTGTTAATTTATGTTCTTAGTGCCTGAGCTGTTGGTGTTCTGTTCATGAAGTTGTCTTCTGTTCCAATGTTGTCAAAGCTATTTCCAAGGTTCTATTTTATTAGATTTAGTATAATTGTTTCTATGTTGAAAAATTTGCTCCATTTGAACTTGAGTTAAGTGTGGGGGGATAGATCTGCATCTATTTGCATTCTTCTATATGCAGCTGTCCAGTTATACCATTTATTGAAGATAGTTTCTTCTTTTTCATTAAATGGTTTGGAGTCTTGGTTAAACACCAAGTGTTTATAGACATGTAGATGTATTTCTGAGCCTTCTATTCAATTTGATTAACCTGTCTGTTTCTGTACCAATAACATGCAGTTGTTATTGCTATTGCTCTGTAGAACAGCTTGAGATCAGGGACAGTGATTCCTCTGTCCTTTAGTTATTCTGGGTTATTTTGTTTTTCCATATGATGTCGAGAATTGCTCTTTGATGGTCTGTAAAAAAGTGTGTTGGAATTTTGGTGGGAATTGTATTGAATCTGTAAATTACTTTTGTTGAGATGGTCATTTTCACTATTAATCCTACTAATCCATGACCATGGAAGGTCTTCTCATCTTTAATATCTTCTTCAATTTCTTTCTTCAAGGATGTGAAATTCCTGTCATATAGATCTTTCACTTGTTTGGTTAGCGTTACACCAAGATATTTTATATTATATGTGGCTATTGTCAAGGGTGTTGTTCTATAATTTCTCTCTCAGTTAATTTATCATTTGTATAAAGGAGAACTACTAATTTATTTGAGTAAATTTTGTGTCCAGCCAATTTGCTATAGGATTTTCTCAGCAGTAAAAGTTCTCTGATTGAATTTTTGGGGTCACTTATGTATACTATCATATCTTCTGTGAATAGTGATACATTAATTTCTTTCTTTGAAATTTGTATAGTTGTGATCTCTTTTAGTTGTCTTATTGCTCTAGCTATAACTTTACATACTATAAAAAATATATAGGGAAAGAGTGGGCAGTATTGTCTCTGATTTTAGAGCGATTGCTTTATGTTTTTTCACATAATTTGGTGTTTGCTATTGGCTTGCTGAATATTGCTTTTATTATGTGCTTTACACTCCTGATCTCTCTGAGACTTTTAACATGAAGGAGTATTGGGTTTTGTCAAAGGCTTTTTTTTTTCAGCATATAATGAGATATTTGTGTGTTTTTTTCCTTTCAGATATTTTATATGGTGTATTACATTGATAGATTTTCATATGTTGAACCATCTCTGCATCCCTGGGATAAAGCATCGTTGATCATGGTGGATGGTGTTATTTATGTGTTTTGGGCTCGATGTTCATAAGAAACTTTTTCTGAAATTTTCTTTCTTTGTGGAGTCTATTGTGTATGTGGTTTAGGGTTCAGTGTGCTTTAGGTATCAGGGTGACTGTGTTCTCATTGAGTGAGTGAGTTCAGCAGTGTTATTCTGCTTCTTCTAATCTTCTAATTCCTGAACAGTTATAAGAGTGTTTAAATAGTTTACCTGATCTTGACTTAAATTTGGTAAGTAGTATCTATCTAGAAAATTGTCTATTTCATCTAAATTTTCTAATTTTGTGAAGTACCAGATTTTGAAATAAGACCTAATGATTCTTTGGATCTCTTCAATTTCTATTGTTATGTTTCCTTTTCATTTCTGATTCTGTTAATTTAGATACTGTCTCTCTTCCTTTTAGTTAGTTTGGCTAAGGGTTTGTGTATCTTGTTGATTTTCTCAAAGAGCCAGCCCTTCTTTTTGTTGATTTTTTGCTTTGTTCTCTTTGTTTCAAATAATTGATTTCAACCCTAAATTTGATGTCAGTGTATTTTCTTTTTTTTTGTTCTAGATCTCTAAAGTATGCTGCTAAGTTGTTGGTGTGAGGCATCTCTAATTTTTTTATGAAGGTGCACAGTACTATGAACTTTCCTTTTTACCACCACTTTCATTGCATTCTAAAAGTTTGGGTATGATGTATCTATTTTTATTGAGATCTAGAAAGTCTTCCATGTCTTTCTTTGTTTCTTCCCTGACTAAGTGATCATTGAGTAGAGAATTGTTCACAATCCATAAATGTGTTGAGATTTTGCTGTTTTTGTCATGGTTGAAGTCCAGCTTTAATCCATGGTGATATGATAAGATGCAAGGGGTTATTTCAATTTCTTCTCTCTGTTGGGGCTCATTTTGTGACTGATTAAATGGCCAATTTAAAAAGGGGTTCATGCGGTACTTTTGTGTTTCGGTAAAAGGTTCTGTAAATATCTGTGAGGTCTATTTGATTTATAACACGTTAGTTTCAGAATTTCTCTGTTTAGTTTTGGTTTTGATGACCTGTTCATTGCTCAGAGTGACATGTTGATGTCCCCCTCTATTTATTATTGTGTGGAGTTTGATGTGTGATTTAAGCTTTAGTAATTCTTTTATTATGAATGTGGGTTCCCTTGCATTTGGGACATAAATGTTCACATTTCTAATGTCATTTTGGTGGATCTTTGATGAGTAACATGTGTTTTCCTAATCTGTTTTGATTATATTTAGTCAAAAGTCTATCTATTTTGTTAGATATTAGAATGTCTACTCCAGCGTGTTTCTTTGTTGTAGATGCATGGAAAAAATTCTCCAGCCCTTTTCTCTGAAGTAATATCTATCTTTGTTGCTGAAGTGTGTTTATTGAATGCAGCAGAGTGATGGATTCTATTTCTGTATTTACTCTGTTAGCCAGTGTATTTTTATTGGTGAATTTAATCTATTGCTGTTGAAAGATATAATGAGCATTTACTTTTAGTCTTATTATATTGATGTTGGTGGTACTATTCTCTCTCTCTCTCTCTCTCTCTCTCTCTCTCTCTCTCTCTCTCTCTCTCTCTCTCTCTTTCTCCCTCCCTCCCTCCCCCCTCTCTGTATGTGTGTATGTGTGTGTTTCCCTTCTTTTTCTTGGGTGTGGCTATCCTTCTTGTATTGGAGTTTTCCTCTTATTATTTATTATAAGCCTGGATTAGTAGAAGGATTGTTTAAATTTGGTTTTGCCATTGAATATTCTATGGTGATTGAAAATTTTGCTGGGTATAGTAATCTGGGTTGGCATCTGTCCAGGACCTTCTGACATTTAGAGTCTCTGTTGAGAAATCCGGTATAATTCTGATAAATCTGCCTTTATTTATAACTTTGCCTTTTTCTCTTATAGCTTTTAATATACTTTCTTTCTCCTCTACATTTATGATTATTATGTGGTGGGAGGATTGTTTCTAACCTAATCTATTTGACGTTCTGTAAGCTTCTTTTACATTTATAGCCATATCATTCTTTAGGTTATGGTAGTTTTCTTCTATGATTTTGTTGATTTTAATTTTTGCGCCTTTGAAATGAGAATCTTACCATCTTCTATTTCTATTATTTTTAGTTTTAGACTTCTAATAGTATCACAAACTTCTTGAATGTTTTTTGTTAGAATCTTTTTAGATTTGACATTTTCTTTGACTGATGCACCAGTTTCTTTATTGTATCTTTTATGCTTGAAAATTTCTCTCCCATCTCTTGCATCTGTTGGAGATGCTTGTGTGTGTCTGTTTTGTTCTCTTTCCTAGGTTTTCCATCTCTAGAGTACCTCCATTTGTGTTTTCTTTATTGCTTCTATTACTATTTTCAGGTCTTAAACAGCTTTATTAATTTTATTCACTTGTTTGATTACATTTTCAGGCATTTCTTTAAGATATTTGTTTCCCCTTTAAAGGCCTCTCTCTGATTGTGTTTTCTTGTATTTATCTAAGAATTTTATTTATTTCCTCCTTAAAAGATTCTATCAACATTATAAGATGAGATTTAAGGTCACAGTCTTACCTTACAGGTGTGTTCACATATCTAAGGCCTGCTATAGTAGAAGAGCTGGGTTCTCATGGTGCCATGTTGCACTGGCTTGTTTAAACTTCTTTTTGGGATTGCCTTTAGCTATTTTCTTGTCTTTGGTGTTAGCTGGTTTCGAAGTCCCTGGGAGTAACAGGCCTCTGGGACTGGGTCTTGGGTGGCAGCAGGACTCCTGGACGTCATAAAGAGCCATAAGTTGGGGTGTGAAATGCAGATCTGCAATTGCAGATAGAGGTGTAGACTGGAATAGAGATTTCCCATAGACTAGTTTTTTTTTAGTTTGGTTTGTTTATTGTTTTCATTTTGTTTGTTAGTTGTTTTTTTGTTTTGTTTTGGTTTTGGTTTGTTTTTCATCTATTAAAGCAGCTTAAGATAGGAACGTTCTGATTGTGTGCACATATATGCATGTATTCACACACACACACACACACACACACACACACACATACATGCTATATTTTCACATAGATACTCCTAAACCTATCTCCACTTTATGATATTTTTGAATGACTCGTTTATTTTTATTTTATTATATGAGTGTTTTGCCTACATAAATGTCTACATGGCATGCATGTTCAATAATCATCAAGTGTGGAAGAGCACATCATATACCCTATAACTAGAGTCATATATGTTGGGAACCTTTATTCATGTCTAGGAACTAAAGTCAGGTCCTTTCTAAAAGCAGCTAGTATTCTCAACCCTGTATCCAGCACTATCTCAAGTTATTCCCCTTCATATAATGTAGAATTAACAATCTTTGGGTCATTAGCTTATTGGTTTCCATTGAATTTATACTTTAAAAAGTGACTTCCCAGGAGTGACACATGTCTGTTATAAGAAATTGGGTTTCACTAAAGCAATATAAAATAAATAAAAACATCACTCAGATTCCACAGATATTTACTATTTCAGTTTTGATGAGTTCATAGGACTAGCAGCTGTTGCTGACAGTTATCACAATATGAATTTAAATTTGCCATCACTCCTCACTAGACTCTTTACCCAGCTAAGGTTCATTGTCATCACCAAATAAAGATGGAAAAAGTATTAGCTTATTTTTAATAGAATTACTATTATTATTATTATCTTTTCCTGTAATATTTTCCTGTAATGTAATATAAATGTTTTCAAATTATTTAGAATTATGTGTTTATTTACCACATTTTGAAATAAAATTGTTTTGGAAATTTGGGAATTCTATTTAGCTTGTGATTTTTTATTTTAACCATGTTAAAATAAACTTATCTCTAGGTATGTCTTAGGGTTTTACTTCTGTGAACAGATGACATCATTTCTGATATTAATTTTGTGGTAGCTAGGTACACAGGAACGGAAAGAAAATCATTTACATTGAGTGGCCCTTTTCTACTGTAAACAGGTAGACCAGCCACTCCCTAAACCAGTCCAAGATCGGGAGTGTATAATGGGTTTAGTAGTGCTTGTCTAATATATAAGTGTAGCTCTTATTTATCACTTTTCTAGTGCATTCTACTCAGCTATTAATACATGCATACAGGAAGCAAAGTTTTATTATGTGCCTATGCCCAATGTTTTCCCACACTCAAGTATATCTATACTGTGCAATTTAAAGATTTTACTACATTCATTAAAACATTTCCACAAGAATATTTTCAACTCCTTCCATAGAGACTCTCTATATATTATGAAACATTGCTCCCGCCCAGCATTTTGTCCAAACTACAGTCAACTACTAACTTACTTCATGTCTCTATAGATTTGTCTAGTTCTAGACATCAGAGATAAGTAGGATAAAGAATCTGGTGGCTTTCAGTAGTTGGCTTCCTTCAGCAAACATAATGATTAAAATGCTGATTTATCTTTTAACACGTCTTGGTGCCTCAATTATTTTATTGCTGAATAATAACCGACATGAGAACATACCACACTCTATTTGTACATCCCTTAGACAAGGGACATGTAGCTTAGGCTGCATGCACATTTTTGCTAATATAAATAATTTATTACTCTTGTATTTACATGTTTTCATCAGTCCTGAATGCATTCTTGAGATACGTAGTAAAGTTACATGTAACAAGTTGTGAAACTGTTAAAGAACTTTCTTAAACAGACACACCTTTTTTATCTTCTGACCTACAATAAATGCAGATTGGATTTGTCTACATAAACTCCAACACAGCATGCATCTATCAATTTGTTGTACCTATACTGCTTCTAGGTAACTGCTGTTTTGATTTGTATTTACCTGATAACTTATGATATGAGATAGCATTCCTAAAATTTTGAACCACATGAATATAGTTGCTCCTGAAAATGGTCTACATTATCACAACATTTCTGAAGCTTGAGCTCTGAGTTCTTTGACATCCTTCAAAATCCATGTACTTTGCTTCACCCCAGTCATAACACACACACACACACACACACACACACACACACACACACACACACACACACACCTTGATTATCGAAAATATCAAACAACAACAAAACCTCTATGTTTCCTGTAACCAGCTCCTACATTTCTAGTTTACAATGCATGATTGCAGGACTTCTAAAATTCTTTGTTCCATGTGACCTGCACTTCATCTGTCCAGCAAACTACTTTCTTTCTTTCTTTCTTTGTTTTGAACATTTATATGTCACTTTCTGTCACAGGTAGTTCAACGTATATAATCCAGAGATGAAATTTTCTTTCTGCATCTGTCTTACTTATTTACACTTGCTATGCAAATTTACAAACCTAACCAGACTAATCTTCCCACTTACCTCACCTTTACCCACAAGGTTACAAAGAGACAGATGGGGTAAAAGGATGGCTTAGTTAGTGGTTGAGAGTATGGTTGCTGAGGACCTGGTTCAGTATTTAACATCTATGCCTTGGCTCAGACCCACCTGTAACTCCAGTTCCAGAGGATCCAACGACCTTTTTTCAAGTCCTTGTTTCTATCACACATATAATATGTAAAACCCATGTACGAGTACATGAACTTGCAAATATGCATACTCATTCAATGTGAGTGCATGGATACATGTGCACACACACACACACACACACACACACACACGCACGCGCACACACACACACACACACACACACACACACACACACACACAAGGGGATAATGAGTCACAGAAAACTTTGACTATTTCCATGTTACATTTTGTTTTACATGTACATTATGCTCATTGTAACTAGTAAGATTTCAATGCATACTATCATACCTTTAAAAAAATCAAATACTGACAAAAATATATTCATATAGTTTTGTGCAAAAATCCTTTTAAAATCTGTACATTTATCTCTGTTTTTTAAAATAAAGTTGCTTAATTAAAATAAATAAATAAATAGAAAGAAAAAAATATTATTTTCTATGCCAATAAGAATGTTTTTTTTTAAAAATGAATGCTTAAGCATCATTTTTTAGAGTTGTTCATTATAGCGTGAAAATATATAAAAAAATTAAGAGCAAAAAAGAATAAGCTGAAGCCTGGTTGTAAATAAAAGTTTTTCCATTTACGGTTTCAAGATTTCACTTGGAACTCTTCTGTGTATACATGGGATTCTGGCTTCCAAATGTTCTTCTCATCCTAACAGCTGCCTTGGAATCAGTGCCACTTTCACAGGTAGTGGAAGGATTGGTGATTGGTGTAAATTGTAACAATGGCTATAAATGCACTTGGACATATCTACCCCATTATGCAGTGCTGGCTCAGCCAAGCTGCTCTGCTGACTCCTGTCAGAATCATCATTAGTGTTCTGTGGACCCATTGTCTTAAGGACAGTGTGATTGAATCTTTGCATTCCGGACATAAACTTAAGTGGAAGAACTTTGTATATGATTTATTTTCATTTCAAAAGTCACGTGTGTGTAGGAAGAGAATAAGACTATACTTTGACTACTATTGTTTAAATGTAGCAAGTAGAAAATACGTTCAGAGCAGTAGATGAGTTCTGATTATGAGGATGTAATCAGGGCCCTTAGGCGTTCGTGGGGCAAATAAGTTGTCTAATAATGGTTAATAGGCATGCTTGTCCTCATCTTGGGAGGCTCATTGTATCATGTATCTCTGCATGCCCTCTGTATTCTAGCCTCTGTGTCTGTCTGTTTAAAGCTTGCTAAACTCAAAAGTACATTTCCCTGAATTTCAAATGTTGACATCCTTATCTGTAAGACACTGATATTATGAGTTGTGGTCTTCAGAGTGTGACCAGATCACAATTATTAGATTGTCATGAATGGAACTGATTAATGACTTCATGGGAAGATTCCTTGAGATCTCTAGTGCCTGGTAAGCATTGAAAGACATAGAGAAGGTTCATCTTTGAGAAAAACAGTCTCACCAGACACTTAATTTTTCGGAACTTTGGCCTTAAGCTTTTCAGCTTCCAAAACTGTGAGAAATCAATTCTGTTTTATTCAGTATTCAGTTCATGTCATTTTGTTACTATACTCAAGTGCTTAACTCAACAACACTGACAAAGGCTGTGTGTTCTCTTCTTGGTTTTTGAATTTCCTTTTCTTTTTTATCCCTGCTAAAATGATCTAGAAAAATTTATATAGTCACCATCTGAGAAGGTTGAAATGAACACAGCTACCAAAGGGTCACTAAGCTCCTATTGTATACATAATGATGACTATGTGTAAGTTGGAGATAGTAAACTTCAAATGGAGGAAGTTCCTTACCTATGTAAACCATAGGTATTAACTCTTCTAAAAACTTCAGCTGTAGGACAGAAACCATGGTCCTATTGACATTCTGAGTCTCATCTGCCAAATGTAGTTCTGGCTGTTGATTGTATGGGGCACAGTGTAAGATGCCAGAGACTTGAGTGCCCTATGATCATACTGAAATTTGCCAAATATTATTTGTCTTAATGGAACCACACCAGTTTGGCAATGCCCAGTTCTGTGAAATATGCTTTTCAATAATTCAAGTATACAACTTAACAAAATCTCCTTGTGAAAGATTAGCCGAGATTTAAGCCAGCTGCAAATATATTGTGCTTGATTTTGTGAATTAGCATGAAGACTAAAATTCTTTGAAAATTGATGGTTGTTGGAGTTTACATAATTCTGGTCATATTAAGAACGTCTGGTTATTTAAATATAATTTGCCCCTTTATGCTGCAATATCATGCCGTTTTGTTAGATGAAGATAGCATCTGATGTCTAATTCATTTTTTCTACAGTGAGCAATGTAGTAAGAATCTCTTGTTGGATAAAGATTCCACTGAACCTGATTCAGTTAGGCTAATGCAACTTATTAATGCTCTGGCCTCTCAAAAAACAGTGGAAATTTCCTCATGTCTTCCTTTTATATAGTAAAGTCACAGTATAACATTTCAACCATTTAGATATTTATATTATGAAGCTTATCTGTAGTGTATTTTATGGACAGACATGAATGTATAATAATCCATTCCTTGATTTCTGAATTTTATTAATATTGATTTTGTTCTTACAATGTCATTTCTACTTAGGCATTATGAGTTGTCTGCATGTGCCCTCATTTCATTATTACTATCTTATGAGTACTTTATTTCTTCATCTGTGCAAGTATGTCTACCTCCACATGCATTTCACTACCTTGCACTATTCGTTGCTTACTATTAACTTCCAATATCGATCTATGATTTCAAGCTTTCCTTTTAACATTCAAGTCATTTCTCCACTAAAGACAAAAATCTGCTTTTATACAGTCTTCAACTGAAAATACACCGGTGTTATTTACAGCCACCAACACTTTTACTACTACATGTTTACAAATCTTTTACTATGTCTATAGATGAAATTGATTGAAATCCATCCAACAGCATAAAGTAGGACATTCTGACCATCTTTACAACTTTTTTCTCTCTCATCCTTCTGGGCACTATAAATAGGCACTAATTCATTTTCATTAAACAAACAATAATGCTGAAGCCATGAAGGTTAATTAAGAGTCACAGAGCACAGAATTAGGGAGACTTTTAACATTCACTTATTTTGTGTGTGCGCCCAGGTTTAGTGAGTATCTAAGTGAACATATGAATAGCTTTCAGAAGCCTATTCACTCCTTTCACCAGTTAAATCTCAGGCATCAAACTCAACATGTTAGGTCTCCATACTTAGCTACCCTTGCCACCACAGGAACATCAAACCTACATAGCAGTAACTCAGTGGAACTGTGATGCAATTTCATGGTTATGAGGGTATCATTCAATGCTGAGTTTTGACTCCATTCTCAGCATTTGGAAAAGGTAAAAAGGGCAATAGACATTGTGTCCACGATTGTACCTGAGATGCATTCTCTGGTGTAACAGACACTTTTTAAAAGAACAGCATCCTATCAATGACTATCCCATTCTGGAAATCTCGAGAGAAACTATACATTGTTAGGGACTGTATGAATACTAAAGCAAAGAATATTGATTCTATTAACATAGACCAGCTACTATGAACAGGTCTCTTCCCAGTAAAAGATTCCCAATCTGCATATTGAGAATAAGGATAGTCTATGTTACATTGTATTGGTTCCAGCGTGAGGTTCATCTACTAAATTGTTTATAAAGCATGAGACACATAATTTGGGTGTTGCATGACTACAGCCTCAGCACTAAGAGTTTGCTTGAGTGTCCAGACGTTTTTAGATATGCAGCTAGTTATGGGTCAGCCTAGAAAATCTATATAGAAAACGGAAGGAAAAAAGGGAAGAGAAAAAAAGAGGTAGCCATGTTGGACAGAAAGGTATAAATCATCTTTTAATGATAAATGGCAATATCCTGTCTTCATTCCTATTATTAGACACACATACTCTTTCTGTATTCTACAATGACTATCATAACCCAGGAATGGTCTGACTCTGAAAACAACTGTTAGAGAGACTTTTCATGGAATTTTCAAAGTTTGTAAAAAAGATGTTGGTGTAGAAGAAATGGGTCAGTAATTATGAATATGCAGATTTTTTGTCAACAAACAAAATCTCATTTTCAACACCCACTCTGGGCAGGTCAAAGTTACTGGCAACTTTAGGTCTGGGACATCTGACACCCTCTTCTCTACTCTGCTGATAATGTAACTCACATGTACACTGCACTACAAACACACACACACACACACACACACACACACACACACACACACATACAATCACACACACACTGGGGGGAGAAAAAGGGTGTGAGAGGGAGAGACAGAGACAACAGAGAGAGACAGAGAGAGATACAAAAATATATATCAAAAAGAAGAAGAAAACAAACAACAACAACAAAACAAGAGAGAAAATATCTTCACAAAATGCTTGCATCACAAATTCATACAAATTCTTTTCCTCCGGTTTTGTCATCTAATGAACGTCTTTGTATAATAAATGCAATCCCTACATATTTTGTCAAAGAAAGTCATTCTGAGAGTTTATATGTCCTCTGGGGCTTACATCAAGTGGTATTGTCTTATAAATAAAAGTAAGCACAATTTTGTTTCCTAAGCAAATGGTAGATATAGGCTGAATTTCACAAATAGCCTCAAAATGACCTATTTCACACAAAAATGCTACCATGGTAAATGTTCAAAATGAACAGAGGACTAATCATTATATTCAGACACATAAACTAAGTAAGGTCAAAGGCCTTGTTCGGGGAAAATATCTTCCAAATGGCCATGCAACGAGAGTATGTGAGGTATGGTGCATAGGTTCCATGGACTTTACCAAACTTGGGGTCTTTTTCAAGGCTTTATCTGTCACCAATACCTGCCCATCAGTGTCATATTTCAAGTGTAGCAGTGGGGAAAGCTTGTGACACTGATTGCATTTCGAGGCTTACAATTAGCAGTGGGGAGCAGTAATTTGTTATCCATGCCACGGATATTTATTTTGCATCTAGATTTGATCTCCCTATCCTGCTAATTGTTAAGCCTATCAATGATCTAATGTGATAAAATCAAAACCATCCTATTGATGAAGGCCTGCTTGACAAAACAAAATGACCTGACAATGATCACATTTCCCTTAGGAATTTTCCTCTGTGTAGTACAGTTCATCACATGGAAGTTAAAGTAATAGTGTTAAAAGCCAGATTTCAGATATGAGTTTAGATTAACTAAGCAAATGACTGATAATAATGAGCCTACAGCAAGCTTAAGAGAACTAGAATAGATACAATGGTCCTTCCAGAAATGAAGTAAGTTTTGAGGAGCATAGGTGGATTCTGTGCACTGTGGACAGACTTTGAAGAAATTGACAGATTTGGTGCATGTGTACACAGATAGTTTTCAAAAAGTATGCTCTCTTCCGGTAAGTTGCAAAGAAGCCTGGAGTTTCATAAATGAATGAATGAATGCCTGTTCATAGGAAAATTCCTAAGGAATAAGATAGGTTTTGCTAAGTGTGTGTGTGTGGGGGGGGAGATTATGGTACAATCCACCAAGTTCAATTGCCTCAAAATGACTGATTTCACTAATTACTAGTCATCCTTATAAGAAATCCTTAACATTTAAACAAAAATAATGTCTGAATGTTCCCAAAATAGGATCATATTTTGAACTTCAGTAGAGAGAGCAACCAAGACCTGCCCTTTCAAAATAAAAAGATTGATACAGCCTTTAATGCTTTGAAATGGGAAGAGGGTTTCATGGATAAAAATTCTTAGTTAGGGGCTCATGAGAAGCACCCAGTGCTTAGTTCATGACTTTACAGAATATTTCCTAGTTTCAGTGTTAATATATAAGCATATTTGAGAGAAATAAATCCCTACTATTTAAAATATGAAATGTTATGTAGATAATAATTATATTAGACTAAAGATCTAAAGTTGACTTCTGGCCACAAGAAATACAATAAGGTTGAAATTCTCTTGCTTTGTTTGTATTATGGCATTGTCATAAAACACACTGACACAGGTGGCAGCAACCTGATGCAGGTAGAGTTGAACCTATCATGTTTTCTCACATTAATCTGTATGTGTTTTTATATTCTAGGCTCATAGATTGCTTAACAAATTCTGTGGCTTTCATTCAGTACCAGCATTGGTTATCTCAAGATCTGTCACTATTTCTAAATAGTAAGGTCATGTATTTAATCTGCATATTTATATACACAATGAAGAATTTTCATGGACATGTCTTGGATGGTAATATAGGTCAATGCAACAATTTGTTTGAATTGGTATCTCTCTAGTCTTTGTAGACTGTTGGTTTAAATACAAAGATCTTAGAACCAGAGAAACTAATGTTACATTTTCAGCCTGTGACTAAAGGAGGGAAATCCTGGGACGTTCTCAGACTCTCATGATCCTTAGGCCAAGGAATCCAGAGACCTCGGCATAAGAGAGACTTGGCTATTCGAATTCATGCATCTTATTCTGGGTGATCTTAAATTCCAATTGTATTGAATTTAGAGTCAACTGTATGTGTCCCTGAGGGTATTTAGAAAGGAGTAAATGAAGAGAGAAGACTCACTCTGATGTGAATGTCAATCCTTGGCTTGCGTGCCTGGTTGACTAGGATAGAGGTTAGCTGAGCAATATAAGTGATGCCTCCTCTATCCCTTACTCAATATGAGAGACTATTTATCTCAAACTGTGTCAATGACAACAAAAATAACAACAACCGCATTTCTTCCTTACATTGCTTGTGACTGGTATTTGTTGTTACTGAGAGACCTAATGAGTTCTGACACATTGACTGTCCTAGCTTCTGGTTTTCTGAGGCTTCAGGTGATTGGTGGAGTTCTTCTCTCTGAGTTTGCAAGCTGTTGAATATACCTATTCACACTGAGATTCTATGTATCCTTCAACCTTGTCCCTTACTGGTTTGTCACCTTGGTAGTGTTCCTTACTCAAGTTAGGCTGAGATTGGTAATTACCAATAACCTTCTTTGTTGCTTCATAGTCTTTCTAAACCATCCACTCAGTTTTGAATTTGGTGTGAGGCTATACACTTCTTGGGTTAGTTTGTCCCTTTGTTGCTGATGCATCCATTGATGTAACACACAGTGCTTTGTGTCTTTATAGACATCCACTTTCTTTGTGTAGTTAGATTTTCCCCATGACAGGGTTTGGATCATTGGATAACTCAGCTGCTCATTAAAATACAGTGAGTTTTTGCTGAATCCATTGAATACTACTTATGTTTTAATGAGCATTAATGAGCTCTGCGATTGTCCTGTGGAGCAAAACTCACAACTCATTAGGTGGATTCCCAAAATGCCTAAAGGTGAGCGGGCACTGCTTTGGATATATAAGGTAATTTCATACTTAATTAGTTCCCACCTTGCTACACTGCAGATACAAACACAGAACTATGGATTAAAATAGCAAATGTGTTGTTCACTGTGACAAGTCAATGAAATGGTAGAATTCACAAAGAGCCCATGTGCATAGTTTCAGGCCCTTTTCTATTATGCTAATAAATTGGCATGTTATGACTGGATTCACAGAGACTAGAGTAGAAAGAAGAAAGGTTAAATGATTTCTAAGTGAGTTGACATTTCTTTGTGTTATGTGTAGAACCTGAATGTCTGCACTCAGAAACACTCATCAGTGATAGTAGCTCTCATTCAATGAGGATTTAATCATGTGAGAAGAGATTTACACATAAGGTATTTTGCCTCCTAATAAGAAACTGGAGCATTGGAATCATTATTTTGCTGTATGAATGAAATAGTGGACATATAAAAATGATCAAGCTATTGATCATATGAAGTTCACCAAAACTCAGAAATTTCACAACGGAATTGTAAGACCATCTGAAATTTCACAGTTCTCCCTTCTCACCAGAGGAGCAGAACTTTTCAGGATAGAGTAATGTCAGGAAGGTATCCCAGAGCATCATCTATAAACTTACTGCTGTGAGTCCTTTTGTACTGGTTTTCCCTTTGTTATATTTTTGTCGACCTCATGGCTGTAGCTGTGGTTCAAAAAAAAAATCCAGATGTGTCTCACACTGTGTAAATTTCACACTTACTTCCTTAGACAGAGGGATGAAATGAGAGCCACATCCAAGCTATGTGAATGCAAGGCCTCAGCTGAGCTTAGAACTTTTGTTTTCTCTGCTCTAACTATTTATAAGTCTAGGCTTGGAAGCTTCTAGCCTCTACACAATCTAATCTTTAAAGCTGACTGATTCAATCAGGCTTCTCTTGGCTTCTCACTGAATTATTCTGCCTGACCTCATATTAACTTTGGTGATATGTTCTAATTTTCTGGTTCCTTATCATTTTCTGTATTATTCTGGGTTCACCTGTGTCATGCTTGTTTTCTCAGACACCAGTCTTTGTAAAACTATCACACCAAAATTGCCATATACCACCTCTTTTCTCTCCCTATGCTATTCTTAAATGGGCTCATCTTCCTATGTTACTTTTTGTCAGTGTTGGATATATCATATCTCTGATTCATTACATCAAATCTTTCTCTGATTAATTACTTTGTCCCTCAATTAGACATTACTTTCCACCAAGGCTGCTTTCTTCTAAGACTTAGTCCTCATTGTTAGGGATTAAAGGTGTGTGCTAAGGTGATGTCTGTACTCTAACCAGATCACATACACCTAGGAGCTCTTTGCATGCACTACTTTGCTAGTCTGGCCATGATGCTGAATTTAAATTTCTTTATACATTGGCCATAGACACATGTCATGTTGAGATGACATGCATCACAACACCAAAGTAAGGCTTTAAATACAAGCTGGGAGTCAGGATAAAGGCTCTAGCAGTAAATGCTCATGAGTTCATAGAGACAGGGAAGTTAAGGCTCATGGGAAACCCTATGGCTACCACACAATGCTAGCACATGACATCAGTCAGAAGTAATTGTCTTGTGGATGACAGTCTATAAATATTCAAGGTCAGAGAGCATGCGATTTTGAGGATGTTCTCTTTGCTGGAGTGTGTGTGGGTACTGTAGACCTTATAATATAGTGACTGCTCTACAAAATTCAGCTCTTGCTTTGGCTATTTTTCCCATGTGGATCTATGTATTTTGGGCAGGAAATGTGTGTTTTTGCCTCCCACCACTCTTTGGAAGTGGAAAATTTATTTTGAATTATAAGTTCACTAGTATGAGGATCCTTCTTGACCATCAAATGAAATTCTAGATTTTAGACTTTTGACTTAATGTTCAAATACATTTATTCATAGGCATAGGATTATCCAGAATGACAAGATTGCATTTTGTACTCTTAGAATGTGGCTCTTGGGGAAGCTCTAAGGCAAGAACTCTGCATCAGTCTGGAAAATGGACTTCAAATGTCTAGAAACCTGTACAGACTGTATTATCTGGAGCTGAGGCCTCAAGCATTATTTAAATTAGTAAAAAGTCACCAACCTTTTTATCAAAAGGATAAAGACATGCAGTTGTGCATCCTTACCATCTGATGCCCTCTCCCATATGGGGACCAAGACAGGGATCATTCATTATCCTTGTCCTTAAGCTTCCATAACTGTAAGCAACACAAACTTTATTTTTTAAAATAGTGCTGCAGATATGTCATTAATTTAATGCAACATGGATTAAGACATAGGGTTAGGGTTTGAACTGAGGAATTTGAGAGTATTTCATATAGTCCTTAAACACTGTCAACAGGAGTTGTCTCAGTTTAAGGAAGGGAATCCTCAGTTTAAAGAATTGTGTTTCTAACCTCTCGAACATTTTTTTAATGAATATAATTCCTTCATTATCCCTAGGAATTTGTAGCTTTCAAACTTTCACGTTAATTTTGCCAACCTTTGCAGAAAGTACAGTCTTGGAATAACTAATCTTTAAAGACAACTTTGAAATTTTCCAATCCTTATACATCAGGTTCTTGATGGTTGTTGGAAAATACCAGTGAACATGAGGCAAACAATATGCCTGCCTTTCAAGGCTACAAGAATGAGATTAAATAGATATGAAAAGGTTACATTTGTAGCTATCACATATAGTAAAAGGTAAGTACAATGTATCAAAGATCTGAACCTAGCACACCAAGCCAAATCCATTTTTCTGAGATGCTGAGCCTTGAGCAGAGGACAGTTAGAGTGATCTTAAAATATCTAAGGTAGTATCTGTTCCAGAAAGAATTGATAGTGGAGCATCTTGCAGTCAGGGACAACTAGAGGAACAGAAGAGGAAGCTGTAGCCATGGGTAGCTGGAAGATCAGGGAAGGAGCCTGCAGCCATAGGTAGCTAGGCGGACAGGGGAGGAACCTGCAGCCATAGGTAGATGGGCAACAGGGCAGAGAAACTGTGCAAAGAATGTATGAGTTAAGACCTAGGTGGGGAAGATGAAGATTATATTTTATAGGATTCTTTGGCTTTGGTAAAATACCAATAACTCTGTAAACTGATCACATGAGCTAAACACAGGGACTTCCAGTTTTATATCTTAAACTCTTTAGAGTCATTGTTAGTCTTACTGAATTCCCAATATTATCTGCCTTATCTGCCTTAGCATATTACTCTCAAAGAGTTCTTGATAAATCAAAAGTTCAGAGTGACTTAAGCTCTTTTGTGTTGAAACTACTAATATAATTTCAATAAAGGAATGCATATATATGCATATATATGTATATATACACATATCCAACTAAAAGCATTTCTTTAACAGTATAATTGTAATTGTGAAAATGTTATTTTCAGAAGTAGATACAGTGTGAGATTTTTGGTGGCCACAGTTGTCAAACCCTACTGTATTTTCCCCAAGAAATTTGTGACATATCTGCTGGCAGGAACAATTATATTGAGACCCATATCTACTTTGAAAAAATAAAGCTATGTATATGACCCTGTATCAATACCATTTAGTTTTTATCACTATTGCTCTGTAGTACAGCTTGAGGTGACAGATGACTATTCCCCTGGAAGAAGTTGTTTTTTTCTTTTTTTATTGTTCAGGATTATTTTTGGCTATTCTGTTTTTTGCTTGCTTATTTGTATTTTTTGTTTGTTTAATTTTGATGCTTTTGATTGTTGTTTGCTTTAATTTTTCCATATGAAGTTGAGAATTGCTCTTTTAAAGTCTATAAACAGTGTGTTGGAATTTTGATGGAGATTACACTGAATCTGTAGATTTGCTTTTGGTAAGTTTGCCATTTTTACTATGTTATTCCTGCCTATCCATGAGCATAAGGGAATCTTTTCTTCTTCTGATTTTATCTTTAATTTCTTTCTTCAAGGACTTCAAGTTCTCAGTCTTAATGAATAGTCATTCAAGACAACAGTCTCAAGAACAGTGGGGAAGGACATGACTGTGAATGGGATCCGAAACTGCCTCTGTCAAGCATCATGTTGCATTCTATGATTGGCAATTGCAAAGGAGCTTTAGAAACCCTGCCTGGACATAGTTGGAGCCAAGGTAGTAGAGCACAGCTATTACCAACCTCACAGACATGACGCACTTAGGGTAAGACAGTGTGGGGAGATCACTTGCTCAGTGTATGTCTTGGTGATACAGGTTCACTGGAATACACAAGCCAATTTCATCTCTTCTGCTGTGAATGTTGGTGTAGAGTTGGTGTTTCTAGGATGAACAAACTATGACAGGACTTATAAAGGAAAAATCACAACTCCAAAAGGTTAGTTGGTGCTGAATGGGTGTATGAAGGGACAAGATTCTACTGCACGTGGTGTCTTCAAAGCTTTTTCTATCATGGAAATTTACTGTTTGATATTAGGCTTTTTGTTTTTGTTTGCAAATTTAATGAATGGTATCCAAAGCTTCCTGATTGTGATTACAAGTTTTAAATAGACACCATCAGATCAGCATCAGCTTTAAATGTAATAATAATCACTGAGCATTGTGGATGATGGCTAAAAGTCTTGACTTTATTCTTTCCTTAGTTACATGTAATTTCTAAGTCTGTCTTCCCCAGGCATTCATGAATCCACATCTTGATAAAGTAATAGATAAAATCAGCCTCTAGAAAGATTAAATTAATTGCAAAAGAGAACAGTGAGTTAACCTCATAGGAATACAAGCCTGACACACTTACCTGGGAGAGCGTTTCCCTGCTCTAGTTCAAAATATCCTCAACTTTGATGGGATTAGTTCTCTCAGAGACAAGAAGTCTCATTTGAGGTAGTTTATTGTTTAAGGTATGAAAATACCATACTTGTATTGATGAGCATATGTTTTACCAGGACAATAGAATCACAGTCTTATTATTATCAACCATGGAGAACTTACTTTCCACATTTTCTGAGAATGTTTTTATGTTTATTGTAATAGGCAAAGAGATAGGGATACAGCCTTTCTGTCAGAAGCACTATATGACCCATTTGTGTGCAAGCAATTTCATGCAGCTGTGGATACCACACAGGCTCATGCACACACTCATGTTGGCCCACTAGAGATTCGATAGTTGTGAGCTGCTACATAGATACTGAAAATCAAACTGAGACTGAGTCACTTCTCCAGCTCCTCATGGGGATTTTACATTTTCTATTGATGCATCATGAAGCTGATCTCCACAGAAGTGGACAGTAAGAGACCATATATGTTCTCCTTCAGTTCTGAATATAGTGCAACTGGTATAAGAGGCAAACATTAGACTTCCTGGGGTCTCTACAGGTGGAAGCATCCAATGAGTATTATTAAAACAATAACATAATGCAAATTTCAACAAAGAAAATAATACTTTATTCAAATAGATAAACAGACTCTTTAAACTTTAAAATACAAATATGAGGATATTACAATAAATGCAAATTATAAAAATGATAAACATAAATAGCAACAAAAATTTTACAATTATGTTCTACTATTATGCAGAGAAGGAAAACTTCATGAATGGGAATTAAAAGGTAAGCTTGAGAAATCACAGGGATTTCTAAATAAGTACAGACAGCCAAGCCAATAATTGTCTCTTGAGTTTACTTGCTAGCATGAGTACTTAAAACATAGTAACCTTACACTATGAGGAAGTAGTAAAAATAAAGAAAGCAGTAAGATCTTGGGAGTGGGAAGCAGGGACCAAACCACTGTGTTGGCCACAGCACTCTATAAAATGCAGAGAGAGGACAGTGGGGACCAGTCTGATTTGTATCTGATCCCTATTCAAGGCTCAAAGCTATATGAGCAATACACTTTACAAAACCAAGTGAAGATAGAATTAAATGCAGGTAAGCATTGTCTAAGAATCATACAGAGGAACTCTCAAAGTTCAACATGACTTCTTTAGGAACACAACAGTCTCAAAAACCCTAACCAATCAGAATCATGCATGTCAGAAATACATAGATACAGGTGTTCCAGATATTGATAGATACGAATTTCAAACAAGCATAGCAAACACACACACACACACACACACACACACACACACACACACAAATTTAAAGTACCTTAAAGGTCAATTAATGATAGAATATAAAAAGTAGTATTGAACTGCAATAAAGAAAAGTTTAAATTTCTAAAGTATCAAAGGTATTTGGAACATGGAGGAAATGAGGTAGAGACTTTAGGTCAACCGAAGGGTTCTCCAAGTAGATGTAGAAGAGGATAAATTGGTAGAAGAAAGAGAAGAAACATAGAGGTCAGTGAGGGGTGGAAGGAAAAGGTGATGTGTGCTAGGGGGCATCTCAACTAAGAAAAATGATATAATGTAAAGAATTACTAACTAAAAAATATTTAGTAACTTTACCATAATGAAAAGAAAATGAAACAACCTAGATATGACATGGGAGACTCAAATCTGAAATTAAAATGAATACATCTAAAAAAAAAAAAAAGAGGGGATTCTTATTGAGCAAGTATCGAGGATAACACAAAAAGAAAACACTGGAGAAATGAGGCTTTTAAAACATGCTCATATAACATGCTGAGATACCTACTGCTTTCCATTCAACTAAACTGAGTCATAAGTAAGTCAGCAGCACAGCATCCAAATCACATTCTCAGGCTATAGTACTTTAGAAGCTTGTCTATACCAAATCCTACAGTAAATGTATTAAAAACATCCTTTGCATAAGTGCCTGATCCCAGACCAGCCATCTTGCCAAACTCTAAACAGAACTGTGCTGATTTGAATCTTTCCTTTACTTCGGGTGGCATTTGCTGACATGTTTGGAGAAATAGAGTTGGCATTAGTTTGGAAACTAGAAAGAGAGTTGTCTTAGGAAGACCTGGTATCTATGTGTAAAACACCACCAGGTAACCTGCCATACACAAAGCCTTTTCCTCAGTACATGGAAAGTCAGCACCCATACCTGTTTGTGGTTATGTATGGCTCTTTGTAGTAATTTCACTCCTCAAAGGGGGTCCTTGGCATTTGTTTAAACAATTTTTTAGGAAAAGCTAAAAACAAATATTTTGAAAGGAAACCTTTCTGCTATGCTTTTCAGCTAGTCTGAAAGAAACTATTCCAACACAGCTTCTCACCCAGATTTGAAAGGCAGAGCAGAGCTTTCCCAGAATTTTTCTTTGTGCTTGAGAAAATAATGACTCAATCAATTAAAGACACCTCAGAAGCAATCTGTGCAAGTCACCTTTCTATTCTACACCAGCCATGCTGATCAATAATTGAACTCCTTTTATTTTTCTGTTTTCATTGAGTTTCATTAAAAAGAAAAACTTTTATCCCATGTAAAATAAAATAGAGGAATAAAAAGAAATTGAAAATTACTGTGGAAAATTTGTAACCTTTCCCCAGCAGGACAGATGTTAACTACGCAAACAGGTCATTTAAAATGACTAAGAGCTGCCTTGCTATGTGCCCCTTGGATGGCTGATGACTATTTAGAAAGCAGGTTTACTCTGGCATGGCCATTTCTGGATGTCAGCTAAGAAAACCAAGGAGGCTATGACAGGCCTTCTGTTAATACTAAAGTGATTATTTCAGATGATCCTGCATTTTGAGATGAAAAATAGAAATAGCCCTTACCTCTAGTGCAGTGTGCAGACCTTGGCTGGCATCCTGTGGACAAGATATTGGGATGTGTTCAATCTGCATATTACTCTATTAAGATTTATATTGGCCAAGCTAAAGGAGGTCACACATAAAGACCTGAAGTTACCACCAGCATGAAGGATGTTTGACTTAATCTAGCCAGAACCAGAAGTCAGTAGAAAAAGGAGCCCAAATGTCTTGGTGTAATATGCTAGCTGAATCTCTTGGTATAACCATTATATGGCAATTCAGCATTCTGCTACATTTTAACTTCAGAGATACTTTACTGTCTATCCTTTTATTTTTTTTTACAATTGAACAACTTTATTATAACAAACAAAAATAAATGTACAGATTTTAAGAATTTTTGCATGAAAGTATATGAATATGTTTTTGTCAGTCCTTGATTGTTTTCAAGGTTTGATAGTATGCATTAAAGTCTTACTAGTTACAATGAACATAGTGTACGTGTAAAATAAGATGTAACCTGGAAATAGTCAAAGTTTCTTGGTGTGTAAAAATTAAGCATAAGGGTTTTTCATTTTTTTCTTTTTTTTTTTTTTGGCCTTTGTTTTTCTTGAACTTCATATAGTCTGTGGGTTGTTTCTGGGGTGTTCAGAGCGTTCTGGGATTAGTATCCAATTATCAGTGACTGCGTATTATGTCTGTTCTTTTGTGAATGGGTTCCCTCACTCAGGATGATATTCTCTAGATGCATCCATTTTCTTAAGAATTTCATAAAGTCATTGTTTCTGATAGCTGAGTAGTACTCCATTGTGTAAATATAACACAATTTTTGTATCCATTCATCTACTGAAGGACATCTGGGTTCTTTCCAGCTTCTGGCTATTATAAATAGGGCTTCTATGAACATTGTGGTGCATGTGTCTTTGTTGTATGTTGGAGCTTCTCTGGGGTAAATGCCCAGAAGTGGAATAACTGGGTCTTTAGGTAGTACTATGCCCAATTTTCTGCAGATTACCAGACTGATTCTCAGAGTGGTTGTACCAGTTTCCAACCCCACCAACAGTGGAGAAGTGTTCCTCTTTCTTCACACCCTCGTCAGCATCTGCTGTCATCTGAATTTTTGATCTTAGCCATTCTGACTGGTGTGAGGTGGAATCTCAGTGTTGTTTGGATTTGCATTTCCCTGATGAATAATGATGTCAAGCACTTCCTTAGATGCTTCTCAGCTATTCGATATTCCTCAATTGAGAAATTTTTGTTTAGCTCTGTACCCCATTTTTAAATAGGGTTGTTTGATTTTGTGGTGTCTAACTTCTTGAGTTCTTTGAATACCTTGAATAGTAGGCCTCTATCAGATGTGGGGTTGGTAACAATCTTTTCCCAATCTGTTGGCTGCCATTTTGTTTTCCTGACAGTGTCCTTAGCCTTACAGAAACATTGCAATCTCATTAAGTCCCATTTGTCCCTATTTGGCCTTAGAGCACGAGCCACTGGTGTTCTGTTCAGGAAATTTTCTCCTGTGCCTATGTGTTCTAAGGTTTTCCCTACTTTCTCATCTATTAGTTTCAGTGTACCTGGTTTAATGTGGAGATCTTTGATCCACTTGCACTTGAGCTTTGTACAAGAGATAAGAAAGTGTTTATTTTCATTCTTCTTCATGCTGAGTGCCAGTTGGACTAACACAATTTGTTGAAGAGGCTGTCCTTTTTCCATTGAATGTTTACAGCTCCTTTGCCAAAAATCAAGTTACCATATATGTGAGAGCTTATTTCTGAATCTTCTATTCTATTCCATTGATCCATGTGTTTATCTTTGTCTCAGTGCCATGCAATTCTTAGCACAATTGCCTTGTATTATAGCTTGAAGTCAGAGATAGTGATTACCACAGATGTGTTCTTGTTGTTGAGGATGGTTTTCACTTTTCTAGGTCTTTTGCTATTCCAGATGAAATTGCACATTGCTCTTTTCAACTCTATGAAGAATTGGGTTGGAATTTTGATGGGGATTGAATTGAATCTGTAAATGGCTTTTGGTAAGATGGCCATTTTTAAGATGCTGATCCTTCCAATCTATAAGCATGGGAGATCTTTCCATTTTTTGAGGTCTTCCTCGATTTTCTTCTTTGAGATTTGAAGATCATGTCGACCTTCACTTGCTTAGTTTGAGTTCCACCAAGGTGTATCATATTGTTTGTGACTATTTTTAAGGGTATTTTTTCCCTAATTTCTTTCTCCACATGTTTGTCCTTTGAGTAGAGGAAGGCTACTGATTTGTTTGAGTTAATTTTATATCCAGCCACATTGCTGAACTTGTTTATCAGCTGTAGAAGTTCTCTGGTGGAATTTTTGGGGTCACTTATGTACACTATCAGTACATAAGTGCTGATATTATCTGTAGACAGTGATGTTTTTATTTCTTCCTTTCTAATTTGCATCCCTTTGATTTAATTTTGCTGTCTAATTGAATAGGTAGGGGGAGAGTGGGCAGCCTTGACTAGTCCCCGATTTTAGTAGGATTGCTTCACGTTTCCCACCGTTAAGTTTGATGTTAACTATTGGTTTGCGGTATTTTGCTTTTATTATGTTTAGGTATGGGCCTTGGATTCTTGTTTTTTCCGAGACTTTTAACATCAAGGGGTGTTGAATTTTGTCAAATGATTTCTCAACATCTAGTGAGATAACCATGTAATTTTTTTTCTATGAGTTTGTTTATATGGTGGATTACATTGATGGTTTCTCGTATATTAAACCATTCCTACATCCCAGGGATGAAGCCTATTTGATCATAGTAAATGATCATTTTGATGTTTTCTTGGATTCAGTTTGCAAGAATTTTGTTGAATATTTTTGCATCAACGTTAATAAGTGAGATTGGTTTGAAGTTCTCTTTCTTTGTAGGGTCTTTGTGTGGTTTAGGAACGAGGGTTATTGTAACCTCAAATAATGAGTTAGGTAATGTTCCATCTGATTCTATTTTTTGGAATAGTTTGGACAGTATTGGTATTATGTCATCAATAAATGTCTGATAAAATTCTGTACTAAACCCATCTGGATCTGGGCTTTTTTTAGTTGGGAAGCTTTTGACGACTGCTTCTTTTCTTTATGTGTTATGGGATTCTTTAGATGGTTTACCTGGTCCTCGTTTAACTTTAGTATCTGGTATCTGTCTAGAAATTCATCTATTTCCTCCAGATTTTCTAGCTTTGTTGAGTATAGGCTTTTGTAGTAGGAACTGATAATTTCTTGAATTTCCTCAGTTTCAGTTGTTATGTCTCCACTTTTTTTTTTCTGATTTTGTTCATTTGTATACTGTCTCTTTGGCCTTTCATTAGTCTGGCTAAGGGATTATCAATCTTGTTAATTTTCTCAAAGAATCCACTCTTGGTTTTTTTGATTCTTTGAATGGTTCTTTTTGTTTCTATTTGGTTAATTTCTGCTCTGATTTTCATTATTTCTTGCTGTCTGCTTGGGTGTATCTGTTTCCTTTTATTCTAGAGCTTTCAACTATGCTGTCAATTTGCTACTATATGTTCTCTTTAGTTTCTTTCTGGAAGTATTCAGAGGTATAAGTTTTCCTCTCAGTACTGCTTTCATTGCATCTAATAGGTTTGGGTATGTTGTGTTTTCATTTTTATTAAATTCTAGAAGATCCTTAATTTCTTTCTTTATTTCTTCTTTGACCATGCTATAATTTAATAGAGCATTGTTTAGTTTCATGTGTACTTGGGCTTTTTGTTCTATTTGTTAATATTAAAGACCAGCCTTAGACCATCGTGATCTGCTGGGATGCATGGGAGTATTTCAATCTTCTTATATCTATTGAGACTTGTTTTGTTACGAATTATATGGTCAATTTTGGAGAAGGTGCTATGATGTGCTGAGAAGAAGGTGTATTCTTTTGTTTTTGGATGATATGTTCTGTTGATGTCTATTAATTGAATTGGTTCATATCCATGCTAGTTTCACTGTGTCATTGTTCAGTTTCTATTTCCATGATCTGTCCATTGAGGAGAGTGGGTTGTTGAGGTCTCCCACTATTATTATGTGGGGGGCAATGTATATTTTGAGCTTTAATACGGTTTCTTTTATGAATATGAGTGCTCTTATATTTGAAGCATTGAGAATAGAGAGTTCCTCCTGACATATTTTCCCTGTGATGAGTAAAAGGTGTCCTTCCCTGTCTTTTTAGATAACTTTTGGTTGAAAATCTACTTTATTCGATATTAGAATGGCCACTCCAGCTTGCTTCTTGGGGCTGTTTTCTTGGAAGTTTTTGTCCCAACCTTTTACTCTGAGATAGTGTCAGTCTTTGTCTCTGAGATGAGTTTCCTGTATGCAGCAAAACGCTGGACTCTGTATATATATCCAGTCTGATAGCTTATATCTATTTATTGGGTTATTGAGTATATTGATGTTAACAGATATTAAGGAATAGTGGTTGCTCTTTCATGCTATTTTTGCTTTTATAGGTAGATTTGTGCCTGAGTGTCTTTGTCTTTTGGTTTTCTTGCTTTTACTAGGATATAGTTTCCTTCCTTGTATTGGGTTTTCCAACTATAATTCTTTGTAGTGTTGGGTTTGTGGTCAGATAGTGTATAAATTTAGTTTTGTCCTGGAATATCTTGGTCTCTCCATCTATATTGATTGAAAGTTTTGCTGGGATCTGCCACCCGGAACGGCAGCTTGTAAAGGCTGAACAACTGGTGAGTGGGAGACCTGGGCTGCCAGGGAGCAGAGAGACCTCTGCGGATTGCACATGGAAAGTACACCCCTGCCTTGCCCCGCCCTGCCCCGCCTAATCCAGCGACCAGGAACAGAACTTTGAAACTTCTGTTCCCACCTGGCGACTCGGAGGCATAGAACAGGGCTCAGCCCATCTGCCACCTGAACCAGAGGAAATCCAGGGACACAGACCAGATACAAAAGAAAGGCAAGAACATATCACTGACAACAAAATGGCAAGAGGAAAGCAAAAGAGTATATCCCAAGGAAACCAAGACAATCTAGCAACACCAGAACCCAGCTGTTCCATAACAGCAAACATCAGAATGCCAAACACTCCAGAAAAAAAAGACACAGACTTGAAATCATAACTCAAGATGCTGATAGAGATACTTAAACAAGAATGGGAGGAAAAGCAATAAGATTCAGAAGCTTTTAAAGAGGAAACAAAACAAAAAACTCAAAGAACTATAGGAAAACACAACCAAAGTGAAGAAGGAATGGAAGAGAGAATTTAAAATGGAAATTAAAACAATAAAGAAAACAATAAAAGAGATAAACCTTGAGGTAGAACACCAAAAAAAAAAAAAAAAAAAAAAAAAAAAAAAAAAAAAAAAGAAAAAAAAGAAATCAGGAGTCACAGAAGCAAGCATTTCCAATAGATTACAAGAGATGGAAGAGAGAATCTTGGGGGCAGAAGACAACATTGTAAACATAGACAAAACAGCCAGAGAAGATGCAAAAAACAAAAAGCTCCTAACCCAAAATGTCCAGGAAATCCAGGACACAATGAGAAGACTGAAACTAAGGATAATAGAAATAGAAGAGGGAGAAGAGTATCAACTAAGAGGCACAGTAAATATCTTCAACAAAATCGTAAAAGAAAACTTCCCTACCCTCAAGAATGAGATGACCACAAACATAAAAGAAGCCTTCAGAACTCCAAATCGGTTGGACCAGAAAAGAAATACCTCCCGACACATAATAGTGAAAACTTCAAGTGCCCAAAGCAAAGAAAGAATACTAAAAGCAGTAAGGGAAAAATGTCTGGTAACATATAAAGGCAGACCAATCAGACTCACACCAGATTTCTCAAAAGAGACTATGAAAGCTAGACGAGCCTGGACAGACATCATGCACACCCTAAGAGAGCACAAGTGCCAGCCCAAGCTGCTATACCCAGCAAAACTATCAATCACCATCGATGGAGAGATGAAGATATTTCAAGACAAATCAAAATTTACACAATATCGGACCACAAACCAAGAACTACAACAAAGTATAGGTGGAAAACCCAATACAATGAAGGAAAATACAGCCTGGTGAAAACAAGAAAACTAAAAGAAAAAAAAGACAAAGACACAACTCATCCCACAAAAGCAATAATGGCAGGAAGCAGAAACAACTATTTCTTGATATCTTTTAACATAAATGGACTCAACTCCCCAATAAAGAGACATAGGCTATCAGACTGTATACATAAACAAAATCCAGCCTTTTGCTGCATACAGGAAACTCATCTCAGAGACAAAGACAGACACTATCTCAGAGTAAAGAGGTGGGAAAAAAAACTTCCAAGCAAACAGCTCCAAGAAGCAAGCTGGAGTGGCTATTCTAATATCAAATAAAGTAAATTTCCAACCAAATGTTATCAAAAAGATAAGGTAGGACACTTTTTACTCATTACCGGGGAAATCTGTCAGGAGGAACTCTCAATCCTTAATATATATGCTCCAAATAAAAAAGCACCCACATTCATAAAAGAAACCCTACTAAAGCTCAAAAAATACATTTTGCCCCACACAATAATAGTGGGAGACTTTAATACCCCACTCTCACCAATGGACAGATTATGGAAACAGAAACAGAACAAAGACATTGCAAAAGTAGCAGAGACTTTGAACCAACTAGAATTAATAGATATATACACAACATATTATCCTAAAGTAAAAGAATATACCTTCTTCTCACCACCCCATGGCACCTTCTCGAAAACTGACCACATAATTGGACACAGAACGAGCCTCAATCGATATAAGAAGATTGAAATACTACCATGCATCCTCTCAGATCACCATGGTCTACGGCTGGTCTTTAACAGCAACATCGACAACAAAAAGCCCACATACACATAGAAACTAAATAATGCTCTGTTAAAGATAGCAGGGTCAAAGAAGAAATAAAGAAAGAAATTAAGGATTTTCTAGAATTCAACAAAAACGAAAATACAACATACCCAAACCTATGGGATGCATTGAAAGCAGTACTGCAAGGAAAACTCATAGCCCTAAGTGCTTCCAAAAAAAAAAAACTGGAGAGAGCTGACATCAGCAACCTGACAACACAGCTAAAAGCCCTAGAACAAAAGGAAGCAGATATACCCAAAAAGAGTAGACGGCAAGAAATAATCAAAATTAGGGCAGAAATAGACCAAATAGAATCAAAAAGAACCATTGAAAAAAATCAACAAAACCAAGAGTTGGTTCTTTGAGAAAATCAACAAGATTGATAAACCCCAGCTAGACTAACTAGAGGGCAAAGAGAGAGTATACAAATTAAAGAATCAGAAAGGAAAGTGGGGACATAACAACTGAAATGAGGAAATTCAAGAAATCATCAGATCCTACTACAAAAACTTATACTCCACAAAATTAGAAAATCTGGAGGAAATGGACGAATTTTTAGACAGATACAAGATCCTAAAGTTAAACCAGGATCAATAAACCATCTAAATAACCCTATAACACCTAAAGAAAAAGAAGAAGTCATCAAAAGCCTCCCAACCAAAAAATGCCCAGGTCTAGACGGGTTCAGTGCAGAATTTTATCAGACATTTATTGTGGATATAACACCAATACTCTCCAAACTATTCCAAAAGATAGAATCAGATGGAATACTACCTAACTCATTTTTTGAGGCTACAATAACCCTCGTACCTAAACCACACAAAGCCCCTACAAGGAAAGAGAACTTCAGACCAATCTCACTTATGAACATTGATGCAAAAATACTCAACAAAATCCTTGCAAACCGAATCCAAGAACACATCAAAACGATCATTCATCATGACCAAGTAGGCTTCATCCCTGGGATGCAGGGATGGTTTAATATAAGGAAATCTATCAATGTAATCCCACATATAAACAAACTCAAAGATGAAAATCACATGGTCATCTCACTAGATGCTGAGAAAGCATTTGACAAAATCCAACACCCCTTCATGTTAAAAGTCCTGGAAAGAACAGGAATCCAAGGTCTATACTTAAACATAATAAAAGCAATATACAGCAAACCAACAGCCAACATCAAACTTAATGGAGAGAAACTTGAAGCAATCCCACTAAAATCAGGGACTCGACAAGGCTGCCCACTCTCCCCCTACCTATTCAGCATAGTACTGTAAGTCCTGGCTGGAGCAATTAGAGAGCAAAAGGAGATCAAGGGGATACAAATCGGAAAGGAAGAGATAAAAACATCACTCTTTGCCGATGACATGATAATGTACTTGAGTGACCCCAAAAATTTCACCAGAGAACTCCTACAGCTGATAAACAAGTTCAGGAAAGTGGATGGATACAAAATTAACTCAAACAAATCAGTAGCCTTCCTATACTCAAGGACAAACATGTGGAGAAAGAAATTAGGAAAATGGTACCCTTCACAATCGTTTCAAAAACTCTGAAATACCTTGGTGTGACTCTAACTAAGCAAGTGAAGAACCTGTATAACAAGAACTTCAAACCTCTAAAGAAAGAAATTGAGGACGATCTCAGAAAATGGAAAGATCTCCCATGCTCATGGATTGGAATGATCAACATCTTAAAAATGGCCATCCTACCAAAAGCAATCTAAAGATTCTATGCAATCCCCATCAAAATTCCAACCCAGTTCTTCATGGAATTGGAAAGGTCAATGTGCAATTTCATATGGAATAACAAAAGACCTAGAATAGCGAAATCCATCCTCAACAACAAAAAAACATCTGTGGGAATAACTATCCCTGACCTCAAGCTATATTACAAGGCAATTGTGCTAAAACTGCATGGTACTGGTACAGAAATAGGCATGTGGATCAATGGAATAGAATAGAAGATCCAGAAATGAGCCCTCATGTATATGGTCACCTGATTTTTGACGAAGGAGCAGTAAACATTCAATGGAAAAAGGACAGACTATTCAACAAATGGTGTTGGTCCAACTGGCACTCAGCATGCAAAAGAATGAAAATAGACCCTTTCTTATCTCCTTGTACAAAGCTCAAGTGTAAGTGGATCAAAGATCTTCACAGTAAACCAGATACACTGAAACTATTAGATGAGAAAGTAGGGAAAACCTTAGAACACATTGGTACAGGAGAAAATTTCCTGAACAAAACACCAATGGCTCAAGCTCTAAGGTCAAAGATTAACAAATGGGACTTAATGAGATTGCAATGTTTCTGTAAGGCTAAGGACATTGTCAAGAAAACAAAACGGCAACCAACAGAATGGGGAAAGACTTTTACCAACACTACATCAGATAGAGGCCTAATATCCAAGGTATACAAACAACTCAAAAAGCTAGACACCAGAGAATCAAATAACCCTACTAAAATTGGGGAACAGAACTAAACAAAATGTTCTCAATAGAGAAATATCGAATGGCTGAAAAACATCTAAGGAAGTGCTCAACATCCTTAGCCATTAGGGAAATGCAAATGAAAACAACCCTGTGATTCTACTCACATCAGTCAGATTGGCCAAGATCCACAACTCAGATGACAACAAATGCTGGCAAGGTTGTGGAGAAAGAGGAACACTTCTCTACTGTTGGTGGTGTTGACTAATACAACCACTCTGGAAATCTGTCTGGCGATACCTCAGAAAATTGGACATAATACTACCTGAAGACCCACCTATTCCACTTCTGGGCATATACCCCAGAGACACTTTAATACACAACAAAGATATATGCACCACAATGTTCATAGCAGCTCTATTTATAATAGCCCGAAGCTGGAAATAACCCAGATGTCCTTCAGAAGATGAATGGATATAAAAATTGTGGTACATTTACACAATGAAATACTACTCAGCCACCGGAAACAATGACTTAACCAAATTCTTAAGAAAATGGCTGCATCTAGAGAATATCATCCTGAGTGAGATAACCCAGTCACAAAAGAACAGACATAATATGCAGTCACTGATAGTGGGATGCTAACCCCAGAGGCTTGCACTCCCCCAGAAATAACTCACAGACTGTATGAAGTCCAAGAAATAAAGAAAAGAAAACAAAAACAAAAGAATATTTACACAACAAGAAAACTTTGACTATTTCCATGTTACATTTTGTTTTACATGTACTTTATGCTCATTGTAACTATTATGTTTTCAATGCATACTATCAAACCTTAAAAAAAATCAAGTACTGACTAAAAAATATATTCATATTGTTTTATGTAAAAATTATTTTAAAATCTGAAAAAAAAAGTATTGACAAAAATGTATAATTTTAAGCAAAAAATGTTTAAAATCTGTACATTTATCTTTGTTTTGTAAAATAAATTTGTTTAAAAAAAAAGAAAATTTTGCTGTTTATAGCAACTTGGACTGACACTTGTGTTCTCTTAGGGTCTACATGATGTCTGTCCAGGATTCTAGCTTTTCTAGTCTCTGTTGAAAAGTCATGTGTGATTCTGATTGGTCTGTCTTTATATGTTACATGACCTTTTTCCTTACTGCTTTTAGTATTCCTTCTTTGCTTTGGTCACTTGTCGTTTTGACTATCATGTGTCAGGATCAATTTCTCTTCTGGTCCAATCTATTTGGACTTCTTTACTCTTCTTTTATACTCATGGTCATCTCATTCTTAAGGGTAGGCAAGTTTTCTTTTACAATTTTGTTGAAGATATTTACTGTGCCTATTAGTTGATATTCTTTGCCCTCTTCTATTCCTATTATCCTTAGGTTTGGTCTTAGTCATTGTGACCTGGATCTCCTAGATACTTTGGGTTAGGAGCTTTTTGGCTTTTGCATCTTCTCTGACTCTTTTGTCTATGTTTTCCATGTTGTCTACAGGCCCTGAGATTCTCTGTTCCATTTCTTGTAGTCTGTTGGAGATGCTTGCATCTGTTACTACTGATTTCTTTTTTTAGGTTTTCTACCTTCAGGGTTGTCTCTTTTAGTGTTTTCTTTATTGTTTCCATTTCAATTTTAAGTTTCTTCTTCAATTCCTTAATCTCTTTGGTTCTGTTTTCCTCTAGTTCATTGCTTTCTTTGAGTGTTTTTCTTGTTTCCTCTTTAAAAGATTCTATTTCTTTATGATTTTCCTCCCTTTCTTGTTTAAGGATCTCTATCATCATCTTGAGGTATGATTTCAGGTCTGAGTCTTCTTTTTCTGGAGTGTTAGCTTTTTGGGTTTGCTTTGATGGGAGAGCTACATTCTGGTTTACCAGGTTGTCTTGGTTTCCATTGGGTAAGTTCTTTTGCTTTCCTCTTGCCATCTTGTTATCTGTGATTATCTGTGGCCTTGTTATCAGTGATTCGTTACTGTCTCTCCCGTGTATCTGGCGTTTGTCCCTGGATCTCTGCTGTTCCTGGTAGCAGATGGCCTGAGCATTTTTTTTCTGAATGCAGGGGCTCTCAAGGTGAATACTGAGTCCCTATAGCAGAGTTCCTGCTCCCCTGACCCAATGTGGGGGGTGTGCTTTTTGAGTGCTCAGCCCAGACCTCTCTGCACCTTGGCTACTAACAGTGCAGTTTCACTAGGGCTGCATCCCTGGATCTCAGCTCTTCCTCGTGGCAGATGGCCTGAGTGTTTGTTCCACATTCATGGGCCCTCAGGGTGGTCTCTGTGTCCCTACACCAGAATTCTTGCTCCCCTGAACCAATCCCAGGTAGTGCTTTTCATGGTCTCGGCCCAGACATCTCTGCGCCTCGGCTACTTGCAGCCGAGTCTCACCAGGTCTATGTTCCTGGACCTCTGTTGTTCCTGGTGGCAGATGGCCCGATCACCTGTTCTGTAGGCATGGGCCCTCTGGGTGGCAACCAAATCTTTACAGCAGAGTTCCTGCTTCCCCGACCCAATGGAGGGGGGCGCTTTCTGTGAGCTTGGCCTAGACCTCTCTGTGCCCTGGCTACTTGCAGCACAGTCTCACCAGGCCTCCTTTCTTTCATTTTAAATGTTCTCACACACAGAGCTGCTGTCCTCTCTAACCCCATAGATGCCCGACTGGATTGGATGATGAGGGTTCTTTTCTGAAAAAAATATAATGTGACCGATACTGGAGATACCTCCATGTGTGAAGGATACATTATAAACCAATCATTCTCCAGAGATAGAGCATTGTCAGCTGGCATATCACGCCAAGACAAATGTTTAACTCATCCTCTAAACCCACTCTTTTGTGAGGAGTTGATTTTTCCTTATTGAGTTGTGAAGTACATCTGTATGTTTTCAATAGCCACTATCTCAGTTGGTCTTGAGTGTTGACTTGACACAACCTAGAGTCATCTGAGGGAGTCTCCACTGGGTGAATTCCCAGAACAGAGTGGTCTTTGACCATGTATGTGACAGACTGACTATTGATTAGAGTGGCAGGGCCCAACACTCTGTAGGCCATGCCTTCCTAAGAAGGGATCCGTGACAGCAACCCAGTAATCAAAGTTCAGCCATGGTCACTATTTGAGTCCCTGACCTGACTTTCCTGTGATGTACTGTGACATGAAAGAACAGGAGGACATGGTCCCTTTCTTTTCTTACATTGATTTTGCTTACAGTGTTCATCACAGAAGAAGAAATAACAACAAAGAAAGAAAGAAAGACAAAAAAGAAGAAAGGGAGAAAAGAAAATCAGGACAATTTTATAACACACATACTTGTGATATCAAATGTTCCTTTGTCTGAAATGTATATATGCCACGGGATCTGTTTGTTTCATTCTGTGGAAGAGGTACTGCAGGAGAAGGACAGCATGAAGTGGAAGTACTTCAATCTGCCCCCCAGAACAGGAAATCATTGGTGTTCTGTCCCCTAATAGCAAGCACATAAAACTACCTCACATCGTTATTTGCAGATTAAGTTACAATACAAGTCATTTAAAGTATAACAGCCACTTTACATTGGTGTTGAGATCTTAATGGTCATGATATGTCTGCATTGATTCCATATAGAACAGCTTGTTAGCCTTAGCTTCCAAAAATTTAGATTCTGTTTAATAACATCTCAGTATAAGCAACGTACACAAAGAGAGCCTTGAAACATCAATCTGATGCGAGGCATGTGGTATGTTAACTTGTGGTTGAGATGGACCCCTATGCAAAAGTTACAGAGACCTTAGACAAGTATACCAGACTCTAGTGGAGGGGGAAAATCTCATGATGTTCTCTTTGCATTTCTTTATTCCCTCATATAAAAATCTTTCCATGATAGTGGAGAAAATCAACTCATAGAAGAAAATCTTATTTTGGCTCACAGTTGCCAGTGTTTTGTCAGTGGGTCACAGTGGGCCTGTGGTAAAGAAAAAAGTCCTATTGGAAATAAAAACAAGCAGATAAGCTTGCTTCATGGTAGCTAGAAAACACAGAGAGCTGACAGCATAAATTCCAGGAAGGTGATCCCGGTTGCCTGCCACCTCCAATCAGAGCCTTGTCTTAGTAAGCCTTCTATTGTTATGCTTAGCTGTAAACAATATGGGGAGAAAGGTTTATTTCAGCTCATAACTCAGTTGCACTCCATTACTTAGTGAGGTCACAGGAGGAGCTGAAGCAGAGATCCTGGAAGAAAGCTGTGTATTGGCTTTCTCCTCCTGGCAAGCTTAGCCTGCTTTCTTATAGCACCTAGAGTGACCTTCCCAGGAGATAGCACAGTACACAGTGATCTGGGCCCTCCCACAGTAACCACTTATTCTAAGGTGTTCTACAGGAATGCCCAGGGGCCTGTCTCATGAAGGAGTTTTCTCAGTTGAGGTTCCCTTCTAATAGGGGCTCCTGGCCTGAGCCAAATAGACATAAAAGTAGCCAGCATAATTCCACTTCCTACTTTTTATCGTCTTCTAATAATGGCATAAGATTATGACTCCATTGATGGATTAGCCCACCAGTGAAGTCACAGCCTAATCTAATAATCTCCTCATAATCTAACCATCTCCCACAAGCCTTACCTATAAATAGTACTATATCAAGAGACATGCCTTTTACCCATAAAGCTTTGGGCAGATACTCCATAACTAAACATTCTTCTGCCCCTAAGAATTAAATAAAAAACAAAAAAACAAAAAAACAAGGAACAGCAAGAGGGCTCACTGGATAAAAATGGTAGCTGGTAAGTCTAATGACTTGATATAGATCACTGTACCGAAATGGTGGGCATAGAGAACCAACAGACCTAAGTTGTTTTCTGATCTCTACATATATACTATATGCCAAACATATTCTCCTAACTGCAAATAAAATATTGTAATAAAATTAACTTAAAAATGTCTTGCTGGTACTAAAGAGAAAGACAAGCTTTGATGACAGTCTTCTGTCTCAATCAAAAAGGTTTTTTTGGATGAAGTCATCTTGCTTGAATGGCATGGCTTTTTGTTTATTTGTCCTGGTGAGATTGGGTACAGTAGCAATAGCTATCTGGAGAAAAATAAACAGAATAGCAATGTGTCAGTGGAGTTCTTGAGTAATACTTTAGTTGTAGTCCTCAAAAGGCTTGTCAGTATAGTGATGGAAGGGAGACAGATGACTCCTATGGTGAAGGCAAATGACAGCAGAAACCTGAACCAAGGGAAAATAAAGATCAAGATATTCAGGGAAAAGATGGGGCTGAATGGAGAAGAAGTAGGAGGAAATGCTAGAGGTTTCCCATAGAAGCTTCGGGTTGGTGTATTAGTAGGTTCAATATGACACAGCATAGGATGCTAGCCAAGAGTTCTGGAACCTCTCAGATCCAGGAAGCCAGGGTAGGGCACAACTGTTGCAGTAACATTAAGAAATGAATCTGTGGCTACTCGTTCACGTGTCTTGTCACTCCGTGTGGCTCTGTGGAATTGTAGTAGCCACACCAGCAAGGAGGAGCAGACCTCCTGGGCAGGTCTGTGGACCACCCTCTCCAGGTTGTCTCTCTGCCAACTCGGAACTTTGCTCACATTCTCTACAACCCGGAAAAGTCATGAATCAATAATCAATAATTTATCAATCAGATTTATAAGTTAAATCCTCAATCTATAACCCATCCACACAATAAGCTTACAACCAGTTGAAAAATAATCTGCCCACCTAGATAAGACAAATTGACCTACAGAAACCCTTGAAAATATTCATATCTACCTTTTGCCAATTAAGACCACCTGGATCTTGATGTTCCTTTTCCGGTTTCATCTTGATTTTCCCCTGCTCTTTCTTTTCTGTCCTTCCTAGACTTGTCTCCACCTATCTTTCCTTCTCATCCAGTAATAGGCTGGACATGCCTTGCTGTATAATGATGTCATGCTACATACAACCAAGAAACGATGAGATATTGGGAGACCTTGCACTGCTATGTGCAGAGGAGGAAAAAAGAAGGCACAGGCAGAGACAGTCCTGGCATCAGACAGATCATACCTTGGGTTGCAGAGTCTGGCTACCTGTGATACAGGAAGCCAATGCTTGATGTCTACTTGTAGTTGAGAACATTAATTGATAAATTACTTTATAAACGTGATGAGCATACTTGGGGTTCTTTAGGGAAAGAAAACTGATAGAATGAATATATAAGGTTTCTTGGAGTGGTTTTCAGTTTATGGTCTGACTACACCAACAAAAGCTGTATTTTGGTTTAAAGTCCAAGTATCCAGTAGTTGTTAAGTCCAAGAAGCGAGGTCTTGTCTAGTCTTCAACGTACTCCAGAATTCCACACAAGTAGGCTCTAGTGAGGGAATGGACTTGCCAGCAGAAGCAAAGCAAGCAGAAAAAGAACAAGACCTTCCTTCTTCCATGAATTTTACATAGGCAGCCAGAAGAGAGTGTGGCTGAGACTAACATGGGTTTTCTCACCCTAGAAAAGAAGAGAAAAGAAAACAAAACAAAGCAAAGCTGGATGTAGGGTGAGACTTCTGACTTTAAGTGATTCAGTCAAGAAAAATACTCAGCAACTTGAGCCATGGTTAATTGCAGATGTAGTAAAGTTGATAACTAAGAATAACCACATGCATCTGGCTACTTTGTGTGATTTGTTTGGCTTGGCCCTGGCATTGTATGCTGATTTCCTATTCAACCAAGTGACTTAGAAAGAAACACCTGAATAGTCCTCTTCCTTCATTTGTGTCCTTTCCAGGGTCTAATGACTCATTAAGGAGACAGAAACACAGGTTTCAGTGAAAGAATTCAGGCAGCAGTGGTATCGGTGGTATCGGGGAGGAAAAATCACAATAAAATGAACAAAGGCACAGGGAGAAATTAAATCCAGTTACGGGGCGTTCATTAGGAAGCCATGTCTATTAACCTGCTAGTCATTATGCAAGGTACAGTGATATTTATCAGTGATTTAAAGATGACTAAGATTAAGAGACTGGCAATTGTTCATGAATAAACATTCTACAGGTGACGGTTTTCCTCTAGGGTCAAGAGCTGTGAAGCTGTGCAATGGCTACTTAGCATGTTTGCAGGAGATCTTATAGTGTACCTTATTCAGTAAAAGATTCTGGAAAACAGCCAAGAGAGGAAGGAAAAGGACAAATCCAGAGAAGGGATATTGATTACCAGAACCTACAGCAGCATTGTGTCCAAAATTAGCAGCCGTGTATGACAAGGACTGATTCAAAGCAGCAGATGCAGAAAGGTTCAGAAAACAGAGTCTAATTCATGTGAAGAACCATTTAGAGAAATGGTGGCTGTGTTCATTAAGGGTGGGGCGGGTGGTATGGTTTAAAAATAGTTGATACTACCTCAGGAGTCTGTGCCAGAAATTGGTAATGTGGAAGGAAGGCAAGGAAATGCGGGTATAAAGGGAGGTGCTATTAGAGGTAAATTTTAAACATGTTCTATTTATGCTTTAACTTGCAGGACACTACCAAGGACACTTTAAGAATTTATGTGAAGAGGGGTGAGTGGAACAGACCCAAATCAACGTCAGCAAGAGTGGTAAAAAGCAGTAGTTGTATGTTTATTCATTTTGTCAAAATTACAGATTATATATGGAAATCATAGTGTATAAATACATCTTAAGTATTGATTTATAACAAAGTTCAGCGAGAAGAAGTAGGGAGAATGAACTTGGGTTAATATCATGAAAGAATCTGCAGAGCAGGCATGTTCGGGACAGGCAGAGCAAGCACAAGAAAATCTGAAGACAGCAGAGTCGGGGGCCTTTGACAAGTGTGGAAGAGCCATTGTGTGAGGCTCATCTGGACCTGGCCTCTGCACCTCTTCTTACTCTCACTAGGCAAGAGTCATTACATGGGGACATGTGACAGAGGAAGATCTACCCATAAATTTCAGAAGAGACAACAGATAGAATGTGTCTTCACAGATACCTCCCCAGCCTCCAGGGTGCATATGGCCCCTTCCCCGGTTTCAGCTATGTTGTTCTGAGTTTCATCATACAAATGCTCCAGTAGACTTTATTCCTAGAGACCACACCATTGCCTCCCTTATCCCTTGTCACGCGCCCATGCTTCCCGCCGCTAGGAACAGGCGTGCAACAAACAAACAGCTTCTTCTGCGGATAACCTTTATTGAACAGCACTTTGAGCAGGGGCTTCTTGAGCAGGAAACTTCTCTTTGAGCCGGGGACTCCCTACCGGGTTCTACTGTCTAGGCGACCTCTCGCGCAGTCCCCCACGAGCGATCTCTCTGTCCAGTCTCTGTCCACGCGGGACCTCCTGCAATCTCTTTTACCGAGTCTCTCTCCACGTGGGATCTCCCGCAACCTCTCCTATCGGGTTTCTCTCCACGTGGTATCTCCCTGCCATCCCTCCACGTGGTCTCTCGCAATCTCTCCACTCTCTTCCTCTCCCCCTCTGTCTTCCTCTCCCACATGGGGGAGAAATGCACTGCTATATATGCCTAGGAGACTCGTGTCGCTACCTGATTGGTGCGCCCTCCAGTAACTCAATAGTATGCCCCGAGAGCAGGCTATGACGTATGTGGCGCATGCGCATTAAGTCTCTTGGCTGGGCAACAGCTCTGTTTGCTGAGTTCTCGGCGGGAAGCCGGCGCCATGTTTGGGTGCAGCACAAATGGCTCCCTACAATCCCTCTCTTTCCAATGAGCTCCCTTCTTCTCCCCAAGTATCCACCCCTGACTTAATAAGAGATCTATTTCATTGTTCCTTACAGTTCATCCTTTAAACTTCTTTGAACATTTCCTTTTTTCTCTCCTAACCTTTTCCAACACATGGGACACATAGGTAATAATGTGGATCAAGACTAATTAGAAACATGTTAGTGGTGCTGTTCATTTCTGGACTTTGAGCTATGGAGATGGAACTGTTATATCTCAGTGTCAGAAGATTGAGCCTACCTTGAGCTGCTTATATATGTGGAAGGACTCAGGCCCTACCTGTTCCTCTCCATAAAGGTCTCCCAGATGTTCTGAATTTCTTTCTGGTGTGTTTCCTAAGCACGTGTGGTTCCAGATAGAATGTGAGGATAGTGAAGTTTTGAATTTCCTCACTTCTTCGTTGGTGTTCATGCCAGAATTCCACAGAGGGTTGGGTAAAAGTGGCTTAATAGGAGGCCGGAAGTGAACTGTCAGACTTGTCTCTAAATGTGGATATAGATTACAAGGCTAACACGTGCTTCATTTATACACTGCTGGGACACTTCAAGCACAGGCTTATTCTAATATTCAAACCTTGATGTACAAATAAAGCAAGCTACTCTCTAAGTATTTATTTCAGATGGGTTGCAGTGGCATATACATGTTTCTAAAAGTGCTGTGGCCACAGTTTCACATAGTTTCCCTACTAACATGAGTGATGTACACTGAAATACTCAGAATACCCCAGAGTTAGCATTTTCTTCTCAGCAGGGCAAAAGCGCCGGTGTGAAAAGCTGGTACAGAAGGACAGTTCTATGCTTTTTTTCTGTTTCAGAAGACAAAATTGCTCCAAACTCTGTATAGAGTTTGCTGTGTAAAGTTTGGTGGTTGTGTTGTGTTTGATGCAAACTGTGTTTTCTTTATTTTGTTATGGATTTTTATGAATATAAGACCTATGATTGAATAAGGCACGGAATCTGTTAATTATGTGCTCAAAGTCAGTGTTCAGGGTAGAAATACCCTGTAGGCTGCTGTTCTGTTATGCTATCTTGACTGATTAAAGGTCTAAGATAATTATGACTTGAAATGCTGATTTAATTTTAACTTCATTGAAAAGTTGAGTAATATTTTGTTATTTTACAACTTTTATTCATTTGGTTTTTATGTGGATAAGATTATGTCTAGTGAAGGAGGATTTGGATCTTTTGAATCTCTAGTTATAGATGTTTGATGAGTTCACTGTGTGGGCAAGAACAAAGAAAGGGACATTTCTTCAAATGTTGGGGCTCAGTATTTGCTTTTGCCACCTGAGTTAGAGCCTCGGGTCCCACAAACTTTGTTCTCTTTCCCTTCCTTTCACTCATAACTGAATGTTAATGTTTCTTTTTTTTCTCCTTTGCTTAAATTGCCTATTCTGAGCAATGTGTTCTGCTCACTCGAATGCAGGAAGGTGTCTCCAAATACAGTCAATCAATCAATCAATCAATCAATCAAACCCTGTTGAGATGTGCTTGGGGCTGTCAACTAAATTGATTCTCAGTTTCTAAACTCAGAGAAAAATGGAACCAGTCCAGCAATGGAGTAGATATGGGTAGGTATGCCGAAGTCCAGTATAGACTACTGGACATTCCAATTTATTTGGACCTGTATTAACATGAGAGCCAACATGCTGTCCTTCCCGGGTTTACCATAAGGCTCCCAGTTAAGAGAATCTCTAGTAACATGTCCAGTGCTGATGACAGAAATGTAAGCTTCAGCCTCCAAATAGGAATATGTTTTCACCATTGACTTTCACCCCTAGGTCTCAGAGACCTCAGAGGTATGGATTGTAATGATATCCAAGGCCTGCATTTTCAGATGCTCTGACCTGTGGAGGTCATTCATGAAGAGTGTGAGTGTAGGATCCTACACTGAGAGGTTCCTGCAGAGGGTGTCCTCACACATGACCTTCCAGGCCATACTGTCAGAGCTTCCAGCATGCCAGTGGCCATGGTGTAGAGGTTTGCTACCTTCCTCGCTTAAATGAAGCCCATCATCTCTATCTCCATGAAGACTCTCACATTCAGAGCATGGATCTCAATACGGTTTGTTAGGCTCTCTTTCATTTTATGTTTAAATATGGCTCTGAAAACCGGAGAGCAAGCTGCTAAGATGGTTGTGTAAGCTCGGAATTCGGTGGCCACCTACCAACAGGAAGCAGAAGTCTACAGAGCTCCCAGCTCATCTGCCAGTCATGGATCCGGACACTGCCCCCCCCAACCCTCAGTTCTGTCTGCTTCCATGTCGCCTGCTCTAACATGGGACACACAGGCCCAGATCCAGTGCTTTGAGATGGTCTCCAAACTCTACCCCATCTGTAAATTTCTGGAGTTCATGGAGGAGACAATCCTGAAAATCTGATGTCATTACTGAATGGAGCCAATTCTATGTCCAATAGGCAGCCTCTTGCATGGAGCAGCTGCAGCTGCAGCTACTTGCTGCTTGTCCGCTGGAAACAAAGGAAGCACAGAGCAGTGGTGGTGTCTGCAGGCTAAAAGCACAAAGATGGGAGCCTGGTGAGGCATCCTACACCTTGGGTAGGAAGTTGTGCAGCAACTTGGAACTTGCAAGCAAGCTGCCCGGAAGACAGCTTGTCTAGCCACAGGACTTCTCTGGCTCTGAGCAAAAGCAGGATACCTGAGAAACCAGGAAAGGATGATAAATCCCATGAATAACATTTTCAAATAAAAATAATCTAGAGTTAAAAAGTGATTTTATTATATTAAAATAATAATAAATACTACTTAATAAATTTTGGAAAGATAATAATTTTGTTATTTTCCTCCAAAATTCTAGTTAGTATTTATATAATAAATGGAACCATGATGTTAATAGGACATTAAAGACAAAGAATTGTTCCTCATTGTGTCTCATATTATTGTTACATTATTATACTTACATATTTGTTAATTGGAAAGGATACATATAAAGTGGTCAGAGCTCAACTCTATTTCCTATTATGAAATCTTGATGAAGCTGTTCACATTTATAACTCTTAAGTATTTTGTCTAAGAATACTTTGGCCTTAGCTTGGGTGGTGTTGGTGTTAGCTGACTGTGAACTCCAAACTGTCTCTATGATGACTGATCATTAGTCAATTATGGATTTGCATTTTGCCAGTATTAATCTCAATCTCTGAAATGTTAATTATGTGAAACAGCTACATGTTTTGTCTCAATATTTTAACTGTGTGCTGACAACATTTTCTGTAGCAATTAAGCTCAGGAATGAAGAACTCACATGGTAGGAGAGCAGATGATAACTCACCACCACGTGTTTCCTACCTACTGGATGTTATGCTAACAGCATAGGAGAAGCCCAGGGAACACAAGAAATACAGATGTTGTATGACAGTTGTAATGCCCAGCTTCTCCTTTGAGTTTGAGAATAAGATATAAAAATGGGACAGAAAACAGTGTTGTACTGAACCTTTTGCAATTCTAACATGGTTCTCCAGGTTAGAGGCTGTGGATCTACAATAAGGTGTTAGAACTTTCTAAGGATGAGGTTCTGTGTGGCAGCAACATTTGAAAATAGTAGTCACAACCTCACAACACTGCTTTATGTGTAAGAATGCACAGGAATGGTTTAATGTGTTGTGGGCAGAAGTTCCCAGAACTATCTGTTACTGTGTCGAATTTACGCGCTGTCAGACTGTAGAGCATTTGGTTGTTTGATGCCTGTTACAGCTTCACAAGCCGAAATGTTACTATTACTTAGTTATTTTAGATATTTTTTATTTGCTTAAGTGTGTGCACAAAAATGGACTTCATGGAACCTCTTAGAAAGTTAGTAGAGAAGAGTAATTTGTTAGCACGTTATAGAAATGGAGCCTGTGGTAGCAGACTCTGGGCTCAGTCATAGCTCCCATCTACCCAATGTTAGAGCTCTGCAGCTGGGACTCTTCTGGGTATCTCTTGTGGGGATATTTGGTTCTGCACTCATATGAACCAGGGTTTATTTATATGTAGGCTCCCTGAAGAGGAAGCCTGCTTTTGTCCATGGCAGCTGGCTCCAGCCAAGGGCAGTGTCCTGAGATGACTTAGAGTTGAGCGTTTCCATGTGACAGCTGTGAGTACAAATGCTTCAGACCTTAAGAGGTCTGAGCAGTAGCTCATAGCATCTATCCCACTTTTCTTTTTTCAATTGGAGAGTCTTCAGAAACATTATTGTTGGGGAAGGTATTGGCTCAGGACCCCTGAGGCCTAGTTCTCAGCACAAAGGACTTTTATTTGCCCCAGAGGGACAGGGGACAGGGAATAAAAGACAAAGGCATGAGATAGAGTATGGGGGAGAAGGGGAAAGGAACAAGGGAGAGGTATTAGATGTATTTATCCCAAAGGAAAGGACTGCCTCTGGATAGAGAAGACCCAGATGTGGCACATAGGAGGTTTACAAAGATACAGGGGAAACCCCATGTTAGGATGAGGTGTTTAATTTTAATTAGGCATGCTAATTAGGTGAGACAAAGGAGGCTTTTGATGGCTAGGCTTTAATTCTGGACCTGGATAGTTGGCTTCAAGCGGAGGAAGTGGCCAAATAAGGCAGCAGACTTTGGTGGCTAGCTTCAGGAATGCAATCTAATTGTTTTTATTAAGGCAGGAAATAGAGAAGGGCAAGGCCTGCCTGAGCCATGCTGGCCATGCCCAAGCTGGCCACAGTCCCAAAATCACTCTGTGTTGCTTTCAGGGGCCTTCTCAGAATCCACAGAAGGAACATTTTAGATACCTACTTGTGTGCCTAGATCACGTGGGATTTTGATGCAGTGGCTTTACTTGGAAAATAAATCATTGTATATGGAGTCCTAGGTGTTGATAGGTGATCTAGTCTAAAATAAAATGAACTTTACAAAGTAAAAAATTTCCTGGTCTGTGTCTGTTTTTACCTCTTGGAAATTTTGTTCCAAGAATTATAGGGGGTTGAAAGTGAGGAGAAGGATGGGTAGACTATCAAGATACATTGTATACATACATAGAATTTCCAAAGAACAAATATAAATATTTGAAAATAAACCTTAACATGTGCAGATTAAAAAATTATAGCTAGGGGTTAGAAATTAATTTAGGAAAAGAAATGTTTATGAACAAACTAAAGAAGTAGCTTCAAGACAGTATCAGAGTTGGATCAGCCACACTGTAGGCAGCTTCAAGGCAGTATATCAGTGATAAGTCAGCCACAGTCTGTTCAGAAAGGACATAGATGGTGGAGCCTTTAACCAAGAAGAACTTTAGCACCAATTAAGAGAGTGTGATGGTTAGGTCAGCCCAATACCAGGTCTGGATTTAGTTTTTATTGTGTGTGTGTGTGTGTGTGTGTGTGTGTGTGTGTGTATTTGAACAACGTTGTGATGATGGCTGGATGGTGGCTGATGAAAGTATCTCCTCACATCTCAAGGAGAAAGTGAGAAGTGAATGACTGGGTATCTTCCAGGATCCCAGAGTCCATGTGATCTTCAGAATACAGTTACTACTGTGACTTAGCTGCATCTTTCACTTTGGGACTTCATGAGTAGCTGTGAGTTTTTGAATTTACAACACATTCCTCCACTGAGTAGTGGCAGCCAGTGAAAAAGGTCCTGCCAGACACAGGCATCCCACACGTAAATGGTGTAGATGGTTTCTATTGCTAATTAACTATAATTCCTTGTGTCAAATTTACTATTGTTATTAAAGCAGAACAGGAATAAAAGTCAAAGGTATGTTTCTCTGTGTGTATGTGTGTGTCTGTCTGTCTGTTTGTAGGCCTGTATGGCTCTGTTTATGTGTATCAGTCTGTCTCTCTGGGGGTCTGTGTGTGTATTTGTCTGTCTGTGGGTCTTTCTATGTGTGTTTCTGTCTGTGAATCTGTGTGTGGGTCTGTCTGTTTGAGTATGTGTCTGTGTGTCTCTGTGTGTTTGTATATGTCTCTGTATGTGACTTTATACCTGTGTTGTGTATGTGTGTTTGTGTGTGTGTCTGTGTGTATGTCTGTTTCTCTGTGAGTATGCTTGTGGGTCTATGTGTGTATCTCCTTCTGGGTCTTTGTGTGTATGTGTGTCTGGGTACATGTGTCTGTTCAAATGTGTCTCTATGTGTGTATGTGTGTGGCTGTCTGTGTGTGTGGGAGTTTGCCTGTCTTTCTATGTGGGAAGACAGGATATGCCTCTGTCTGTCTCGTGTGTGTGTGTGTGTGTGTGTGTGTGTGTGTGTTTGTGTGTTGCCTGTCTTTCTATGTGGGAAGACAGGATATGCATCTGTCTGTCTCGTGTGTGTGTGTGTGTGTGTGTGTGTGCGTGTTTGGTGGGGGAGGTCTGTATATGTATGCTGTAAGATACCAGCAGAAAGGAAGGATGGATGTTTATTAAAATAAAACAATTCCCTTTTAGGAGTGATATTTGCACATTTCCTCATGAAGTCAATACAATTACATGATATATGTGACTTTCCCTGATCTATCAAGCATGAGAAATACTGGTGTGTGTTCATGCACATGTGGGCTCATAGGGCCTCAGTTAGCCCTCCGTCTCCCCCTTTTGTTCCCTTCCATGCCCACTACACTTCTTCCATTTCAGCTCATCCTCTTCGACTTTCCGATGGTCTCATCTGAGTGTTGGACCTGTTGGATCAGTGAGTGCTGAGCACATGGCCATGGGCAATGGGTTATTTTACCATGGAGGACATACCATTGGTTGCATCAATAAAGACAACTATGGCCATGGGCAATGGGTTATTTTACCATGGAGGACATACCATTGGTTACATCAGTAAAGACAACTATGGCCATGGGCAATGGGTTATTTTACCGTGGAGGACATACCATTGGTTACATCAGTAAAGACAACTGACTGCCAACAAATTTTCAGGGAGGGGCAGGCCATTGTAAGACGCTCCTCCTAGCAATGCTAAATGTTTTTAAATTCCCAGGATGGGGCAGAATCGTCATCAGTTAATATTGTTCATCCATGTTCCAGTAAAAGAGAGCTTAATTTCCTTGTTCGGTGGGTTATTCATACATACAGACTTTATGATCTCTCTGCACTGTATACTGGGGAAGCACACAAGCCATCTTAGCTAAAAGAGGAAGAAGGCTGTGTAGCTACTGTGTCAACTAATTGTACTTCAGATCTAACACAAGCATGTGTTGTGTGTTATCTTGTTGAATGTCCTTCATTTTATAACATGCTTAGATTGTTTACAATCATTAGTCCTCAGCCAATTACTTGTGGTAGTGGTCTCCTGCAGAAACAAATGTATCTAAGATTTTTTTAAATTAGTCAGCCAACTAGACATTTATTATCACCCTGAAGCCACACTGCAGATTCTAGTCTCATCACTGTATGCTTATGCTCCATTGCAATAGTCTTCTGGTTTAATATTTGCAATTAATTTTTGCAATAGCATAGACAAGCTAAGTGTTCAGTCTGTAATTTTCCTGAATCTGATAGGATAGGATAATAAGCAGCTGCAATATTCTAGAGCTACCTTTCAAGCTCCAGTGACCACAAGGATCAGCTCCAAGTCTAGTCTATCTTCAAATATGCCAGATGCATTGCTTTTTATTGGCACTTTCATATCCAGGCTTATGATCCCGCTATTTGTGCGTATTGTTATTGTCTTTTTTTGTATGTGTGTGATTATGATAAGAAAACTGGTCCAAGCCCTCTGGCTCTTTCTGTCTGCAGTCAGCAAGTGGATGCAGCTCCCTTGGCTGGGTCTCTGCCCTGCCAATTTTTCCCTGGATTCCTGATTTCCTAGCAGATGCTCTTTTTAATCTCCTCCCATGTTAATTTTAAATATTTATTCATCGAATGTTTCCAGTCTCCTGCAAACCAGGAGCTGATTTTTGTTCCACAACCGTGGTGCTCATTAGACTGTTGCCTCATGGCAGTCTCCTTCAAAGGATGGTTAGCTAAAAGAGGGTGACTGGAGTGGAAGCACCGAGCCTAACATCTTCTGAATACATGGTGACTTTTGACTGAAGAATGAGCTATAATAGAACATGACTGCACAGTTGTTACGCTCATGGCTATAAATGAAAGAAAAGAATCAGCAGTGAATGGATTCCTACTTTCTCACTGGTTTGTGGAGAGTTTCATCGAGCTATCATTTTGTGAGCAATATGGTTTGCCTAGTTGGTCTCTTTGGAGACATTATGGCCCAGCATTCAGTTAAAGCACCAAAGGTTAGCCGTTTTTTTTTTTTTTTTTTTTTTTTTTTTTTTTGTCTCCGTATGTGTGTCTGTCCATCCATGCCCATGTTTGAACTGATGCTTTGTTTCTTCTTTTTTTTGTTGTGGCTTGCTACATTGTCTGTTAATTCTGTGTCCCGCTCAACCTTCTCGCCAGCAAGAACAATGCGGCACAGGAAATAGGATTCTTCTGCGTAAAGCTTTAATGCTCTCGAGAGGCAGAGCATAAGCTTACATCAAGTAGAAGTGAAGACCCCGAACTATCTAACCCGTTCCCTTATATAGGAATCAGTCCTCGCCTTGGACATGGAGCCCCCTGATTGGTTGAAACTCATCAGGCCCTATGACGCCACGGGAGAGGCAGAGCTCAAGGAGTGGAAAGTTACCCAGCGCGTGTGCACATGACTTGTTTACTGCTAACTCCAGCTGGATGTCAGTGCCATCTTGTAATGGAGAATGTGCAGGCAGTGCCCCACAATTCTGGTCTTAATTGTGTACCATTCTACCCTCACGCTGTTTGTACAAAGCTTCTACTATCAGCTCACTGACTTGGCTTCCTATAGCCAATACTGCTTCTTCTTTGTTTTACTGGGGCTTCTTTGCTTGTGGGTTTATTCTCAGAAAATGTGATGCTCAAACTGGACACCTGGGGAAATGCTTACAACTCAAGGTTTACTTTTAAACTAAAAGCTCAGACAGGACAAACTTATTATGTACATATCCAGGTAATATTTTTCTTAAAGGCATTAGCCTATATTCTGCTGAAATGGCACCTTAGTCTGAGTGACCTAAATTCAGTAATTGAAATTTTTACAAAGCTATAAAACCCAAGGCTGCTGTATTATGGGATGTGTGTGGAAAACTGACAAATACAGCACCATGTTCTCAGGTGGACACTTTTGGTCACTTTATGTGTTCTGAAATGTCTAAAAGATAAGATCACACATGACTCTGCAGATGGGTAATGTGGGCAGAGCACATGTGTCTGAGAGCATTTGTGCACCCGACTTCCTGTCTCCTTCTTCCTCTCTGGCTCTTAAGGACCTCTGTATCCCATTATTCACCAAGACTGACTGTGAAGCTCTCACATATAAGCAGAAGCATTTTATGGCTATTGCAGATGATATTATTAAAATTGTCTTTTCATACTTTATCTAAGGTACAGGCCTGTCATGTGTCCCAGGCTAGTACCAAACTTACATTGACTTTCCTGCTTCAGATTCCTGAGTTCTAGGACTAGGGCTGTGCCACTTGGCTTAAATGTTTTTGCCAACACACACACACACACACACACACGTATATATGTATATACATATATGATTTTTTCCAAGTATTATTTTTTAATTACCTGGCATACATGTGCTTATGCAATACAATTTGGTAATTGTGCTTTGAATGGATTAAAAAAATAATTAAATAGAATAATAGACACATATATCACCTTAAAATTTAATCAATTCTTCTACAGTGAAATATTTAAAATGCAAGGGCATTATTTTAAAATGGTTTTACTCTGTCATGTCTCAGAGGGTCAGCTCATCTGACTGTCAAATTATCTTCCTCCATTTGCCACACCTACATCCATCTCATCTTTACCGTCTGTGGTAAGCACTGGTGTTCTCTAGTTCCTCCTGAGATCAGGATATTAAATGTACAGGAGTGAGGCCATGTGCTATTACGGGACAGTCTTCTGGCTGCATAGTACTTCATCCTGTCATTTTCTGTATTATACACTTGTCTGGTAATGGATATTCATATGTCATATCTATATGTCAGCGATGCTGTGGTGACACAGAGGACAGAGTCTCCTCCATGGATGTATTCATCTCCTTAAGTATATATGAGGGCTAAGATTGGCAGTTCTAATTTTATATTTTTGAGAAATTTTCATACTATTTTTTATAATGAGCACTTTAGGGAGGGTCCACATCTATCGTAGTTTGGGTCTATAAGTTTTCAGTGGTTACTGTTGATAGAAAAATGTCTGTGCCTTTGGTGACCATCTGTAGGTCTGAGTCCTTTTCTTTTTTTCAATCATGCTGGCCATCTGTAAGTCCTTCTGTGATGTGTCTCTCAATTTGTATGCCATCTGTAGGTCTTGTGGAGTCTCCTCGATTCTTCAGTTCACTGAACCACTGGATGATTTAGATTTACTTGAAATCAGATTGTCTTAGTTCCTCATAAACTAGTATTAGTCAATCAGAATTGTAGTTCACATCTTGTTTTGCTCCTGAGTTGGACTTTAGGTTTTATTCAGTTACTTCCTCTGTAATGGAGAGGTAATTAGTACTGTAATTTCATATCTTAGTTTTTATTTCTGTGCTTACAGAGTCATAGCAAAAATATGTCCTTACCTGAATCCATATCTTGAGGTGTTTCTTCAGTTTTCTTCTGAGAGTTTCACATTTGTACATTTAGTCATTTTTACTTGGTTACTGCAGCTGGTAAGAGATGGGAGTCTAGTTGCTTTTTCTACAAACTGATACCAGGATTTCGGAGCATTTTATATCAAGAGACTAATGGTTCACTTGTGTGTTTTCTTTCCTCCCTTGATGAGATTCTTATGCCTAGGGATGAGGCTGAAGCTAATGGCAGAGAAACTGTCAACCATGAGAAGGTTCCAGGATGAAGGCTTATATATTTTTTTAAACTTAGCTTATAAGGGTACTTAAAGGCTTTAACTTCCCTTTTAGCTCACCACCCACCAAAAATAGTGGAAAGAAAACGTTAACAGGGCAAAATAGGATGTGGACATGTTTAGAAATAGTTTTTTGGTAAAATTTCAGTCTTTGTTGTCAGAATATCAGCAGTTCAGTTTATATGAATCAGCAGTGGTAGCTCAATCCGTTAGCAAACTCTGTTCACAAACCAGCAATGGCAGTGTGATCCAGAAGAAACCACAAGGCTCTGCCAATCTGCCCAAGTCCTTGGAGGCAGCAAGAAGCCACCAGAACACCGCCAGAAGTTCTTTGGTGCATTTCTCTCTATGAAGTCATGATGAAAGATAGTTAGCTAGGAAGGCAAGGCAAACCAATGCTACAGCATTATCAGTGAAAACCAGCATCAGCAAAGCCCAATGAAGACCAGCAAAGACTGGCAACGTGAACCAATGCCACACAGCATTATACACTGTTTGTTGGGGTTATATTTATAACCTTTCCAAACATCATGCGTTTTCTCATGTGTTGACTCTAGCAAAACATCACGTGCCCATTTTCCAGATAGCTTCTGGAAAAACACCATGATTGTTCTCAGCAAAACATTTTCCCATTTGTCTGCTATAACAAAAATATCTTTTCATAAGACAGTTTCCAGAAACATATCACATGGAATATGTGAGTCTCCAAAGAAACCAGAAATTTTAATTTCACAGGTTTAATCTTTAATACTGGATATACCCATACATACATACACATTCACATATTCCATATACATATATATCACGTGCACACATCTGTGTACACACACATTACACATGCATGTACATACTCATGCACATATAAACACACATATGTACATACAACCCACCTGCATACACAAACTCACACACCACACCCATCCATCTATGAATACACATGTACACACACACATAAACACACAAACACACACATACATACCAACATACTTATATACACAAACATACAGACTCACATACATATACACATAAAAACAAACAGAGCCAGCACAGATTTGTGTAAATGTGTAATGTTAGATCTATATTCTTTCCTATTGTTCAGTGTCTGTTTTCCTCACAGTGGTTTGTCATTTGAATTTGAAGTCAGGTGATATAATATTTCCCTTTTCTGTTTCACTTATTTCTAGAATTTGTTTTTGTAATTAAATGTTCATAATGTCTAAATGTGCTCTGGGGATGGTTTGGCTTCCATGTACTGTACCATTACTTGACTTTGTTTGGTAACATTTGAGGGCATTGTTAGTACTCAGAAGCACCTATTACAGATAGAGACTGCAGATTGTGATAAGAAAACTTCCACAATAAATTTAAATGGAAGCAAAATGCACTATTTTATTTTTCCCTTGAAATAGAATTACATAATTATGAAAAGATGTCATAATCACAAGGTATTTTTTAGCAAGCCTTTTGGTGACTATAAGATAAAACATATAATATACAAAGTAGAAGTAAAAATCAAGCACAATCAATGTGCAGCAGAGAGAAAAATCCCTGAGCGACCAGGATAAGGCAGGAGAAGACAGAATTGAAGAGCCTGAAGGAAATGAAGCCAGCAGTAAATAAGGGACACTAAGCCAGTGCTGAGTCCCCACCAAATAAAATTACTTTACTGGAACCAGTATACAATTCTCAAACAAGTGGCCCTGAGGCGAAGGAACAGGTAGAAAGCAAAGACTCATTGTTATGCAGTCTAAGAAGACACACCTTATCAGAGCAACAATGAAAAAAAAATACACCCAAGTCACTGGAAATTAAATGAGATCATGAATAAATACTTTCTGTCAATAAAAAAGACCTCAGATCAGAACTATGAATAAAATTAAACACAGCTATCATGTGATTGTGAAAGAATTCAGACAGCAAAATTATGTCAAGGTTAATATGTAATAAAATGTGCCCACCAGAGGCATATCAGAACATGTAAAGCAAAAAGGAGCAGAGTGAAGGAAGCATGAACTCTACAGTGGCACCAATTGAGAGGCAACATCCTGTTTTCATACTGGACTAGCCACTGAGACAGAAATGTCAGAAAGGACAATAAAGTAGCATCTTTAAATATCCAGAAGCTGGTCCTAGGCTACAATGACATTTGTGAAAGAATAAGCTTTTTCCAAAAATGTGTTCTGCCTTCAGCTTGACAGTTTTCCTCTCAGTGTTAAAACAAATTACGGTGCTCATAAAATATGAAGAAATTTCAGAGATACTCTGAATTAATGGAGTACCCCTTCTTGGCCGGAAGTGTTCCTTCATTTTTCCCCACAAATAAATACATTTGTTCTCTGCCAGCCTGAGAAGACATAGCATCTGTGTCTACTGCTTTAACCCAACTATGCCTTGTCCTTCACTGAATCAGCTGTACATCAATTTTAATACACAGTGGATAAGAAAGCATCACACCTTGGGGCTGGAGAGATGGCTCAGAGGTTAAGAGCACTGGTTGCTCTTCCAGGATGTCCTGAGTTCAATTCCCACCAACAACACGGTGGCTTCAAACCATTTATAATGACATCTAGAGCTCTCTTATGGTTTTCAGGCATACATAATAAGTACATAAATCTTTATAAAAAGAAAACATCACACCTCACAAAATCTGTCCAGTCCATTTATTTCAAGGAGATGCTGTTGTTCTTCTGATTGGTCACTAGTGAGAAGAGGTAGACTGTTAACCTGCTATCTGGAGGAGAAGGACATGTGGAGGCTGTGGAACACTCCCATTACATTCCATGAAGTCTCTGTCTCATGCTGCAGTAGCTCTGATTTTAAATCAATTTCTTTTTTGGCATCATGAGAAGGCCCCTGTAGCTAAAATTCATCAAGACTGCCCCATGGCCTTTTCATAGTATCATACAGAGTCATTGTCCAACTAGACAAACATCTTTGCTGAGTTTACATCCATTCATGGAAGAATCAATTAGAAAAACCAGAGGCTTCCTTATTGGCCTTGCTTAGTGTTTATTTTTAATTCCTTTAGAGTAAGTTTAAATCTTTCATTGAACTTAAAGCTCTACATAGAAAAGCAGAACATTCATAGCTGTGTACTGTATAATGCATGGGTAGGTTTCAAGACTGTTCTTCCCTCTAACATTCATGTTGGATATTCAGCAGCTAGATCTTTTGCTGGTTTCATATATTGCAGTCACAGTCATGTATATATGGGTTAATAATTCAACAGTGCCTTAATGTTAGGCAAATACTATCTCATGGCAGATACCTAGTCTTTCAGGATTGGTTAATATTTCTGTCCCTTATACTTTCAATGATAACTGAGCCCTTAGTTGGATGTCTGACATAGTTGTTCCCCTTGGAGATGAGCTTTACAGAATCTTTCCAGATTCTCCACATTATGGCCAGTTGTGGCTATGTGTACTAACAACCAACAATGGCACAAAAAAGGTTATCTGGTGAGGAACAGATATACACTAATCTATGTGTGTAAAGACAAGAATTCATGGTACACTTGGCAGAATAATAGCACTAAGTTCTCTGCTTAGTCCTACCATCTAGCCAGCCAGGGATTTTTATTGTCCAGTAAACATTAGGGTTTTCTTTTCCTTTGTATTTCTTGTTGAGAGAGATTTAAATCTAATCAGAACATGGCTGATTAGTTTCATTATATTATGTTACTATTGTGTCAGTGGATAGATTTTTACCAGTCCAGAGGTTATTATTGTTAGCAGGTTCATAACTGGGTAAGACTGTTACTGACTTTTCTTCCCTGCTCATGTACATAGAACATTCTGGCATTATCTATATTTTCCAGTATAAAAGAATTTGCCAGTTTGATTTCTTCTGGTCTTATATCTGAGCCCTTGTGGCATGTATATCATGTAATATTTTAGGACACCTATGGGATTCCATTTATCAACAACCAATATTAATTTTTATCTTAAAGCCGATGTCATCTAAGGATAGACACAGTTACAATGTGACTCTGGCTTCACCCCTTTATATATGACTATGTGTATATTTTAGGAAGATTCTATAGCAGTGAGTCTCATATGTATTTTCCAAGGTCTTTAGTTATCATTCTATGTATTCTCTCTCTGGCTTGCATCCTCCACCCTATCTCACTCTTCTTGTTCCACTAACTGCTTTTCCCATTTATACCATTTCATTATATTATAATTATCAGGAATCCATCTACATGGCTCCTAATAGCTTTCTACATTCTATTTTATACTAATTTAAACACACACATATCTGAAGACTCAAAGCCAGAGTCCACATATGAGGCACAACATGTGACACTGGTGCTTCTGGGTCTAGCATCTTATCTGAAGTCGGTTGTTAGCAGTCTAGTATAACTGTGCTGTCCCATATCTAGTGAACAACATTCCGTGTCATTATAGTGTGATTCATGCATAAAGTTTTGGTATTTTTTTAAACTAGCATCATTTCCACATCTATAGTTTTTCTCTTAGAATGCTGTTAAAACATCAATTTTGAGTTTTAAAATCAACCCAGTAAATTCCTAACAACAATCTATGTACAATAATCGTTAATATTTTGAGTTATATGGAGATCTGTCACTTTCCAAATATATATATGTAATTTTGATTCCACTTTCAATATCTAGTTTCTTTGGGATGAAGCAAGGATGCCAGTGATAATCAGAGCAACAACACTGGGTTCCATATTGCTCCTCAAAGTCTGCTTAATTTCTCTTTTATATTGAAATTAAGTAATCTTAAGTCAAACTATGAAGTGCATTTCGGCTGGAAAATGTGGACCTGGGCAACACAGTAGACAGCCTTTCCTCTAGCATCCATCTGTCAGGTCATGATTTTCACAGAGACTGGGCCCCTCTTTTTCTTAACAACTTTCCTTCTTCTGCATGAATGGAACTCTGAATTGAGAAACGCAATTCCAGTTGTGAAGAGTTTTAAAGATCCTCCATCTATTTATTTTGGGTAAGGTCGTTTACAGGAATATTCATTCAGCAGCAGAAAGAGACATGTTGTTTCTCTCAACACATTTATGACTCCTTTGCTCTTAAATTGTCTAAGTTTCTGAGTTTTTATCTTCTTTCTGAACCAATGAAACCCCCTGACCTTCAGCCACTGGAGTTGTAGGTTTCTGCTGCCTCTCTTACAGGGCCAGAATGTCCACAGCTAAGTGTGACGTCCATGTAGTTGCAATTATCTATGAAAAAGCACATGCGTGTAGTTGTCTTTGTAAGGTATAAAGCTTTCCAGTGTTTATAAAATGGATACTTTCATTCCAACAGTTGCGCATTCTTTTATACTAGTTGTATGAATCTCATGATGGCATTATCATTCAGTGTGCTATTCTGCTAAATTTTTTTTGTAAATTTTTGCACATAATTACATGTAATATTTAGAAAACTACACTTACTGAATTTCAAAACCAATTCTATTTCCCTCAAATGCTTTGCATCTTTAAAGCCTCATTAAATTATAGCTTCTTCCAGAAATTCTAACTGTAACTTGAGATCTTCTTTGGAATTGCAAATAAGCTATTCTTCTATTCAGTCTTAGCAGATTCCTTCAGTATTCTTCTCACAGTATATGCACACATTTCCTTCTTTAACTATTAAATGATCTGTACAGTTTCTAGTGGAGAGATAATGGCTTTGCCCATCCATGTTCGGTTGTAGAGGAAGTGATACAGGTAGCCTGGCACTGAGCATAATAGGCCTGTTTTACCTACAAAGCTTCAGACAACATCTCCTTAAAACTAATAACTGTGTAAGTTTTTCTAAACTGTGATACTTTTTGTAGTGATATTTTCTTGGGTGTTTAGCTTTATTTATTTTATCATTAATTTTGTATATTCTTATAAGATACTTATTTTTCATATATACGCATTGAGAAATGATGTCTCACAGAATTTCTAGCAAGATCCTGGTAATGACTGGAAAATTGTTTGGGCATGTGTTTGGAATGCACTCTGTAGTTTAACTTAAGTCTGTTTCTGGGTTGTGTTCCATAGAGGAGAGGCAAATGTCACTAGTATCAAATTAAGCCTTTTATTTGAAGTTCTGATAGAAATACTGTCAGCATTTTAATGCAAATCTAATCAGAACATCTGTTATTTCTCCTTCCCTTCTTTTTTTTTTTTTAAATGTACACAGAAATAGCATTTGTGAAGTATTTGGCACTGAGTTTTTCTCTCCATAATGATAAAGAAACAGCTCTCACTGACCAACTAATGTCTATGTCTTTCAAAAAATATTTCATTATGTTTATTCCTGAGACATAGAGAATTGATTTATCCTAAGATAAGGAGAATGATGCTCATTTTCTCTTTATCTGGGTACGTACTGTCTTTACTACTGGGCAGGTTTTCTCTGCTGCCTCTTGTCCTGTCATATCTAAATACATAATTTTTTTTTGTATAAATACTGTGTGGTGGTCTGAATGAGAATGGCCCCCCAGAGGCTCACATAATGGAATCTTCAGTCATTAGGGAGTAGCACTACTTGAGAAAGATTAGGAGGTGAGGGCTTGTTGGAGGTACTATATTACTTATATGGGTTTTTAGCTTTCAAAAAACATGGTAGACCCAGTCTTGATCTCATGCATCAGGATGTAGCTTTCAACTATTTCTCCAGCACCATAACTGCTATGCCTGCCTCCATGTTCTTCCCCGTGGTGATAATGGAAGGATCCTATAAAACTGTAATCAAGCCCTAATTAAATTTTTCCCTTGAATGAATTGCCTTGGCCATGACATCTTCTTACAGCAAGAGAATAGTAACTTGGAGAGAAATTTTTTACTTAAGATGGGATATTTATATTATAGGCCTGATTATGCTTTTTTTCTTCTTTGATAGTTTTTGGCATATTCTCCAAATGGTAAAAGAGTCATAATAGGAATTTATTTTTCTTGTTTATTCTATGAGAAAAGAGTCTATGTTTGTTTTTGATTAGTCACAAAAAATCACATCTCTAAGAATATCATTTTTTAAAAAAATTTTTAGTAGGTTAGAGCTTCCATGGTATCTCCTGGCAGGAATAAGAGACAGCTGACCTCAACACTCACCAACAAACCTGCTTAGCTGCAACAACCTACCTTACACTACCTTCCATAAAGGCAATAAACCTGAAAGATAAATATTATTGATAGTTTTGTAGCAAGTATCAAAACAGCTAAAACATCACCCAGCTTTGTAGCATCAGTGTTACAATCAGAACATCAGATTCTGAAGGTCATAGGTCTTTCTTCTAAAACATCACTTGTAGAAAGAAGTTTAAACAAATAATAGTGTATTGCAATAGACCCCACAATAATACTTTGTTTCACGCTGTGTCAAATGACTGTCTTTTTGATATATAGAACAACATGACATGGGTGTCATAGAATCTCTAAGCAACTCTTATAGAGTCACCATGAAATTGCCCTTCATAATTTTAATAATAATGGCAAGAGTTAACTCTTAAAGTGTCATATTGTGTCGGGATGCTGCTCATGTATCCAAAACCCATCTATTTTATATAAAATAGATAATACAAACATCTAAATATTCTCAAGAGCCATTGCCTTCCATGGATTGAACTGTCATATTCTATAATAATGTGAAATTCTTATTTTACTTTAGTGTCAGAAAAAAAACCATGGCTAGATTTTCTGACAAGCTATGATTTTATTTTCAGCATTATCCTGGAATGTTCAAAAATTGATACTAGTATCAACTTTTGCTTTGCAAGACAAGTTCAGTGCAGTGGGCTTACTGTCATGTAACATAAAGCAGGAATGAAGGAGATGCAGTCATAATATAAACGTTGCTCCTGCATATAACTCAGAAACCCATAGTTCACCTTGATAATTGGAAAAGTGTTAAATTTCTATCACAGACTTTATAGTTCTATATATATTCTTATACTTCTATAAATGTTCTTTTATGTTGGAAGTACATTTTTGTGCTTGTGAATCACATTTTAAATACTGTATTACTTGTATCAAATGTCGGAACAGATTAACTTTACATGTGTGTAGATACATAGGCACATGTAAGTTGTTATTGAGCATTGTTTAGTTCTAATCTATCTGGTTACTCTGTGGAGATTTTCCTGAGCAATTCTGTAGATTTCTGTTTTTATGCATGTGAGGGCAGGTGTAAGCTAAGGTAAGAGCTTGTGACTGGGCAGTGGAAAAGGAAGGCAGGACGAGGATTTTAGAGACAAGTACAGAGAACACAGAGAGCAAAGCAGAAGGAAGGAAAATAAAGGAAGAGAAAGACGACACAGATTCTGCTTGTTTTTGAATAGTCACAGGTAGATATCGATATCTTAAAAAAGATGGCTAATTGCAGGACCATTTGTCTTATCTAAATGAGCAGTTTATATCAATATCAATTGGCTCTGAGTTCATTGTGTGGATGTTTTGTGGGGTGAGAGTTTAATAATACCAATCTTATTGATAAATTACAAGCCTCTAGAGTTTTTATTTTACCACGTTACAGGGATTTATGACAGCTAACCACGAAATGAACAGTCGCTGCATGGGGCTATCCATGGAGGAAGCAAGGCCACCAGGGCCAGAGAGTAGCTATCTTTAGTGTGGGATGGTGCTGTTTTTATTATTTCCCGCTAGGCATTACCTTCCAGTGCTCACAATAAGGAGTGCCATTCTCTGCTCTGATTCTGTCATGAACAGTCAATGTCCTTGTCCTCCAAACAGCCCTGCCTCTTAGTGGTACTGCTCATTGTAATAAACATGCCCCACTGTGTTCATGTTTGTATCTCACTTTATAGACATCTAAGGTCTACTCATGACAGGGAGCACATTATGTGGGCTTAATGGTCCAGCCTTAGCTCTCTGAAGGACAGTCTTTCTTTCCTGGAGTATTTTTCTGTACAGAAAAATGATCTCTCAGTGAAACAAGAAATATTACAATACAACTCTATTTACCACAGGGGTGAAATTCTCACAAACATCAAGTACTAATTTGTGGCTAGTGTAAACAAATGGGAGATTACTAGTCAGACATCAGCCTTTTAAAACTAAATAATTTCCCTTTCTTACTTTTCAAAATCCACAAAAATAATTACTTACATATTTAAGTATCTTATTTGGATTTTTAAGACATTTGAAGTATATTGATTCTCATGATAAAATTATTCCTGGTTCATAGTATTCCATTCATGCTATTTTATCCAATTAGAACATGTAACACATTTGACGCCATCTATACATACATGAACACAAATAAACAGATAAAGGCACAAAGACACACATAGAGACTTACAGTCACACAGGAACACACACACACACACACATCTCTCTCTCTCTCTCTCTCTCTCTCTCTCGCTCTCTCTCTCTCTCTCGCTCTCTCTCTCTCTCTCGCTCTCTCTCTCTCTCTCTCTCTCTCTCTCTCTCTCTCTCTCTCTCTCTCTCTCTCAGATTTTAGTAATACCATGGCTTGGTCAACACCCATAATAAACTCTGTTTATTAACACAGAGACACTTGCACATGTCTACTATCCATGCCAAGAGTTACTGTATTCATAAAAACCATGAAATGGAATCAGTCTAAATGTTCATTAGCTAAGGAATGAATAAAGAAAATGTGCTTTATGTATACAATGAGTCATTCTATAAAGCTGTATAAAAATATGGACATATTTTAAGAGGCAGAAGGTGTAGATGGGTGAAAGAAGAAATGTCTGTTTTTCACAAAGTCACACTGCCCACATGTACTCACAGAGTGTAACGGCACACACATGACTTCAACAGGTTCAAACATGTATGGTCCCAGTACTGGAAAGAGAAAATAGAAAAACACAAAGTCACACCCAAACTAAGATGCTATTTGTAACTTATACCTGACAGAAAGGGGAAAATAACTTTTTTTATCCTGCAAATGTCTCTAAATATATCAACCATATTCTAGAACAAGTTTCATATCAAGGAGTAGTTTGACAACAGAAAATGAAAACCATGATTTTTCTTTGTTTTCTTTTTGTATTTTTGTCTTAACTTTTTAATTTCCTTTTTAACCTTTCTTTTTTTCTTAGTTTGTTTTGAATTTTGTTGCTTTTTTTTTTTCCAGACAGAGGGAGAGAGAGAGAGAGAGAGAGAGAGAGAGAGAGAGAGAGAGGACATGAAGTTGGATAAGTCGAAAGACTGGAAGGATCTGGTAGCCACTGGGGGGATGGGAAAGAATATTACAAAAGTATATGTTATGAAAACATTTCAGTAAAGAAGAAATTACAATATGGAAATAGAGGGTCAAATACTCGGTATGAAAATGTTTAAGCAGGCAAGTGACAGATGGTAGGCAAAAGATTAACCCAAAGGTAAAATGTATCATCTGAAAACAGATGCATTTCTTAGCTAACACACACACACCACATGCATGCACACACATTGGAAGTGAGAACTATAAAAGTGGATATGACCAAAAACAAAATCAAAAGAAGAAAAAAAAATAGTTAGATGACTTTTCCTATGTAACAAGAAAAAGTAAACTTAGTGGTACATGCATACATTAATACAAAGTTAACAAACACAGTCTTTACTCTCAAAAACTAAGCTGTTGAAATTTACACAATACAATATGTAGCTTATGTAAAGTTCACAATATGGAGATGGTATGCATTTGTGTGTATGTGTGTGAGTGTGTGAGTGTGTGTGAGTGTATGTGTATATATAGGAGCTCACTCTTGTGAAGTGGTAAATATTTAGGAAACCGCTGGAATTAAATGGATATAAATTACGCAGTTTGAAGGTGAGGAAGGCCAACCCAGATAATACAGACATGAACACCGAAGATAAACTAAGGAGGATTTGACTCAGTGCCGTCCTGAGGTGCGCTCATGAGGAGGCACATGCCAGGTTGATGAGGTCATGGAAAATGAACTCACGATTGAGGCCTTTGCTGCAGCTGAGCTCTCCATGGTTAAGTGGAGAGCAAGAAAACATGGATCCCTATTGCTGCAGCCTTGTTGATCAACATCTTCGATTACTATGCACTTTTACAGAAACTTTTACTAGTAATCAGATGTGTTGAATAAATAAGGCTATTCATTTAATTCAGTATCAACTTTTCATGAAACCTTCTAGAACAATTTTACATAATAGATAGATATTTAGGCAGGTTGAGTAGAATCATGTATTACAGCATAATTATTAGAATATTGTTAGTTGCAAAGGTCTTTGGAGCTTAATTATCAAAGTAGTTTAGTTAGTTTTTTAGAAAAGCAGTTCAAAGTCCCAATAGAATTACAAAAAGTTAAGTGTGTAAAACTTCTCTGTGTGCAGCCCTCAAAAGTGGTGGAGACCAAGATGCCACCAGAAACCGGAGAATCTATTTTGTGGAATTGAATTGCTCTGATTTCAAGTCATATTGCATTAACTTTACTGGAGTCCAATCAAATTGAATTGCCACAGACATGTGCTCCTAAATTCTATTTCCTTCATCTTAAGCCAAGATATGTCTTGTCAGTGACTGAAGGCTCTTAGCAGCACCCAAAGCAGATTGGTAATAGAGGAGGACAATGGCCTTTCTTTGTCCTACCCTCCCCATCTTCCTGACCTGTTTTCTCCTGTGAAAAATAATTAAGAATAGTTTACTCTCTGCAGATGCCCCAGTGTTTGAAGAAGACCCTTCAGCTTTCTGTGCATGCCTCACAGTGAGGTGCTTGGTGCTTGATGGAGAGCTGTCAATCACCACTGAGCATTTAGGGACACAAATTAGACACGTTTTTCTATGTCTAAATGGGGATAAGGCTGCAGCTGCCAAAATTGTACTCACTGGTGACCTAAATACCCAGGAAAGAGAGACACACTGCCATTAAAAGCATTGTCATCTCATCTCTGTGGTTCAGTAGTAAAAGTTCAGCCCACAGTTGCCAGCTACTGTCTGTTTAATCATTATAAGTATGTGACCTGTGTCTGGGCAGCCAAAATGGAAATGGCATACTCACTGAAATCGCAATGTTCTCTCACCAATAACTCAGCTGAGACGAAGAGATAAAGATGCTGGCAGACAGCTCTTCATCAGAATGTCAATCATAAATTAGGCCCCGTATGCAGCACAGGACACAAGATTATCTTTACAGGCCTTAAGAGCTGAACAATGAAGGGATCTTTGCTTTAAGTGGTTGCTTCTCTTCAGAGGCATTTCATGACATCAAAGGAGAAAGTCTGTGTTGAAGGAGCAGCTGACCTTGTCCTGAGTTTCTGTACTGGGTTTGGCTGATGAACAGATAGACCAACTTCAACTTTTCATTGCCGACATTTCTAGACTGTCTGTAAAGGACTAAGGCAAGTTCATTGTTTTTTCTTAACTCTTCCCCAAAATAGGACTATATTATAAAATATAACTTTCAGCTAAATGGCAAAATTTCTAGTGATTCTGATACTGAACAGATATTCAATGCTCTGTATAAAACTAGAAGGAGTACTGTTTTGGCAACAACAATCAGCTGGTTTCCCTCCTGAGGCAGTGAGTTGGCAGTATCCTTGCCTAAGCTTAAATTTAGTCATTCCACTATCACGTTTAATTAAGCTGATTAATATAGCATGATTCCAAAACGTTTTCTTTTCCAGACCAAAGCCCATCCGTTAGGTGTCATTCCTTTTCTGCTTTACCTTTCACATGTCGCCCGTAGGTCCTCATTTGTTGACCTTATTTCATCTCCATTAAAAAGTGATATCTAGATGCATGGGTTTAGAAGATACCTGGAAAATAACAATGTATGCACTGAAATGAGCACGTTTGTTTAAATATCGAGTCTGTAAGAAATACATGTATTTATTTTACAAAACTACTTTTTTTTTCTGGAAGAAAATAAAGGTTTAGTCAACCGAATACATAATACAGTGTTAAACTTGTGTTGATACAGCTACCGTTAGGCTGTAGCAGAACAGAAACACCATGGGAAAAGGAGAAAACCAAGTTGATAATTAGGGCCAGATCCATAATTAACATATCTTTTCACAAACATTCTTGCAATTTTTTTAGTATTAACTTCCTACTTTTTTTCTGAACTTCCAAACAATTATTTTGTTTATGTGTGTAGCATATATATGCACATGTGCATTTGTGTGTGAGTGTGCTTTCTGTACACACATGTGGAAGCCGAACTAGGTTCTCTTGTTGCTCTATACTTTATTACTTTGTCAGACTGGTCTCTTTATAGAACTCGTGATTCTTTCTTTTAGATAGATTAACATTTTCACAAGTCCCCGAGATTTCTGTTTCTCTGCCATGTAATCCCTCTTCCCATAATGCCATGGTTACAAAAACACTGAAGTGCCTGACTTTCATGTGAGGGCTGGGGTTATCATAGTTGAGCAGTAAGCACTTTACAAACTTAGCATCTCTCATGCTTCACTATTTATTAGCTCTGTTGGAATAAATGCTTTAGAGCATAGGGCAACAAAACCCCCATTGGTAGTCAGTACCAGGTGATATACACATATACACTGACTTATGCATACAAGCAAATATGATTCTACATCTAATGAGCATATTATATCACTGTTAATGATATACACTTTGTATTATTCCCCATTACTATAAAAAACTCATTTGGGCTGAATGTTGGCAAGCATAGTAAACTGAATATAGAGTAGCTGAGACAACTATCCGGATTCTGTCCACAGCTGAGCAAAGGGTGAAAACGGTTATATTAAGAAGAAAAGCAGTCGCCTCAGATGTGACTCTTAATTGGTAAATAGAATCTTGCACCTAAATTACAGTCAACTGCAGAATACTGTGTGTATTAAGGCTATCTTTGCCCTGTTGCCAGCATTCCCTACCCTGACTAAACTCTACTAAGTATCAAGTACAAGTATATAAAAATGAGTAGATGCAGTCAATAGTATAAGTATATATCTCTATCCACTCATGAGTTAAGTTCTCACCTGAGTACATCACAGTCCTACTATGTGTCAGTCACGGCATTTCATTTTTCCAGAGCCTTACTATGTGTTGACTATGGAATTTCATTCTTTTTGTTGTTATTTAAAGAGTTGACTCCTTCCCCTTAGGCGTGCTGATACATGCTAACACTCCCTGTACTCACGAGGCAGTAGCAAGCCTTGGAGAGTTTAAAGCCAGCTTAGACAACAAAGTGATTTCAAATCCAGGAAAAGGTATATAGAAACACCTCATCTCAAAACAACAACAATACAAAATAAAGACTTTATTCTTGTTCTTTTTTTGCCATTGTATACTATTTGTGTTTTTACTTGAGTCAATATTATGAAAGAACTTTGGTGTTCTGGTTGCGTACGGACAGGATTTCTTGCAGTGCTACCTGTGTCCTGGTTATGAAATAGATACAGAGGTTTTGAGAAAGAAAGTCCTGGCCTTGAAGAAGTCTCTATTCTAAAGTACAAACATTAATAATTGAAGTCTATATCTTAACACACACACATACACACATGTGCACACACACCCGTGTACACACCCCCCCACCCACAGGAACACAAAACCCACAGAATAAAGCAGAGGTGACCACTGAAGCATAAGGTCTCTTCAATCATTTTCTTTTTCTTTTTTTTTCATTTTCTTAGTTATTTTTATTTTTTTAACTTTATTTAAATTTTAAACAGTTTTGAATAAATGTATACAAATACAATTGTGTCAGTGCTTGGCTTTTTTTTTTTTTTTTTTTTTTTTCTTTTTTTAAGGTTTGATATTCTGCATTAAGGTCTTACTAGTTACAATGAGCAAAAAGTACATGTAAAACAGGATGTAACCCAGAATTAGTCAACGTTTTCTTGGAGTGTAAGGATTGATCATGACTTTTTTTTGTTTGTTTGTTTGTTTTCTTTTCTTTTCTCTTTTTCTTGAACTTCACACAGTCTGTGAGTTGTTTTGGGGGCAGTTCGAGGCTCTGGGGTTAGCATCCCACTATCAGTGACTGCATATTATGTCTGTTCTTTTGTGACTGGGTTATTTTACCCCCAGGAACACAAAACCCACAGAATAAAGCAGAGATGACCATTGAAGCTCAAGGTCTCTTCAATCATTTTCTGTTTTCATTTCATTTCTGTATTTTTCATTGATTAATCATTTGAAATTTTTGCATTTTTATATCTTTATGTTTTTAATGTATTCTAGCTTTCAAAGCTATTCGTTTTAAGAAAGAAATTCTTGGATGCCAAAGCATCTTTCATAGGACTTTGTGCCATGGTGTACCCTGCCCGATTCCATAGCACCTCTCAAGTATCAAGCAGACCCCTTCTAAAAGACAACTATAAATAAACCAGCTAATGTAAATTAACAATGATCTAATGGTAGTTAGAAAGGGTTATACTTTTTAATATATGTACCCAAGTTCTTATTTCTGGTCCTTCTCAGATATCAAACATGGTAAATTTAAAAATGGAACTTGCTACAGACTGTTCCTTAGCTTCCATTCACAGTCTACTTATTGAAATTTGTGTGGCCTTTATCACCTCCATCTTGTTAATTTGTTATGTAATATAAAAATAATATAGCAATAATCTTCATTTAATCATATTAGATGGATGTATGAAGTTATTTTTTTCTCCACACAATTATTTTTATTACAAATACAGGTGTATGCGTAATGGATGATTAAGTTGAGGCTTTGAAGAGACTGAAACTTAATAATAGGTAATTATCCTCATTACCACCACCAACACCATAGTCACTGCCATCACTATCATCATCACAATCATTTTTACCACTACCAACATCATCATCATCACCACCAGAACTATCATCATTATATTATCATCATTACCACCACCAGGATCACTACCATTATAATTATTATTACCATCATCATCATTACCATCACCACCATCGTCATCATCATCATCATCATCATCCTCATCATTATCATCCTCATCATTATCACCATCATCATCATAATCATCATCATCATCATCATATCATCATAATCATCATCATCATCATCATCATCATCATCATCATCATCATATCATCATCATAATCATCATCATCATCAACATCAACATTATCACTATCACCCCCATCACCACCATGAGCATTGTGACCACTACAACTACCGTTTGTTATCATATCAGGAACACAATGGTAAATAAACCTTGCTGATTATTTGTTGAATTTTGTTACACGCTGTCTTTATCTTTACCTGGAGTTACTTGATAGAATCTTAGAAGATTCCTAGCTTTCATTTAAACTTCTAGAGTTTCTTTCTTTAAGTGGCTAACACATGTCTCTGCAAAATTGTTAACATTTTTGTAACAAAATTGTTACTTTCTGAATTGTTTCTGATAATAATTTCATTTTCTTTATTTTTATTTTATTTTGTTAACTTCACATTTCTACGGTTTGGCATCTTAAAGACATAAGTCAATGAAATTATGAATCGAGCTTCTTTCTTCATGAACATGCTCACACTGTGAGATGGGATGTGGCAATTTCTCCTAACATCTCCACACAGAGACTTTTGAGTTCACAGCTGAGTTTTGGAATGTTTTCATTATGGTTGAACTTTCAAACTCCCCAAACTTCTAGGGCACCTTGTATATAAACAAAGAAAGTGGGTGTTATTTACCTACCATGTAAAATGCTGGGTTACAATAATTTGAAAACAGGTATCTTGAGTCCATGAAGACACATTTGTTAACCTTAGCAGTGCTGTTCTTCTGACATCATTTTGTAAATATTGTATTCCACTTATGTCTCACAAAACAGCTTACCCATTTTATTACTGTAAATGTTGCTTCAATCTGTTTTTGTATAGAATTGGAAATTGCAAAGTTGGAAACATATGGATATAACTATGTTCTTATTGAGCCTAAAATGTTTATCCTCTTTCTTATAATGAAGTAGAATCATTCTCAGTCAGGAGCCCACTGAAGGGAGGGTGTTGATTTTACTCTAGTTTAGCAAAGCTTTTATTCATAGGTGCTTTTCCTCAAATCACACAACTGAAACTGCTTAGTCCAAAAACCTTTAGAAATCATGGAAATTGTAGTTACATCTTAACTGTGGACACCATCTTTGTTTCCTAATTGTAGAAATGATCTAGAGGAAGAAGTGTAGATGTAGGACCATTTATGTTTTATTTCTTCAAATTAGATTTGAGCTCATAACTTTGAATTTCCTCTAAGTAAGAACTCATTGTCAGAGTGCTTTTAGGGTGAATTTTTCCAAAAGCATACCTTTCTTATAATGTATCTTTGTACTTTCCAAAGTCCATCTAAGGAGGTAAGAAATACCTTCAGAGTTATTTCATTTTATGTGTTCCCCACAACCTTTTAATTCACCCAGATGACAATGCCAAGGGTTTCCTGAATTATTCCATATATTTTTATCCTTTAAATGTTAAACTCAAGTAACTAATTTTGTTTTAAGTGTACCTTCTGCATAATCATATTTTAAATGATCACTTAGCACTTGTCTTATTTTATTTTTACCTATAAAAGTATTTCTTTAAAAATAAATGGGAAATATGATACTATAAATAGAAATGCTATCAAACTGTATGACCTATATACCCATCCTATCAGAAACCCTAAAATTATAGCACAAAAAATCAGGCTATATGAAGAATACATTGACAGCTGGTATGTTTTCTTTGCCAATTATTGTGTCTGTGACTGCAGTCTAAGCTTCATATACAACTTTGCAGACCCTGGTTTTATCGTTGATATTGTGGCACTTCTAAAAATGTTGGCCTGATAGTCAATTAAATTTTCAACTGTAAGAACCCATTGGTTTGAAGGAATCTAACTCTATTCTCATCGACCGCCCCTCACTTAGTACAATATCTTGATGATGGACAGTCATCAATTCTCTATGTTATTAAACTCCTTTGGCCACAAACTCAGGTATAAAAGATTCTAACTAGCCCACATAATACAACATTCTGGATTCAATTGGATAACATAAAGGAGGAACAAAAGAACTGAAAAGATGAATAAAGTATGCTTTTTGACACTCACCAGGTCATGGAGAGGTGGATCAGGCATTAACCCCTCCAGTCTCAAACCAAAATATTTACTTTGTGTTGCTGAAACTACAGAGTAATTAATGTTTTGTTGTTGTCTCAGGAAGCCTGTTTCTATGTTTTTGTTCTCCTTGCAGACTAACCCTCAGTCATGGAGATGCAGATGTATCCAGAAGACACATTGCTGGGGACAATGAACGGGTGCAAGGCAACACTGCATTAATTTCCCAGCCTTTCAACTACACTGTATGTTATGGCCTATAGTAAAAATTATTCATATAAAAGCTTTTTAGGTTCTGTCTGTAATTCCTGCCATTTGAACTTAACTGGAAGATTCCTTGTGTCTATTATGACAGAATGAAAGTATCTCTTTGTTCTTGAGATTATCCCTTCATATAGCTGTGATCACTTGTATTTTTATCATGAATGAAGCACGTTACTGAGCAGGAAATACATAACAAAAGACAATCACACTATTCTTTATTCTACATTGTCTTAGTTAGGGTTTTACTGCTGTGAGCATACACCATTATGAAGGATACCCTCATAAGGACAAGATTTAACTGGGGCTGGTTTGCAAGTTCAGTGGTTCAGTCAGTTCATTATCATTACCGAGGTGGAAACATGGCAGCACCTTTGCATACATATCACAGGAGGAGCAGAGAATTCAACACCTTGTCCCAAAGGAAAAAGGGGAAGACTGACTTTCAGGCAGCTAGGAGGAGGATCTTAAAGCCCACAGCCACAGAGAAATGCTACCCCCAACAAGGCCACACCTCCTAACAGTGGGCCAAGCATATCCAAACCACTATACACATATAGAACATCCACGCTAGAAAGTTCTATAGTGTATATGCTTTTGTGATTTAGTCCTAGAAACTCAGTCAGTGAAGGAACATTAGATGATAAGTTGTTCTCCAAACTACAGCAACCTTGTCAATCATAACAGTGCCTCCTCCCCTGACACGCCCTCATGTCGCCTTTTCTTGAAAGCAGTTGCACTACTTTGCACATCCTACCTGTTCTTTGAAAGTGTTTCTCTGGTGTATCTGTTCTCACACTCTTTCCCTGCTGCCTCTGTGAAATTGTCCTCCTCTGTTTAAGATGGAGCTTAAACAGGCTATCAAGCTGAAGGCATACTGCACCATCCAATGCAACCTGCTCCATGTGCCCCGTTTTCTCAACAGCTACTTTGTCATGCAGTTACATAAAGCACCAACACTGGTTAATGTTTCTGGCTAATTCGTGAGAGGATAATGGTCAAAGATTGTTTTATTTATCTTATGTACCTCTAACTAATGCATCATTGCATCAATGATGTAAGCACCGAGTCCACCCTGACTGAGAATTACAGAGTAATTTAATGGTGTGTGGCTCAGTCGGAGTGACAGGTGAAGGTCATCAAGGCATCCAGGATTCATCCATTGCACTCTGCCTCCCATGTATGGGTGAAGGTACATTTACCGTGGTTACAGGCCATGGAATGGGACGAGGCAGATGGGGCTAAACAATGCACACATGTGAACTGTGGTGAAGATGAAGGATGTGCATCCAGTGGTGTCATGTGTCATGTCTGCAGGGAGGTCTTGGCCTGCGCTGGGCTCGTGGGCACCATTTGTTGAATGAATAAATGATTAAATGAATGAAGAATGAGAATGTGTCTGAATCAATGCAACTTCACATAGAATTGGAACAAAAGGGAATCTTTGTCCTCTCCAGGTTTGAATATTGAAGAGCCAGCAAACTTCTGTGGGCTAGAATTTCAATATTTTAACTAAACCCAGTTTTTGGTATGAGTCATTTCAGTTGGACACCTCGTTATCACCCATGCTTTAGTACTATGCACTTAGATACTTGAAAATAACGGGGGCAGTGAAACTGATCGGTGGTGTGTGAATGACCCGCTTTAATCTCCATTGGGTGCCATCCTGCGCAGGAATCGCCCCCGCACTGTCTTACACAGCATCTTGATTACTTCCCCAGGATCTTAGGCATATCTCTTCCTAGATAAGAGGACAGTTCTAGATAAATGCTGCACAAGTCTAAACATTTCTGAACCAGAAATCATGAACAAATGATTTTTGTATTGAAAATTAAGCAGTGGTTACATGATGTTAGGTTCTAATTATGAAGCCTTGCTATTTGTCTAGGCATTTATAAACATTATTTATTATACTGCAGTAGAAATAGTTATATTTAAAAATTAATATAATCTTTAAAAACGTGTTTCTGCCGTGGTGCAACAGGATGAAGAACTAATTCTTGTCAAATTGTAAATTTATTATTATCTAAGACTGACAACATAAACTTGTCTGTGATTGACAATATCTACAAACACTAGGTGGCACACTGTTACTAACAGGCCAATGTCAGAGTTGTTCTGTATGTGTGCATGTGCATGTGTGCATGCATACATTCATCTGCATGTGTGTGTATGTGCTTGTGGGTGTCTATGTGTGAGTGTATGTGTGTGTGCACATGCATGCATGTGTGTGTGTGTACCTATGTGTGCTTGTGTGGGTGCATGCATGTGTGTGAATGTGTTTGTGTGTGTATGTGTATATGTATGTATGTGTGCATGTGTATATATGTGTATGTATGTGTATGCCCATGCATGCATGTGTATGTATATGTGTATGTGTGCATATGTATTTGTTTGTGTATGTGTGTCTGTGTGTATTGGTGGTAGTAATGGTAATGTTGGGGTACTTTGAAGTGCACACCAAAGTGGGTACTTACTTATGGCTGTTTTCTCTATCAAGCTTGACATGTGGAGCTTGTGTATGATGCAGTAAATTTCTGCAGGATTTCTTGTCAAAAATTGCCTTAACAACAATCTCTCATATTCCGCAATGTAATCCTTCTTCAAACCACATTGCATATGTCAACAACTCATAAACATACAAGTAGACTTTTGAGTTAATTTCTCTGATGACATGAACACTAAAAACATCTCAGAGGTCATGTGGCTCTAAATATCTTGCTTTGTGGAGCAAATACAGAATTCGTGCCTATATGCAGAAGGTCTATGAGATATGTAAAACACCCACATGACTGAGCACTAACCAAGGACTGCTCATCCTATTGGACCAAAATCTCAGCGTGAGTCAAGGTTTCAGGGCCTCCACTTTACCTTCCCAAGAACATAGTAATTAAAATATTTTCCTCAAAGATATTGAACAATTTTAAGGTATAATTTTACTTCCCTTTGTCCCGTTATAATTTTGGTGGGGGTTGAACATGGGTATATGTTCTATCTACTAACCAAATAACAAAGAAATGGAATTTCATTGTAGATTAAATCTGTTTAAATATCCACATGAAGGTGCATATTTGGTAACATGTACTCTCACATCTTCTTTTACACACAGCAAACTACTTTGACTAAGTTCCCATGAAGCCACACAACTGTCTCATTTTCTAGACATTTGTTCTTTAGTGACCATAAAACTCAAGTGTATGAATAAAACACATAGGATAGAGTTAAGTTCCTTGCTGAGAACTTGGAGTCTCATGACCCTCACTATCCAGTAACTCTTGCTGGTAGTTACAACACAGTTACAAAAGGTAGAACTACAGCAGAATCTGTCAGGTCAGAGAGCAGTGCTGTACATCTGAAGAGAATGATGCATACACCATGATTCATTGTTGATAATATGAAGAGAAACACATTTTGTCTGTTTTGAGACTTTGTTATTTTCCATTTGTTATAATCCCCCAAGTAATGTCCTAATTATTTTATGCATCTTTCTTTTAGAAATGATTATAGAATACCTCTTCTTTTTTTGTGTGTGAGTTTTACTTCAAGAGAAAAGCAAATTTAATTGGTGGTAAAAATTTAAATTTTTCTGAGCTGTATAATGAAAAGATCCCAGAAAACTTCCTCTTCTAGAACATTTCCAGAAAAAAAAGTGAACAACAAACAAAATAAATATTATTTTATTTTGGAAATATTTTTATAAAAAGCAGGACAGAGAAAAGAGCAGGATAGAAAAGCGAACTTTGAGAGGCTGAGCAACTGGTGGGTGGGAGACCTGGGCTGCTGGGGAGCAGAGAGATCTCTGCGGAGTGCACACGAAAAGTGCACCCCCTGCCTTGCCCTGCCCTGCCTTGCCCAATCCAGCAACTGGGAACAGAAAATTAGAACTTCTTTTTCCACCCGGAGGCGACTACAGGACGCAGAGCTGAGCCTGGCCAATCTGCTACCAGGAACAGCAGTTCGTAAAGGCTAAACAACTGGTGAGTGGGAGACGTAAGCTGCAGGGGAGCAGAGAGATCTCTGCGGAGTGCACACGGAAAGTGCGCCCCTGCCTTGCCTTGCCCTGCCGAGCCTGATCCAGTGACCAGAAACAGAACATTGGAACTTCTGTTCCCACCCGACGACTCTGAGGCATAGAACAGGGCTCAGCCCATCTGACACCTGGACCAGTGGAGATCCAGGGACACAGACCAGATACAAGGGAAAGGCAAGAACATATCACTGACAACAAAATGGCAAAAAGAAAGAGAGAGAGTATATCCAAAGGAAACCAAGACAATCTAGCAACACCAGAACCCAGCTCTCCCATAACAGCAAACATCGGAATTCCAAACACTCCAGAGAAAGAAGACACAGACCTGAAAACATGCCTCAAGATGATGATAGAGATACTTAAACAAGAAAGGGAGGAAAAGCAAAAAGATTCAGAAGCTTTTAAAGAAGAAACAAGAAAAACACTCAAAGAACTCAAAGAACTAGAGGAAAAGAGAACCAAAGAAATAAAGGAATGGAAGAGGGAAATTAAAACGGAAATTGACACAATAAAGAAAACGCTAAAAGAGATAACCCTAGAGTCAGAACACCAAAAAAAGAAATCAGGAGTCACAGAAGCAAGCATTTCCAATGGATTACAAGAGATCGAAAAGAGAATCTCGGGGGCAGAAGACAACATTGCAAACGTAGACAAAACAGCCAGAAAAGACGCAAAAAACAAAAAGTTTCTAACCCAAAATGTCCAGGAAATCCAGGACACAATGAGAAGACCGAACATAAGGATAATAGGAATAGAAGAGGGAGAAGAGTATCAACTAAGAGGCACAGTAAATATCTTTAACAAAATCATAGAAGAAAACTTCCCTACCCTCAAGAATGAGATGACCACGAGCATAAAAGAAGCCTTCAGAACTCCAAATAGGTTGGACCAGAAAAGAAATACCTCCCGACACATAATAGTAAACACATCAAGTGCCCAAAGCAAAGAAAGAATACTAAAAGCAGTAAGGGAAAAAGGTCAGGTAACATATAAAGGCAGACCAATCAGACTCACACCCGATTTCTCAACAGAGACTATGAAAGCTAGAAGAGCCTGGACAGACATCATGCACTCCTTAAGAGAGCACAAGTGCCAGCCCAAGCTGCTATACCCAGCAAAACTATCAATCACCATCGATGGAGAGATGAAGATATTTCAAGACAAATCAAAATTTACACAATATCGGACCACAAACCCAGCACTACAACTGATTATAGTTGGAAAACCCAATACAATGAGGGAAAATACAGCCTAGTAAAAAAAGAAAACTCCTAAATAAGAAAACTAAAAGAAGAAAAAACACAGACACAACTCAACCCAGAAAAGCAATAATGGCAGGAAACAGAAACAACTATTCCTTAATATCTATCAACATAAATGGACTGAACTCCCAAATAGAGAGACATAGACTATCAGACTGGATACATAAACAAAATCCAGTCTTTTGCTGCATACAGGAAACTCATCTCAGAGACAGAGACAGACACTATCTCAGAATAAAAGGGTGGGAAAAAAACTTCCAAGCAAACAGCTCCAAGAAACAATCTGGAGTGGGTATTCTAATATCGAATAAAGTAAATTTCCAACCAAAAGTTATCAAAAAAATAAGGAAGAACACTTTTTACTCATTACTGGAGAAATCTGTCAGGAGGAACTCTCACCCTCAACATATATGCTCCAAATAAAAAAGCACCCACATTCATAAAAGAAACCCTACTAATGCTCAAAAAATACATCTCACCCCACACAATAATAGTGGTAGACTTTAATATCCCACTCTCACCAATGGACAGATCATGGAAACAGAAACTGAAGAAGGACACTGCAAAACTAGCAGAGACTTTGAACCAACTAGAATTAATAGATATGTACAGAACATATTATCCTAAAGTAAAAGAATACACCTTCTTCTCACCACACCATGACACCTTCTCGAAAATTGACTACATAATTCAATGCAGAACGAGCCTACATCAATATAAGAAGACTGAAATCCTCCCATGCATCCTCTCAGATCACCGTGGTCTATGACTGATCTTTAACAACAACAAAGACAACAAAAAACCCACATACACATGGAAACTAAACAACGCTTTATTAAACTAGAGCAGGGTCAAAGAAGAAATAAAGAAAGAAATTAAGGATATTCTAGTATTCAACGAAAACGAAAACACAACATACCCAACCTACGGGATGCAATGAAAGCAGTATTGAGAGGAAAACTCATAGCCCTAAGTGCTTCCAAAAAGAAAATGGAGAGACCCTACATCAGCAACCTGACAGCACAGCTAAAAGCCCTAGAAGAAAGAGAAGCAAATATACCCAAAAAGAGTAGACGGCAAGAAATAATTAATATTAAGGCAGAAATAGACCAAATAGAAACAAAAAGAACCATTGAAAATATCAACAAAACCAAAAGTTGGTTCTTTGAGAAAATCAACAAGATTGATAAACCCCTAGCCAGACTAACTAGAGGGCAAAGAGAGAGTATCCAAATTAACAAAATCAGAAAGGAAAGTGGCGACATAACAACTGAAACTGAGGAAATTCAAGAAATCATGAGATCCTACTACAAAAACTTATACTCCACAAAATTGGAAAATCTGGAGGAACTGGACAAATTCCTGGACAGATACAAGATCTCAAAGTTAAACCAAGACCAAGTAAACCATCTAAATAATTCTATAACACCTAAAGAAATAGAAGAAGTCATCCAAAGCCTCCCTACCAAAAAAAGCCCAGGTCCAGACAGGTTCAGTGCAGAATTTTATCAGACATTTATTGGGGATATAACACCAATACTCTCCAAACTATTCCAAAAGATAGAATCAGATGGAATATTACCCAACTCATTTTTTGAGGCTACAATAACCCTCATACCTAAACCACACAAAGACCCTACAAGGAAAGAGAACTTAAGACCAATCTCACTTATGAACATTGATGCAAAGATACTCAACAAAATCCTTGCAAACCGAATCCAAGAACACATCAAAACGATCATTCATCATGACCAAGTAGGCTTCATCCCTGGGATGCAGGGATGGTTTAACATAAGGAAATCCATCAATGTAATCCACCATATAAACAAACTCAAAGATCATAATCACATGGTCATCTCACTAGAAACTGAGAAAGCATTTGACAAAATCCAACACCACTTCATGTTAAAACTCCTGTAAAGAACAGGAATCCAAGGTCCATACTTAAACATAATAAAAGCAATATACAGCAAACCAACAGCCAACATCAAACTTAATGGTGGGAAACTTGAAGCAATCCCACTAAAATCAGGGACTCGACAAGGCTGCCCACTCTCCCCCTACCTATTCAACATAGTACTAGAAATCCTGGCAGGAGCAATTAGACAGCAAAAGGAGATCAAGGGGATACAAATTGGAAAGGAAGAGATAAAAACATCCTTCTTTGCCAATGACATGATAGTGTACTTGAGTGACCCCAAAAATTCCACCAGAGAACTCCTACAGCTGATAAACAAGTTCAGCAAAGTGGCTGGATACAAAATTAACTCAAACAAATCAGTAGCCTTCCTATACTCAATGGACAAACATGTGGAGAAAGAAATTAGGGAAAAGGTACCCTTCACAATCGTCACAAAAATTATGAAATATTTGGTGTGACTCTAACTAAGCAAGTGAAGGACCTTTATGACAAGAACTTCAAACCTCTAAAGAAAGAAATTGAGGAAGATCTCAGAAAATGGAAAGATCTCCCATGATCATGAATTGGAAAAATCAACATCTTATAAATGGCCATCCTACCAAAAGCAATCTACAGATTCAATGCAATCTCCATCAAAATTCCAACCCAGCTTTTCATGGAATTGGAAAGATCAATGTGCAATTTCATATGGAATAACAAAAGACCTAGAATAGCAAAATCCATCCTCAACAACAAAAAAACATCTGCGGGAATCACTATCCCTGACCTCAAGCTATATTAAAAGGCAATTGTGCTGAAAACTGCATGGTACTGGTACAGAAATAGGCATGTGGATCAATAGAACAGAATAGAAGATCCAGAAATGAGCCCTCATGTATATGTTCACCTGATTTTTGACAAAGGAGCAGTAAACATTCATTGGAAAAGGAGAGCCTATTCAACAAATTGTGCTGGTCCAACTGGAACTCAACATGCAAAAGAATGAAAATAGACCCTTTCTTATCTTCTTGTACAAAGCTCAAGAGCATGTGGATCAAAGATCTCCACAGAAAACCAGATAAACTGAAACTATTAGATGAGAAAGTAGGAAAAACCTTAGCACAGGAGAAAATTTCCTGAACAAAACACCAATGGCTCAAGCTCTAAGGTCAAAGATTAACAAATGGGACTTAATGAGATTGCAAAGTTTCTGTAAGGCTAAGAACATTGTCAAGAAAACAAAACGGTAACCAACAGAATGGGAAAAGATCTTTACCATCACCACATCAGATAGAGGCCTAATATCCAAGGTATACAAGGAACTCAAAAAGCTAGATACCAGAGAATCAAATAACCGTATTAAAAAATGGGGTACAGAGCTAAACAAAATGTTTTCAGTTGAGGAACACCGAATGGCCAAGAAACATCTGAGGGAGTGCTGGACATCCTTAGCCATCAGGGAAATGCAAATCAAAACAACCCTGAGATTCCACCTCACACCAATCAGATTGGCCAAGATCCAAAACTCAGATGACAGCAGATGCTGGCGAGGCTGCGGAGAAAGAGGAACACTTCTCCACTGTTTGTGGGGTTGCAAGCTAATACAACCACTCTGGAAATCAGTCTGGCGATACCTCAGAAAATTGGATATAGTACTACTTGAAGACCCAGCTATTCCACTTCTGAGCATATAACCCAGAGACACTTTAATACACAACAAAGTTATATGCACCACAATGTTCATAGCTGCTCTATTTATAATAGCCAGAAGCTGGAAAGAACCCAGATGTCCTTCAGAAGACGAATGGATACAAAAATTGTGGTACATATACACAATGGAATACTACTCAGCCACCAGAAACAACGACTTAACCAAATTCTTAAGAAAATGACTGCATCTAGAGAATATCATCCTGATTGAAATAACCCAGTCACAAAAGAACAGACATAATATGCAGTCACTGATAGTGGGATGCTTACCCCAGAGGCTTGTACTCCCCCAGAAACAACTCACAGACTGTGTGAAGTTCAAGAAATAAAGAAAACAAAACAAAACAAAAAAATATTTATAAAACAAGAAAACTTTAACTATTTCCATGTTACACTTTATTTTACATGTATTTTATGCTCATTGCAACTATTAAGTTTTCAAGGCATACTATCAAACCTTGAAAAAAATCAAGTACTGACTAAAAATATATTCATATAGTCTTATGTAAAAATTATGTTAAAATCTGAAAAATAAGTACTGACAAAATGTATAATTTTAAGCAAAAAATGTTTAAAATCTGTACATTTATCTTTGTTTTATAAAATAAAGTTGTTTAAAAAAAATGAAAAGCAAACTTTGTTTTGTCCCTATGTGGCATTATTTTGCTTCCTTAGTTTCTTCTCCTTAGTCTCCCAGTTTTGCTAGTCCTCTGGGTTTGATGAAGGGCCAGACAGGTTGATAAATGTCTTTATGACACTGCACCTTATCTATCTCCAGCCAACAGCAAGCCTTGCTTACAGATTCTCCCTCAGATGAGGGCCAGGGCCCTGATTGACGGATGCTTCCAGAGATCTTGAACCAACCCTGTTCCATGGATAGAAGAGATTGCTTCCCAGATGGTGATAGTGACAGCAATTCCAGAGTCAGGTGCAAAGCCACTGAAATATAAGTGAACAAAGGATCAACTAGCCCCTCAGACAATGTGGTCACTGAAAGCCTTCTTGCATTTACTCAAAATAGACCACAAATCTTCCACTCTGTCCTCCACTCTAGGGCACGCATAAGCACAAATAATCATACCTGGTCCATTGGACTCACAAAGGTCCCCAAGTCTCTGGCTGCAATTTCAGCAAGTACTTGGTTGGGTTCCTGCCGTTATAATGGTTCTTTGTCAATAAACATTTTATTAATATTTAATAATTAATAATTATTAACTAATAAATAAATAGTGTTTAATTATTAATAATAAATAAAATAAACATTTTTATAAATGTTTATTTAAGAAGAAAAATAATTTTTAAAATGTCGTATTTACATTCCTATATCTGAAACAAGACCTCAGGAGGATAAGCATGATGTCAGTGGGACATCAGTGTATAACTTGCTACTTATTGTCCCTGACAAAGCATTAGACATTAGAGTAATCATAAGGCTCAACACCACAGTCAGTGATGTGTAGGAAACGAGCACACTGTGGACTCCAAGTTAGTTCATCTGTCAGAACTCTACCAATTCTTTTCTGGTAAAAATAAAAGCAAAATTTTATTTGAGTCGTGTTGTTAGGTAAATATGGGATGAGGATCATCCTGAAAACATGACTAGTTCATAACGTCCAATTCTTTTCAGTTAACAAACAAAAGCACATCTGTCATGATTTTGTGCAGGAATTAATAATAGTATATGTTGTTATTTCTCATAAATCTGAAGTAGACTTCTGTTCAACAAGAACAAACGAGAATAAACAGGGAACATAAAATCAACTGGAAGCCAGGGTAGAAAATATCCTGAGCACAATATTTTATAATCGTTTCCAAATAAAGAGGATATGTAGTAATTAGGACATCACTTGAGGAATTATAACAAGTAAAATAACAAAGGCTCAAAACATGCTTTTCTCTCTCCAAGTTATCATTCAACTAAATATAGTAGGTGCATCTAGCAACTGCTAATCAAAGAACAACTGTAAAAGCTACCAAATAAATAATAGAAAGAAAATTACTACTATGCTTTATTTAAAAACTCAAGAATCAGAAAAATCCTTTCCTTAAGCGTTAGAAAACACACATCACACATATCACTAAAGAAAAACAAAACAGAACAAAGCAAGGCAATTAAATCATCTTTCAATTTCCACTGAACTAAAAATAAAACAAAACATAATGAAAAACCCATCAAAACACACTTGACCCCAGGAAAACAAAATTGATAAAAAAAAATGAAGTGGAAATTTCTGTTTTCTTAGGAGACTCAGTTTTGTCAGGTGATAGTTTTTTGGAGACTGTCTTATGAGTGGGTGTTTTTGATGAAGCAGAAATGTGGATGTTTTGTTGACATGGTGCTTTCTCTGTAGGCTTCCTGACAAAGGTGCCTTTGATCTTTTTCTAGAGCAGATGCTTGAGAGAACATATGCTATTTGAAGAGGTTATAAGTATAGCCCGTGGACAGTGCTGTGTGGTACTGGTTTACCTTGTTACTCTTTGTTGATCATTCTTTGTCTTGACTTGATAGAAATGGAGCAAAGAACTTACCTTGGTATTTTGCCATATTC